>NC_135257.1:22666150-23266150 GCF_964204865.1 Styela clava
ATGAGTCCGCAACGAGCCAGAAATTCACTGCGGGCCTCAAACGTTATTGCGTAAGTTAACTATCAGCCAAGTTACAATTTACGGTAAAATTCACATAAAACATAAAAAGCGATTTTTCTTCACATAACATTAATCAAGTCATTTATTACTAGATACTGAGTATGGCTGGGCATAAATTCGAATATTCAACTATAAGAATAGCAATTCACTATTCAAAAATCTGGTAACAGGTGACACGACACGTCAAAACGATTGGATTTCACAACTCACTTGCGAATTTCCGAAGAAAACACGCGCACGCGTGGTGTTTCTTGCGAGTTCGAACAATAAAGAATAATTTTTTTTTTCTAGTTGGTGTCAATGATGGCAACCCAAATTTTCTAAATTGAAAAGCGGCAATACAAAATACTAAACGGAGAACACCATAAAATTTGTTTTATGATTGTACGCGACCGATTAAAAACGCTTCTTTAGACATTGCAAATCGCAAAATTTCGGGTGATACTGTAGTATATAATATACCAGGGCCTTTCCCCTTCGGCCTCCACATTGTTACGTACAGTACTGGAGCGTCGTAAGTGTTGTACGAACAGCTCAGATTTGTTGAATTCACAAAAATACGAAACAAAACAAAATATAATCGGTCACTTTACAGCGCATTTTTGTGTCCACGGATTGTCATAATATTTTCTGATTAGTATTGCTTTTATTTGGTCAACACAACCGCAGATTAAAATCATCACCATTAAATTAATATTACAACAAGGTGTATATGTATTCTTGATTTACTAATATACTTTAACTATATTTTAACTAATATAATATACTTTAACTAAGTACTGAATCAAATTGTACTTTCAGGAAATTTATAGCAGATAGTAGGATTTTTCTGACGATGATAACAAATTGGCAAGATCTCTAAAATTATGTATCAAAACTAAATATAATCGGGCAATATGTTAGCATATTGCTGTGGCATTTTAAACAAGTAATGCTATCATCTTGTCGTAAATCGACGCAACCGCGAGTTACCATGAACACAATCAACATAGAAAAACATTTTGAATTCTCGTCGTTGTCATGGATTGAATATAGTGAGACAGAAAAGGCCATTATACACTAAAAAAGTCGGCCCTTTTAACGGTGGCGTAATTGCAGCGAATTTCTGATTATCAAATTCGTTCAAATTTCGTTGTGTTTGGTTTTATTGCTTTTTCACACAGAGTACGGTTGCAATACGCGCACATTGAATCCGCAAAGGTTTTCGCCAGTGAGAAATTAGTCCGCGAACAAAAAAGGTTGGGAAACGCAGCTCTAGATAAAAACAGTAGTTCCGCAACCAAACTTCCTGATCTTTTTAATTAGATCATTGGGCGTCGCTGCTTGATAACCAGATTTGATTCCTCGCCGCTTCCCTCCCCAGTTGAAAAGTATGAATATTTTTTTTCTTCGTATGTTGTGGAAAACTGTTGTGTAATGTATATAAATATATACAGTAGATAACGGGTGAAATCGGACTTGAGAACATACAACACTTTCAGGGAAATTGTCTAGTCTATCTTATGATTAGTTAGAACCAACTAATGGCCAAACATAATCCAATGATATTAAATTTCTGCTCAATAAAATAAATTATCGTCGAAAAGTTTTTAAAAATAAATAAATCGAAGATAAAATATTATTCATGTGGGATCTCGTGACGAGTCTTAAACGGGTCGTCTATTTCGCTCTCATTAATGGTCAAGGGTGATCCGTCCTCCGGGTCGACTGAATTGTCTTCAGGCTAAATAAAAACAGGGTTTAAAATCAACTATCAAATCAACGGTTAATGCATTTTGCTTCGTATCGCAGTTTCAAAAGCTTGGCAGTAAGTATAGGATAAGGCTGCGGTCGGCAATTATGAAATTTCGTGCCGGTTTGTGAAGTTTTTTTACTGGGCGTATACATTGTCGAGTAAACTTGGGGATTGTTGAACTGATTCACTGATTTACTAAGTCTTTGTCGCCATACATGTCAAGCGGTCAGAGAGAGCGTTAGCAATACGCTCGCCACCGCACCTCTGATTACCCTGCGTGGGTTTGCAGGTCCGAATCCCATGCGAGGATACATGGTCCCATACAGGACAGGTCAGTTACGGCTTCTTTCATCAACGAGTCCATGTTTCCGAAAACACAAATAATTGGCTAACTAATCCAATACCCGACTTGGACTGGTAAGCGAATGAGAGGCCGTGCTTTGCAATATGATTAGAGCCGTCTTATCGGCTTTCCTCTCCCTCGGAATAAATATGTAACTCCTATATCAGACACTACATTACTCAGGCTGTAATAGATTTTCCTAGACTAGAGTCTATTTCATAACCAGTAGTTCTTGGATACAAGATTTCTATGTCCGTGGTAAAGTTGTGGCCTGTGGGCAATGAGTTTCAACTTTGACTTGTGAAACTCTCCAGCAACAAGACTTACATTATTAATGTCATTTGCTATTTCTCTGTCTTTTGTGAGTTGTGACGCGAGTCTGCTACGCCTTTTAGGTTTGTGCATTGATTTCTAAGAAAAAGGAAAATATTGAACGTCAATATTTACTGTGCACTACATACAAAGCCGTGAGAAAGCAAATCTTCTAGCCATAGATGGGCAAATCTAAATAAATGAATATTCTAAACATTAGAAAAATATTTCTAAATCTCATATTACTAATTGTTTTGTGTGTTCGACTAAAAAAGGAAAAATCTGTTCAATATATTATGAAAATTCATTTCAAATATTTTGACTGGTTCAACCTTGTTAAGTTTGTTTTGGAACATTAGCCGTCGTTTGCAACTATGCTATTAGTACTCTTCCCACTTCAAGTTGTGGGCTCGAGACCTTGCATTGAGCAAAGTTGCAACCCCTTTATCAGTACTTAATCCCCTTTTATTTTAGGGTCAGGGACCTTGGTTTGAGTAAACTTGCAACTCTTTTTCCACTTTTAGTTGAGGGCTCGGGATCTCGCTTGGAACAAACTTGCAACTTTTCTATCAGTACTCTTTCCACTTTTAGTTGAGGGCTCGGTACCTTGGTTTGAGCAAACTTGCAACTCTTCTATCTGTACACTTTACTCTTTTAGTTGAAGGCTCGGGATCTTGCTTTGAGCAAACTTGCAACTTTTATATCAGTTCTCTTTCCGCTTTTAGTTGAGGGCCAAGGTAGTTATGGCTCTCATTCTCCGCAAGTTATTTTGCTAGGTGGCCTCATAGAGACAATTACCATTTTTTTCTGTATAATACAGCCCATTGTTTTAAAGTGTTCCCACATATTGGCTTTATTATGTAAATATTCCGATATATTAGTAGTTGCATATCATTCCACTTATTTAGAAGTGTGTTAGGTATAGGCTCATTATCCAAATTGATGACTCCTAATTGATTGAGTAAATACTTGTGATTGTCATATAGTGCCTTTTTTTAACACTATCCATGCCGAGGTCGGTTTTTCAATTTTTACTGTTCCGTGCCACGATGTAAACGAGAGAGTTCTTTCTTATTTATTCTCTCTCGTATTCATTTTTCATGTGACCAAAGAAGGGGCTAACCTAGTTATGTCGTATGTTTTCGTTCATTCAGATAAATCGATCGTAGGTCAATGAACTCACCTATGCTTCTATTTTTGAACTTTCTGGCGCAAGTACTTTGTGGTCGCGGCGCCGTATAAGTAGGGCAAAAATGTTGCTTATTTTGAACTCTTACAACTTTTTACCAATTATTGATATCCTATTACGTGACATTTCAAATTAAACAAAATATTATCACGTAATCAGATCTAGTTTTCATTTTGAAATCCATTTTTCAAAATGTTCGAATTCACCTATAATCTCTTCTGCTTGTATGGGAAGTATAGCGCAGAATCTTGTTTACTTTTATGCATTTTGTTGATACTACAATCATTATTGTGGCTACTGTTAAATTAAATGTATATTTAACACAGGCAAATGTACCACCTGTTTTGACGATAGCGTTTGGAAGATTGCGACCTTCAAATGAGTCTCAAAAAATTAATGATTCCGAATTTGATATAAATAACATTAATAATATATACATAACGCAGTAAAGAGTGCATACTTATTGCACTACAAGGCCCAACGACCCGTAATTGCCACCATTACATACAAATACATATTGAAAAATAAACGGATAATGTTCAACCTAAGTTCTGCCGATGGTCTCATATGGGCGTCCGTACGCTCAGTTGTCGAATTCCGGTACCTGAAGTGTCAACAACGACCGTTTTTAATAGAATTCGTTGCATTTTGAAAAAAGTATTGAATTTCTCGGCAACGATATATGTAGTATATATGTCTAGTTGTGTGCATGAAAAAGTTTGATTGATAAAATACTTGTGATTGTGATCTAGTGCCCTTTCTTAACTAGCCCTTGAGCATTTAGTTACATATGTGTATCTGATTAAGTATGATTTGGAGAAGTTGTAGTTCAAACTATTATAAAATACATAACCTTACACGAGTGGCCACTATAGCACTTTATGTTGAGTGGAGTAAATAAAATAAAATTCATTTTAGAACTGTGTCTAGTTGCGTGGATGAAAAATTCAGCGACTGTCTGATTCAGCGCATACAAACCCAGAAAGCTAGCTCCCCATTAGTGATTCATCGGAAGAATTCTTAACACCACAAATGCTTACTGATTGAAGTCAGGAAGTGTGTGCCACAGATGTTTGCCATCTCATTCACTAGCTTTTAAGCAAACTTGCAACTCTTCTTTCTATCAGTACTCTTTCCACTTTTAGTTGAGGAATTGGGATATTGCTTTGGGCACACTTTCAACTCTTCTACTAGCACTCTTTCTACTTTACATGATGTCTCGAGACCTTGCTATGAGCAAATTTGCAACAATTATATCAAGCACCGGTTCCACATCTAGTGAATGCTTTTTTATATATACATTTATATTGACTTATATGTTCATTATAGAAACGTACTTGTCTTTCGAATTCCGACTAGTCCCCTATACCTCTGAATGAGTGCGTCATGATATTTCTATATAGTCTCAGTAAATCATGGTGCCTTCAATTCTGATTGAGTACACGAAATACACAGATATAATTCCACTTATTACACAAGGTACTTCTCTTTTAATTGGGTAATATATTCTTGTCGTATTATCGAATCTGCTTAGTGTAAGGGTGCGGTGACGAGAAATCATTAAACCAACTTAGCAATGCTCAAAGTCAATAAACGACATGCAATTTCGTAGAGTGAGTCTTGTCGGTAATTATTTATTTCAATTTGCTGCTTATTCAGTTCATTTCAAGCCTTGCGCGTTCTCGTGAGATAAAATATATTTAATATACCTACGCCGTGCTTAACCTGATCCCCCTGAAAACGGTATTAAGAAAATCGAAAGATTTTACACAGAAACGGGATTTATTGCTAGTCAATAACTAGGCAAATTTGTAACATCAGGATATTTATACTTCTGAACTTGGGTAAATCAAATTTTGCCAAACTCTAAACTAAAAGCCCTGATAAATAACTGTTCAACATGGATCATTTCAATGCACCTGGTAATCTTGATATTCACCAAGGTAATTTAGCTGAAAACTGGCGACGATTTAAACAGAGTTTTGACATATATTTGATTGCTGCAGAGAAGAACAACAAACCTGATGCTGCCAAAGTTGCCATGTTATTAAATTTTGCTGGTGAAGATGCTTTAGAACTGTATAAAAATTTTACCTTCGCTGAAGATGATGATAAACAGAACCTGAATAAAGTGGTTGAACAATTTGAAAACTATTTCGATCCACAAAAAAGTATATTGTTTGAAAGATTTAAGTTCTGGGAATACAAGCAAGAAAAGACTGAAATTGTTGTTGAATATGCAACAAGATTGAGAACACAAGTCAAACAATGCTAATTTGTAGCACCACAGAATATGGTGAGAGATAAATTTGTGCTTGGTTAAAGTGACAATTCTGTCAAAGAAAGATTGTTGAGAGAAAAAGATCCAACAATCACGAAAGCCCTTGAAATAGCACGCACAATAGAAACTTCAAAAAAGCAAATCGATGCAATGAAAAATACTTCGAATGCATGCGATACAAATATGTTCAAGAAAGAAGAAAATTCAGAGATTAACAATCTGCAGAAATCAAGAAATATAAAAAAGCAGACACAGAAGTCAAGATCTTATGGAAAAAGAACATGTCAGTACTGTGGAAGATTTCATGCTCCAAGATCATGTCCAGCATTTGGCAAAAGATGCAACTATTGCAAGAAAATAGAACATTTTGAATCCGTATGCAGACTCAAGTCAAGAAGGCCTGGACGAAATAAAGATGTTTGTACCTTGCAAAGACTAACAATGCTGATAATATTGAAGACAGAACACCAACATTGTACTGCCTGAATGATGTAAATTCATTAAATAACAAAGATAGTCGGCATGTTGATGTCAAAATTCTAGAAAAATCAGTCAATTTCAAAATTGACACTGGTGCTGATTGCAATGTTATATCTGAGAAAATTTTTGAAGAGTTGAAAGTCAAAAATTTGAAAATACATACTACAAGCATAATATTGAAAATGTTTGATGGCAGAAAAATCAAACCTAAATGTAAAATATGTGTACCTTGTGAACAAAAAGGCTTCACAAAACATATTAATATAATGATAGTCAAACAGGATGTACCATTAGTACTTGGTTTGAATGCATGTATAAGTTTAAATCTTATAAAGAGAATTGATAATTTACATAATTGTAATAATGTTGAAGATGCATTCTCTGATATTTTTGATGGCCTGGGAGTCATTGACAATTTTGTTCATAAAATTCAGCTTAAAACTGATGTAAAACCCATAATAAATCCACCTCGTAGAGTACCTGTTGCTCTAAGAGAGTTGCTCAAAGTTGAATGGAATCGTTTGGAAGATTTGAATGTTATTGAAAAAATTACTGAACCTACAAACTATTTGTTTGGCCAAGTTCACATCACTGTTCAATCTGACCATAAGCCACTTGAGACAATATTGAAAAAACCATTACATTGTGCTCCGATGCGTTTACAACGCATGATTCTAAGAATACATTCTTACCCGCTGGATGTTAAATATAAAGCTGGTAAAGAACTTTATATTGCTGATGCTTTAAGTCGAGCATACGATTCCTCAGAGTATTCATCTGAGAAGGAAGAAGAAATATATGATGTCAATCTTCTTGAATATGAAGATATGAAAGAAGATGTGTACAAAACACTTACAAGAGACCAAAAATGATTCACAAATGCAATCATTGTATAAAACTGTACAAAAAGGCTGGCCAGTGAAAAGGGCACAAGTATCTCAAGACGTAGTCGAATATTGGAATTATCGAGTTGAGATAACGGTCTGTGAGAATTTACTTCTCAAAGGAGAGCGTATAATAATTCCAACAAAACTGAGATCGAATATATTGAAGAGAGTTCATATTGCTCATTTTGGAATCGAAAAGTCAAAATCAAGAGCAAGAGATTCCGTCTTTTGGCCAAATATCAAAGCTGATATAGTAGATTATATTTCCAAGTGTAAAACATGCTTGAAACATAGAAGAAGTAATCAAAAAGAACCTTTGATTCCACATGAGATTCCAAACATACCTTGGTCTACAGTTGCCTCAGATATATTTTACTACAAAGGAAAAGATTATCTGTTGGTTGTTGACTACTTTTCAAAATATCCAGAAATTGCGAGATTGCAGAATAAGACGAGTTATTCTGTAATATCAGCTATGAAAGAAATAATTGCTCGCCATGGCATACCTGAAAAAATTGTAGCTGACAATATGCCATTCAACAGTTTAAATTTTTTGAAATTCTGCACAGATTGGGAAATACAAATTGTAACTTCAAGTCCAAATTATCCAAGAAGCAATGAAGCAAGTCTTTCTGAGAGATTTGTACAGTCTATCAAGAATTTGCTAAAAAAGGCTGATGATTCTAATAGAGATATTCATCTGTCGTTACTTGAATTTCGTAATACTCCAATTTCTGATATGTCATATTCACCGTCTGAATTACTAATGAGCAGGAAGCTAAGGTCGAAAATACCTGTTTCAAAGAAATTTTTAAATCCAAAAGTTGCAAAGAATGTTCACTCTCATTTGCATCAAAGAGAAATTCATGATAGATCTGTAGGCAGATGAAAAAATTACAAAATCAAGATGTTGTAAGAATCAGACGTGATGGTGAATGGATTCCTGCAATTGTGGTTGGTAAACATAATACACCCAGATCATATTATTTTGAGACTCCTGATGATACAAGATACAGAAGAAATCGATATCATCTTTTGAAAACAAGAGAAGATATACCTACAATACTGGTCCGAGGGTTGACTCAACTTATGATCATGAAGAAAAGGAAAATGTTCAAGTACCACAAAGACAATTGAGAAGATCTAGAAGGAATAGAAGAAGACCTCGTCGTTTTATTGAAGAATATTAATATGCTTATTATTTGATGATTGTCCCTTTAAAACGCTTTCTGTCATGCTTCATTCTCAACTTTGAATCTAGTTCTGAGTGATGCATGATATGTCTATAATTTTTATTAACAAGGGGGATGTCATGATAAGTGATCATGTTAGGTCATAGGTCACTGAAGATGTCCTTCACACTAGTGATGTTCTCTGTAGACATGCCGTGTACTGGTATTCTGTGTTTGTGTTAGGCTGTGTTGGTTGTATGTTAATCTGACTGTTTCTGTTGACTGAGGAGTCATCCGTAATAAATGCTTGCTGAATAATACATAAAGCCTCTTATATATGCCTTATGTGTTTGGCTAGACAACACATGACATAAATCATATTGATAAGTATTCGCTATTCTCCCTTCTAACATCGCACTAACATGCGAAATATTTGTTCTATTATCGGAAAATTTTTGAGTTCGACTATATTGGGATCTATTGTCTGTCTATATTGCAATCTCCCGGTACCATCATGACGTTGCGGTTGATGATTCTAGTTTTAAAATTGATTAACTCACATTAAGACTTATATACCTAACGATATCAAGACTTCTAATCACATAAGTAAGTTCAAATATTACCAAGTATCATAGGCGGTTTCTTGTTTTTTCGAGCTCTAAAAATCTTGCGAGCTATTCTATCAGCGAGTTGCCTTCATATAGTCGATATCAAGCTGTACTGATATAGTTCCACCGGTGACCGTACATTTGAACCCATGCGTATATCCACGGGTTCAATCTATATGCGGGTGCTAAAACCCGTGGGTTAGGGTTAGTATGGGTTTACCTATCCGTGAAACAAAATAAATTCCATAAGTGCAATAGCATACAGGTGCAATTGTCATGTGTTCAAATGTACGTGGGTTAAAATGTAATGGAACCAGTTCCACCGCCTCGCTTTTATGCTTAAAAATTTACCGAATTTGTATATTTATAGAAGCAGACGCTCAGTATGTCGTGACGTAGTTTCAGAAGTTAATCGGATTAGCGATGTCGCGTGAAGTTCATTATGAGATGACATCGAAGAATTAGTTTTAGTATTTTAAAATATTCTATTTATAGAGATAAATCAATCGCATTGAATTTTAAAATATAATTTAGATATTCTATTTAAATCAATAGGAAAGTTATCTGAATACAACAGTAATTAAAGAGTAAACACAATAAGTTTATAGCTTTGCGAATACTAATACAAGCCAGGCGTAAAATTACCCAAACTTTGCGGAAGTTTGTCAGCAAATTTTTTCATAATTCTCCTGGAATTCAAACCTACAAAGCGTTCGCGTATGTTTGGCGAATCTGTATGAACAAAGATAGCTTGGTGCACAATTCACTTCGGATTATTACTGCCCCTAAATTTGTTCTAACCAAGGTCCAAAGCTCTTAACTGAAAGTGGAAAGAGTAATGATAGAATTGGTCCAATGCAAGGTCTCCTAATAACAGTAAAAACAATACCTATGAGAAAAAAAAATTGCATGCAATAACCTACTCCAAAATAAATATATCGGTTGTTTTCGTATTGGAAATGTCAGTAGAGAGCGGTTGACTTCGGACTTAAAAACATTTAATACTGTCCGGGAAATTCCTAGTCTATGTTACGAGTAGTAGGATCCAACGGATGGTCCAACCTAATCCAATGATATTAAATTTCTGCTCAATCAAATAAATTATCTACGCAAACTGCCTTAATTGTCTTCGGGCTGAAATAAAACGTACAGTGTTAAAAATCAAAAAACAAGAAAGCTGAACAAAATTTACTAACTGAAACTGGCCTTTTAAATACGTTTAAGCGACCTGATGTTTCCAGTATCGCTCGTAATGATGGGAGAGTCCAGGCACGAATGGCGGGGTAACCATTGCATCTAACCATAACTGTTCTGATTAAATTCTAATTTTTCTGCCGTTTTCATCTCCATTCTCCAGTTTTTTTTTATGTCAAGTGGTCCGAGAACTGGTTTTTCAGATCAAAATATTGGATTCAAATATCATAAACCACCTCACTCAGTCTGTAATAGAATCTGGCCCTTTCATAACCAGTAGTCTTTAGATACCAGATATATCGTGAGTGTATTGGGTAATGACATTCAACTTCGATCTGGGACTCCATTCAAGCCACAAGACTTCATGTTATTTGGCCATTTCTCTGTCTTTTGCGAGTTGTGAAACCAGAAAGGGCAATCAGTAAAAAGCTTATAGAAGTCCATTTTGATCCATACAGTAGTAGGTGGGGACTAGGCTTGCACGTAATTTAGGGATTTATGTAATTATTTCGAGTTACGGAAGGGAAGTTACAAATTACGTAAAATCGCCACCCCGTTTGAGCGTTTGGTTTTACGATCAAAACGATATTATTATGAGCGTTATCACCGTAACGCAATTAACACCGACAGACTTTTTTGTCTCCACGATTTGGTATCTTTTTTATTCGGCGCTGATAACGATAAATAAGAATGTGTGATAGTTGATTGTTATTCCGGAAGGCGTATTTTTCTTTCTCTCCGTGAAACAGACATGAAACGAATTTTACCGCCGTTATGGAGTAAAGGAAGAGAAGGCTACTTTCTTTTCCCACTCAATCACTTTTATTAATACAAATTACAGCACATTAAAAAACAAAATAGAATTTATTAGCATTAATTCACAACGAGTTACGGGTAAGAATTTACCGCGGGCTAAATAATTAATATGTGATCTAAATTTATCGCAAATAATGTCATAACATTTAGGCCGCGAAATGATTTGATATAAAATGAAGTCAATAATTCAGCATCAATAATTATTGCAAAATGCTAACTAGGTAGCAAAGTCGGATAATTAAAAAACGGAGCAATAGCAAGTCTTCGTCGCGAGGCAAGCGCAGGTATAATCAAACGAAAGAATACGCTCGTCGTTGATTAATAACTTGGAAACCCGACATTTTTATTCAATACGAAAGTCGATTTTAAAAAAAGGCAATTATTGTTTCATAAATATCCGTATACCAGTGTTGGTAATGATAAAATTGATCGCATAAAATTGGGACGGTTAATTTGCGAAGGTGATAAAGGAAAATCAAATCAACACAAAAGATAAAAATCAGAATAAATACAATTTGAATTCACTCCTTGGTATTTGTCTTTAACATCTGTCGCCGGCGTGTAGTACTGTCGGTGATATGAAAACCAAACTTCGATGTCCCATTCGGAAAAGAAGTGGATTCAAATGGTTTTTATAATAGGTTTAAATGCGTAAAAAAATATCGCAATTACGGGGTCATTACGTAATCGATTTTGTCGTAATTACGAAATTGATTTTTGTCGATTACGTGCAAGTCTAATGGGGACGCAAGATATTCGAAGGCGAGGATTTTGCGCCACACGAAGAGATAAAAGAGAGAAATATAGAAGAGAACTCTCTGTTCATTGAGAGGCAAAATGAGAGAAGCGAAAAAAAGAAAACGCTCGGCCGCAGATATTTCCCGGGGAAAAAGACTCATTTTTTATAACGTGGAAAAGCGACTAAAGCTGATATATATCGGCCGGTTGGGCCGATATGATATATCGGCAAACACGCAATATCGGCCCGATATATCGGTTGGCCGATATATCGGTCGAGCTCTAATTTTGAACTCATTAACGCATCGAGCAATAAGCAAGTTTTTCTTTAATGTATTTATTCAATGTTGCGAACAATTTGCGAAACCTTTTCAGCTTTCAGCTCATTCAAACTGATCCCTCTGAAAAACTTAAGAAAAACGAATATATTACACGGAAACTACATTTATTTCGAATTAAAGTGTTTGTATTAATTTATCCATCAAATTACTCAAATCAAAAATATAAATCTCTGAACTTTGCTCAAATTTGAACATTTTCAATCAACGAAACGATAAAATGTGGTAAATTAAATCTGAAAATATCAATCGACTTTGTTTGATAAATTATAATTTTAAATGGTATGCTTACATAACTAAAAAATCAGGAATCATTTTTAATCGGATAACGTGAAATTCAGTTTAAAAAGTTACCTATTTTTATTAAACTTTAATATAGCTTTGATTATCTACATTGATAATTGGAGAGACTAATCGTACAAACTTCAGATTGGGATTCAATGATTTATATTTTTTTGATGATAGATCAAGAAGAACAAAATACAACCAGGCAGATGTTTCATTAGATCAGGATCTCACATATAACTCCGTTGACAATTGATATTCAGTCTTATATATTGTATTCATCAAAATACAAATGGTATGATTTTTAGTTGAGATTCTATAAATAATATTTTTTTGATGATAAATCCAAACGTTTCATTAGATCAGGATCTCACAAATGACTCCATTCTGCTTCCAGGTAGGATCACCATTCACCATTCCTTGACTACGTTCATCTGGGTCGGAATTGACAACAAGGTAAACATTTGTGCGATCTTTATATTCAAATCCCGTAAATGGATCGCCCGGATACCATTTAGTGAATAAATCTGCAGGTGTGACGTCACGAGTCTGTAAAGAATTATTTGATAGCATTCATCACTGAATCATGCTCGATCACACATTAAATTGAAAATCATAAATTATGTTTTTCATCAATAAAAAAGTCATTTGTAAAGTATGGACCTTTCCCCGACCTTCGACCCCTGGAAAATTCTTCCTATACTTTACCATTGCAAAATTTTCAGGGCTATTTTAAGAGTGCTTTTGCGAGTTGGCGCCTGTAAAATGGGGTATGTGTTTCAAACCATCATTATGATTCATCGCATACAACAATCTGTTTTTTAAAAGTACCGGTAAAGAATTTCAGGCTAGTCTATCACAGCTATTTCTACACTAATTTTTATTACTGCAATCAAATTAAAACTCCTAGGAAGACAGAGTGATCATTGAATTATCTGATTTTTATTTCAGTTTCCGAAACACAACTGAAAACTAACGAATAGAGTTCAAAAACGCGAAAACGAGGTAATGTTTACAACCACGCTTGAAAATCTGTCTGAGTGAGAAAAGTGTCTGAGCGGATGCGAAAAGGGGGCATTGTTACGTCACTTTTCGCATCTTGCTGATTGGCCAATGTCACGAAGTAAACAAGTAAGTCGCTGCTCGGGGAAAGGTCCATTACCAGTCTCTCATGCGACATAAAAAACAAAATCTTCGTGTCCACACGCTGGGCAGACATTTGTACAGAACTCCTATGTTAAGCCATTACTGTATTAGTAGGTTTATATACAGAATATACTATAAATATAACTCTGAATAGATCAAGACGAAGGTTCAAATTCAGCTGGTGCTGGGATGTGGATGAATTATCACCCAATTCCACAAGTTTTTCTCAGCGCATGTACGTATTGTGCAACGCGGACGAATACAATCGCAAAATACTGTTCTAACCAAACTTATATTGCCTCTAACCACCTTTGTTCGTATCGGAACTCTTATCCTACTGATCTGGTAAAATTATATATATTTTATGCAAGAGTATATATAGCAAAACCATAAGATACTAACCATTGGATCAAACTGGATTCCGGTCCATATATCCTCTCCTCTTGGAATATTCTTTCTCAAGTATTTTATAATAGCATTGTAAGATTCTTCATCTCGAATTAAACCAACATCTGCGTTACGTTCATTACAAATATCAAATGCTTTTTTGTATACGACATCCCATTCGTCATATATCACAGCGAAATAACAGATATTTCCAACCTTTAATTTGCAATTTTCTGAAAAGTAACGACAGTTTATTTCAATGTGAAACCACACGAGTGATATTTTTCTCTATAAATCGTTGCTACAAATAAAAAGCAAACAGACTTCTAACTATATTTCAATATATTCAAATTAGCCGACTCAATTTATCGTATTTGGGAATGCAACAAAGTCTATCATATATTGCCCATTTTCTTTCTATATTCAATAATTTAAAACAATGTTATGTTCTATAATCACTATAATGTAAATTATTTGTCAGATATTCATAAACCACAAATTGGATGAAATATTTGCCTGGATGAGGAGTTGGCTTTGGTCTGCTGATTTGTGCGAATCCCTTTGGAATCAGTTGAGGCTTCTTCATAACAGCAAGTTTTTGTTCAATACGGGATATCGCTAAATGTTAATATAAGTATTGAAATCTAAATTATTGAAAAGTATTGAAAATTAAGTATCTGTTTTGTTTTCACTTGCCAAAACAACGAAGCTTCCGCCACGCATTTCTCTACCTCACAAACTTCTGACGTTTTGTAGTGTTCAGTATAAAGTTGGGAATAATTGGCCACATTTACCAATCTTAAACAAGCTCACAGAAGATTGTATATATATCTTCAGTAAACTCGGCGTCCCGTAGTATGTGAACCAAGATGGCGAACACCGGAACATCATATATGTACCAGGTTAGGGTTAGACCATAGGTTCTCAAAGTGCTCCGTACGGAGCCCCAGGGCTCCGTGAGAGAAACCCAGGGGCTCCGCGAGCTATTCGATTACTTTTTAAAATACTGAATTGGCTAATTTTACTATTAGGATTACTGAAATGAAAGACTACTATTCTGAAATAACATAAAATACGCGAAAAACTGCCAACTATACATAAATTGCAGTCGTATTTTTGTGATCTTGGGGATTTGTCAAGCTTGATTTTGTTCTTTCGCACTCACGAGCAAGATGTCGCCGTTTAAAAAACAAGAGATCGGGGCAAAATACGAAAGATTGAAATTTATTTCATTGCATGCGGCTCCGTCGGTAGTTTCAGAATGAAAAAATAGGTACATCGCGCGCACAATTGACTGTGTTTCGGTTTCGCAGTTACTACGACGAATAACCAAAAAAAACCCAACATAACACCAAATTTTTGATTCACAATGTCTATGAACGTGTTTTTAATCTGACGTGAGTCTGCTGAAACAAAACTTAGTGTTATCTCCCATTTTAAGTTTTAATATTTCAGTATGCCGCTTTTCAATCAAGAAATTGGAGTTGCGGATTTACCATTTATTATTTATTATTTTTAGCATTTCGTCTCCGGTGACTATAATATGGTAACATGTTTTTCACATTGAACTCATAATTCCCCACGAGAACAAAAAAGCGATACTCGTCGTCATTGTGGAACAATAACATCATACATGTATATGTCGAGGAAAATTTTTGATTTAGGGAGAATAAACACCGCCATGCTGACGAAAACAATCGGCGATCGTAACAAAATGCAATCGAGTACGTTATTACCGGCCTTTTAAGTCTTTCAAAAATATCTAAAGGTAAAAGATCCGACCCCTAATTTATTAATATGTTTGTCAAGTATCAAGTTTACAGCTTTAGTATATATAATTCATCTTTTACATTTAGATTCATTTATGACTTGTATTAACCCTATTAAACGAGGTTAAGCATTTAAAATAAGTACAGTACTTTTGACTTACTCAGGAATATTATTCGGAAAGTAACAATTTTAACATTTATTTTGGGGCTCCGTGAATAATAGTCAACTTTTTCAAGGGCTCCGCAACACAAAAAGTTTGAGAACCCCTGGGTTAGACCATAACTCTATTACTTTTTTTTTAATTTTATAGTTCTATTACGAGTTCGGGGACTAGCCGAGTGACTCCTGTAATATTTGTACCTGAAATTATAGCCTAATTCTAACTTGGTATACATACTTCGTTACGGTGTCCGCCATCTTGGTTCACATCTACGGGCGTACAAAAAAATCATATTATTTTCACTTGTTTTATGTCATTTTTCTACTCAAATTACAGTCGAGACAGGATTATTTTGTCGCTGTGTCCCATTGCAGTAATTTAAACAAAAAACACGGAAAAGTTTGTAGACAGTTTAAGCTGCGAAAGCATTCTCCCAATCACTTTCCTAAATAAAGTGTTTGGGAGAATGCTTTCGATGCATAAATTGATCACCAATTTTGCAATGTAATATTTTGTAAACAATTTGTAAAATATTCCCCAAGTTCAAACTTTTTAATACTCCTCTATTGACAAACAAGAAATCCTAATTAAGGTTCTGGAGATTGCTCACAAATGCTAAGATTAACATTGTCATTTTGATAAAGTGGTTTGGTAATATTTCAATGTTTCTGGGATACTTATACGACTTCAAAGAATAATTTGGGAAAAGCTGAGAATTTGTGAACACCAAACCTTTCACAAATGTTACAAGTATTCATTAAATCACTCTACTCACTCTCAGCCCTAAAATATATCGCGACAAACAACAATGTCAACAAAGAAAGTTATTCGTCAGTTTACCTTTTTTCATCATTTCGTTGTCTTCTGTCAACTTAATATTCATGTTTTGTACTTTGGTCAAATCTAATGAGAAATAGCATTTTGATGCTCACAGTAAACTGAACAATAATGTTTTTAATTTTTATATTGCATTTAGAAATAGCAGATCATAGAATGCTTTCGTCATAGTGGTTACTCGATTGCAAAAAATTGTTTGCAGATATATATTTCGTCAACAAACAATATTATTTGACATATTTTACCTTTCTTCATCTTCTCGTTGTCTTCAATCAACCTATTATTCATGTTTTGTACTTTAATCAAATCTAATGAAAGAATAACATTTAAAAATACCATTCAGTAGCTCAGTATGAAATATTACATTGTTTACCATTGTAACCTATATAGGATTTCGAAGCAGCAGATAAAATAGCCCTGTGTGTCATAGCAGTTACCCAAGTTTAAAGATGTGTGAAAACATTTCAGTAAAATAGAAAAACAGTATTGAGACTTTCTTGATTGCTCTCACCTTTCTTTATCTTATCGTTGTCTCCTACCAATTTTTCATTCATTTCGTCCAAGTCTGAAAATAAAAATATCCAGTGGATCATGATATACGTTTGTTGCAGTATTGAGAATATGATTGGGACGTGAAAATAAGACGAGAAGAATCGTTGCATTTACTCGTTTTGTTATATTATTGGAAAAATCTTCCGGCACTGAAAATATGAGAAAAGATTAAAAATACTTTTGCGCGTTGAAAGCTCGATTATGATTAAATGTTGATAGCTTTGACAGAAAAAAAGTTTAAAGTTAAGTTCAGTTACCACTAGACTTTGAGTATTTGTCAATAATTTATTTTGGCATTAGCGATGGCAGATTAAAAAACCATCACGATGTCGCACGAATCTTTTTTCATTTCTCTGATTTCATCAGAGTGTGGTGTTTTGTGGTTCTTCTCAAAATATTGTTTATTTCAAATCTAACGATGTAAACTACGAGGAAAATCTTATAACGTCTAGGTCTTCAGTTCACTTCCTCTCATTTTTATGTATGTTTACTCTTTTGATTTAAAAGATAAGTTTTAGTTATACAGATGGCTGCATGTTCGAGTACTTTGAAATGAAAGTTTGAAATAAACAGAACATGAATTCCAGAAAGCGAAAGGTTTAGCATTTTATTGTTAGGGGTTATCGTACACTAACCAGAAATTTCTTTCCCGAAACTCTCAATTTTTCCATTAAACTTGTCTTCCAACTTTTCCAATCCTATTCTGATATTAGTGATATCTGAATAAAAATTGGAGATTTTATTAGATTCGATTGCATCATTCAAATTGCTGAAATAAATTATTTCTAGGTAAAAACTTAAAACTGAGCTTCAAAATTAATTATTCAATCAAGCAATTAAAACAACCATACCCAAATTTCTGGCTGCGAAATCAAGCCAGCTAAGAACAGTACTATTGGACTTGCATGTTATCGTGTACTCTTTGTCTTGCAGATGTTCATCAATGTTGAAACCTGGTCTGTCCCATCCTACAGCAATCGGATCACATTGTGCAATCTGGCAACCCGGATTGGAAGTGCAGTGAAACACTGTTTCATCTTGACACAAGGATGACGCGATGACGGAGATTAATATGTAAACGATTGGGATTTCCATCTCAGTGTAGTTAAGTATTAACTGAATGAATAAAGTCATGGTTTATTGCAAACGGGCACAGAGCATGTTTGATCTATTTAGAAAAAACCTCACATTAGACAACGCTATTTGTAGCCGAGATTGTAATAATTCAGAATGAGCGTAGCATTTATAGAATGAGAAAAGATAATTTAGAAGCGACATTGCAAATTTATAACAATTATGGACGTTTTGTAAAGGCGTTTATTTTTAATCAGCATGGCGGATTCAAGGAAAAGTAATATTCTTTCAAAAAGGGCTTAGAAAATTTGAAAAACGTTTTTTTCAGAATCGGCACAGGCTTTTTTAAAAAGGGCAGTGACTTGGGAGTATGGGGAAAAAAATTTCACCTAAAAGTGATTCGAATAATTTTTCCAGCCAAGCCCATGTTTTTAGATTTCTGCTGGGATCTCTCAGAAGCCATAAATAAGCCAGAATCGCTGGAGCGTGACTGGGTAGTGAGGGAAAATAAAATTCTTGAAAGAAGCATTCAAATAATTTTTTCAACTATTCTTATCTACTTTGTTTCTTGATAGCTTCAATCTGAGGTGCGCAACTTTTCGACGTCACTTGAGCGTTACGGGGAGGGGAAATTACCAAGTTGCCGGTGGTGAAATATTTGAATTGTTATTCTTTTTGACAATCGAGCATCGCTTTGCCTGATATTCCATTCCAAATGCTCAGAATCGTCCAAAATCAATAGTACTGAAGTGGGCGTGGCTTTACCCACGTTACTCAACCCTTAGGGGGCGAAGACTTTACTCCCACCCCCAATACTACTTGGAAAAGTTTCCAATACTCTGGCAAACGTTTTTCCGCCCCGGAAGCCGAGCTAAACATCCTCGAAACGGCTCCGAAATCACTCGAGCGTCTTCTTCAGCCCACTTCCTCTGGCCCGTTCATATGAACACCGTCCCCGACCTACATGACAAGTTTTGTCCGGATCGGCCCGACAGTTTTCCTGAGAAACCTTCGTTTCACGCTGAAACCATAAATATACTTACGTACCAAGTTTCTTGCCCTACGCGCAACGATTTATGACACTGACTGTGCTTTCGCACTAGAGTGCTCTCGGTTGCCTAACCATCCAGGGACGGTCGCTTCGCTACCAACGAGGGGAATCAAGAGAGAAAAAATTTTGGACTAAGTAAAAAGCTGACGCTCATTTGATGTAGGATGGAAGCAGGAGGGTTGTGGCGCCGGAAGACTGGCGGATATTCGTAGTTTTATCAATTTTTTGGTCCGTGATCACTCAACCAAGACAAAAAGTCAGTGAGTCACTGCCTTCACCCCCAATATTGCTTGCAAAATTCCCAATACTCTGGCAAACGCTTTCTAGGCCCGGAGACGGAGCTAAACGGCTTCTAAAACCCAAAATCACTCTAGCTTGACTTGATTGAGAACTGATTGACCAATAACCAGCCTCGGGCCACTAAAAGCCCGTTTAGGCCCACTTCCTCTGGCCCGATCTTTTCTATGTTATCACGACACTATCCCCGGCCCACATGCCAAGTTTCGTCCTGATCGGCCCGGCAGTTTCCTGGGAAACCTAGAATATACCCCCATATCTCCGCACAATCGGGTTAGCTATTTGATATTCGTGCAACGATTTTTGATTCTGTCTGTGCTTTCGCACTAAAGTGCTCTATTGTTGCCCAACAATCGTCCAAATATCACCAGTATCATAGGAGGTTCCTTTTTTCGAACTCTAAAAATCTTGCGAACTATCCTATCAAACAGTTGCTTTGATATAGTCGATATAAAACTATACGGATGTATTTCCATTGCGTTGCTTTTATGCTTAAAAATTTACCGCATTCGGATATTTATGGAAGCAGACGCTTGTCATGTCGTGACGCAGTTTCAGAACTTAATCGGATTAGCGATGTCGCGTGATGGAATAAACCATTACATCGCAGAATTAATATTAGCTTTTTGCAATATACTATTTTTAAACAAATCGCAATGAATTTAAACCATAAGTTTACACATGCCATTAAAATCTACAGTAAAGAAACAATGAAGTTGCCACCCATTACAACGTCGCATATGCTTATAAGCTGTAAAATTACCAAACATTTTTGTAATTTATCAATAAAATAAGATAGTTGAAAACTAGATACTGTTTGCTTAATGCTGTCATAGTTTCATCAATGCCAATCAGCGATATAGAAATTTTGAAAATTCTTGTGGATGCACCATTAAAAACAACCCAGAATTTTGCCACAGTTTAAAAGTAGAGATGTACCGATATATTGTTAACGAGTATCGGTAACGGAAATATTGCCACTTTGTGATTGTATCGAGGTGGGCAAAATAGACCGATATATTAGGTTCTCTGATCTGGCCTAGGATGTTTTGAAATATTAGTTATGCGTAAAGTGCATAAGTGGCACTTATTGCCTCAATTAAGATTTCACAGCGAGTGTCAGGAATGACGGTTCTGTATGAACTGTATATGTATTTTACATGTTTAGTAGCCAGCCTCTATAAGTTTTCAGATCAATTCCCGCCATCCCTACGCCAAAATGCAGACTCTCCCCCATCAGCTCTATGTTATGTAACCATGCTTTTTCGCAGATTTTAAATTGAATTATCTTCCTCTGATCTTTGAGAACTTGTTGCCTCAGTAACCGTTCTCATTCGCCGACTTATAGCCCGTGTAGAGTGAATGTTCAAACCAGAAAAAATAATGTTTGAATTGAAAAAAAAAATTCATATAATTAAAGTTATGGTTAATTCACTGCATAGCTGTTATTTTTAAGTCTTGCGCCAATCCTTATTAACTAAAAAGAATCCGACACTATCATTCCCAATAGACTCAGTAACTCTGGGCATTTTGTTGGTCGCACAATTTAGCTTAAAAATAAATCTCCTTAATTTTTGAAGCGAGTGAACTTGCTTAGAGAAAACTTCCTCAAGAAAATTTGAATAGTCGAAGATTTTTTTGCCGTTTCCTAGAAATTATGTATCGCAAAATTAACTTTAGTTTTTTGCAATATTCTATTTTTTGAGAAATCGCAACAGATTTTAAAATATTAGTTTACATATGTTATTGAAATCGACAGTAAAGTAATTTTGTTACTTCAGTTGAGGGCTCGACAACTTGCTTAGAGCAAACTTGCAACTCTTTAATCCAGTGTTTCCCAACCTGTTTTGGTCGCGGACTATTTTCTCACCGGCGAAAACCTTTGCGGTTTCAAAAGGCGTTTATTGCAACCGTACTCTGTATGAAGAAGCAGTAAAACCAAACACGACAGAATTTTAACGAATTTCGAAATCGGAAATTTGGCGCAATTACGCGTTCGTTAAAAGAGCTGACTTTTTTAGTGTGTAAAGACCAGGCTTGTCTATGCCAAACGTTCCATGGGTTGGTATGGGACAGCATACATTTGTATTTCTCGCGGGACGCGAAAATCGTATGATTTTCGGGAAAATTATGGTAAAACAATTCGTTATGGACTTCGTGTTCATATATTTGATCTTAGCTCTCTTGTTAGTTATAAAGAGCAATATATAATCAGCATTAACAATATACTTCGTGAAAGAGCTGATGGATACGTGTATTTAGTTATGAATATAAAGTTAACAAAGTCCGTAAATTTTGTTGTTTAGCATGTCTCTTCGTACATGTAGTCCTATTTAATAAACGCTAAACCTAAATTTAACATTTTTTATTGAATTTCTTCCTAATGGGATGGGACAGGCATAATTGCTATGGGATGGGAATGGGACAGAAAAATATGTCCCATGGACAAGCCTGGTAAACCCTTTTCTGTTGCGCAATATTCAATCCATGACAACGACAAGAATTTACAATGTCCGATTATATTTTTTTTGATTCGTATTTTTGTGAATTCGAAAAATCTGAGCTGTTTGTACAACACTTACGGCGCTCTAGAAGTGTACGTACTAGTGTGAAGGCAGTAACGTAAAGAATCTTAGAGGGAAATTCACTGCTAGCACCCAAAATTTTGCGATTTGCAATGTCTAAAAAAGCGACCCAAAATTCGGGCCGGGTCGGGCCTGAAATGTCAATCATTACGTTCTGGTCGGGCTTCTCCATCGCCCCCCTCCCCTTTTTATAAATGAGTTTCGGCGTTTCGTTTCGGCCGTGTTTTTGGCCACGAGAGACCGTGGTCTGCAAAAAACAGAAGTTGCCTCATCATCACGACACATACTGTATTAAACTCTTGCAATGACAATTCAAAGAACTCCTAATAAAATTGGAAATTTCAGGTTTGCTCCTGTCTCGGACCTGCAAATCCAGTTAATTAGTCGGGTTTAATACCCACGGGCCTGGGTCCGGCTGGAATTTTTGGGCCCGATCCAACCTCTATAGTGCAGACTGGTGTTTTCGTTGAGAATCCGCAAGTTAGTTGTGAAATCCCATCGTTTGATTAAGCGACGCGCAAGTGACCTGTCGCGTAACTTGTTACCAAATTTTCAAATAGTAAATTTCTATTCTTATAGTTGAATATTTGAATATAAGCCTAGCCCTGCTCAGTAACCAGTAATTATTGACTCGATAAATGTTTTTATGAATAAGTCTTTTGTGTTTTATGTTAATACTACCTTTAGTCCAGGGTACGGCAAGAATACGTACACACTCATTGCAAATTATATAAACGCTATTGTCTTCAATTTCCGCTTTTTTTATCTTCCAGTCTAACTCTTCTTTTGTTGGAGTTTGTTGACCTTCATGCTTCAATTTTTCGAGTCGTGTTAGGGGTCGAGGGAGTGGCGGGCGGGATAACGGTTCAAGAACGACAGTTATTTCCCCCAACTTTAACCGATGTAACACATGTTGGAACTTTTGCCGCAGCAATTGGGAAATAAGAATCGGACGGTGGCTTCCAATGCAGTATAACTAGATAATAGTCCGGTATTCATTTACGTTTAATTTTTGATAGTCCCAGTAGCCTTTGGACTTTCAGTGATCACCCGGAATTTTGCTCAGAGTCTCATTTACTTTTGAGTGCATGTACGACGCCACCATAATCCTATGTTATTTCAGTAACTTTTCGCATTTCAAATGTCACCCATAACTTCTCTAAGAGGATGGGACTTTTTTACCTCTGAATAAGTTCAACAAGACATTTCTGTATAGTTTCAGAACTTCTAGTTCATAGAACTTCTTGTCGCCTGAAACTTTGCTCAAAGAAGACTTTTTTTCACTCATGTTTGAGTACATGAAATACATCGCAATAATACCAAATTTCTAATGCACTTATTGCAATGTACTTCTCTGTTAATTGGTTGATACTTTTCCGTCGCATTATCGAATCAGCGAAGGGTTGGGATGCGGTGCCAAAAAACCCTTAAAGAAAATTTAGCATTGCTCAAAGTCAATAAACGCCATGCAATTTCATAGAATGAGTCGGTAAACCTTTTTATATTTCTACTTATTCAGGTAATTCCAAGCTTTGCGTTCCTTTGAGATAAATTATTGTAAATTCAACGAACCTAATCCTTACTCAAACTGATCCCGCTGAGAAACAGCATTATGAAAAACAATAGATTTTACACAGAAACTAAATTTATTGCTTGTTTATTAGGCAAATTTGTTTAACTGAAATCCAATTTAACTAAAGTGTTTGCAGAACTGAAAAATTCAAATCCAAAAATTGAAAATTTCTCCATCAAACGCAATTTAGTTTAATTAATTATGCTAATTTAAATTATTAATTGATATTTACTGTTATATACTGTATTTACTACAAATACCAAAAGTTTAAATTTTAAATCAGGATTCAATGATTTATATTTCATTGATGATGGATCCAGAGTGAAAAAATACAATCAAGCAGACATTTAATTAGATCAGGATCTCCCAAATAACTCCGTTACGCTCCCAGGTAGGAGCAGCATTCGCCATCCCATGATCATGATAACTCGGTTTAAAATTAACATCGAGATAAACATTTGTACGATCTTCAAAATCAATTCCCGTGAATGGAATACCATCCCGACTCCATTTAATGAATGAATCTGCAGGTGTGACGTCACCAGTCTTAAAAGAAAATAATTGGATGACATATATCACGGGATTATGCTTGATCGCCCATTTAATTTCATAAATTACCTAAAATCGCATTACAAAACGCATAATAACGATGTGTCATAAATTAGTGATATGCATTGCCCATGGGACATATTTTATGTCCAATTCCATCTCATAGCAGTTAATGCTTGTTCCATCACATCACATGGGACGTTTTTCGTGGGAATCACATTTATTTGTGTCGCTGTTCCACCATGAATTAAATAATGGATACAATTATTGCAAAAAAGGGAGAAGGAAAACATTTGAAAGGTAAAAAGCATAAAGACTAAGGTTATCCATGACGTAATCAAGGTATGACACGACAAATGTCTCATGGAAAATACTTGTGTGCTGTCTCTCATCCCATTCGCACAGTCAAGCCTGTGCATTACCACTAGCCTAAACCAGCGGTTCCCAAACTATGTTTCGCGACCCACTGGTGGGTCGCAAGAGGAATCTCAGTGGGTCGTGAAAATATGTAGAAAGCTTTGATTAATTATACTGGTTATTAGGATCGGTGGCAAAGCAAATTTAAAAGCGAATTTTGAAATAAACTGCAACTTTTCAATTTTTTACGCCTAAAACTATCTGAAATTGAAATAAATGTCAAGTCTATTATGGAAAATAGCAAGAAACAAGCTCATCTCTCTGACTAGCTTCACTGAAAATTCAGTTTGAGAAAATAATTTTGTTTCCTCCATCAATGTTTAATTAATTTTTTTAAGTTGAATGGGTCGCCACAAGCTATGGTAATAAATAGTGGGTTCCAACTCTAAAAAGTTTGGGAACCATTGGCCTAAACTATTGACTCACAATGCTTGACCCGGTCAAAATGCGATATATTATTGTCGACCCATGCTTGGTCAAATGTGAACGCAAGTATTTCTAGTCTCTCACGTGTTATCATGTAATCCTTCATATTCATGCGCTTGGTGAAGATTTGTCCGAATGTATTAAACTGCAAAATTACTATATTACTAAACTTTAAGAAGTTCAGAGTAAGACGAGTCTTCTGATTAGTAGGTTGTTAAAAACGACTATAAATAAGTTCCAATGTACGACGAAGAAGCAAGATAGAGCGAGTGTAAAAATAATGCCAACTTCATAACAAAACAAAGTCAATCATTTTGAGTCAATAGTTTAGGCTAGTGGTCTTGTGGTAATGCATAGGCTTGACTATGCGAATTGAATGAGAGACAGCACACAAGTATTTTCCATGAGATATTTGTGATACCTTGATTACGTCATGGATAACCTTAGTCTTTATGATTTTACCTTTCAAATGTTTTCACTTTTCTTCAATAATTGTATCCATTATTTAATTCATGGTGGAAGAGTGACACAAATAAATGTGATTCCCACGGAAAACGTCCCATGTGATGGGATGGAACAAGCATTAATTGCTACGAGATGGAATTGGACATAAAATATGTCCCATGGACAAGCCTGTGGGCAATGCATATCACCAATATATGACACCTCGTTATTTTGCGTTTTGTTGTTGCTCATGTACCAATTTAAAGCTTTATTACAACGCTGGGTTTGCGCCCAAGTTGTGAACTTGAGGTGGAATTAATATGGGTACAAATTTCAAATATCGATGGACATTAACGCCAAGACAATCAAAAACTTTGCAAAAAAACTTCTGAGTAAATTTATCCAGAGTCAGAAACAGATAAAAAAAAGTATTCGATATACCGCCTGAACAGTTGTAGATAATGAACCAACCCAATTTGTCTCAAACATCTTTGACTAACACTTTGCCCATCTCGTAAGGTATTTTATATTCCTACATATGAGAATAATTGGCATAACCTTATGATACTAACCATTGGATCAAAGTTGATTCCTGTCGATATATAAACCCACGTTCGTTTCGTTGGAATATTCTTTCTCAAGTAATTCATAATCGCATTGTAAGATTCTTCATCTCGAATCAAACCAACATTTGCGTTACGTTTCTTACAGATATCAACTGCTTTGTCATATTTGACATTCTGCTTATGATATATCACAGCGAAATAACAGATATTTCCTATCTTCAATTTGCAGTTTTCTGGAATAAAATACCTGTACATGTGAAAATTTATCGAGTAATAAATGTTGATCAATCCATGTTTTGAAAAAAGGTGCACCTTCAAAGAGTACTTCAATATCCCAAATCAAACTAACCGGCTTGAGAAAATCTAATTAAACCAATAAAACAATGAATATGTTTTTTTTGGTTGTAATTATGCAGAAGAAAATCCAATAACATTTATAACTTGCTGACATTACTCGGCTTCGGCTCCATCGAATGTAGGGATATCGTTTTGTTTAATAATCGCTTTAATTCGAATGATACATCAACTATTCACAAATTACAACTTGGATTGGATAAATTATTCACCTGGAGGAGGAGTTGGTTTCAATGTTCCTCGAGTCTTCGTTGTTGGTCTGTTAATCTGCCCGGATCTATTTGGAAGCTTCTGAGACTTCTCCATAACAGCAAGTCTTTGTTCAATCCTGGATATCGCTAAATTATCATATAATTATTATTAGACACCTCCTCCATCTATCTACCACTTTCCAAAACAACAACGCCTTTATGCGAGTTTCAATCGTTACAAATCTCTAGCGTTTTTAATTGTTCATTGGTAGAAATGAAAAATTAGTGCCATATTTACTGATTTTAAACATACTCTGATGTTTATAAGATAGTTCTGATGTTCCTTCGGAAAAATGATGTTCTGTTGAAATGTTTTCTGGTTTTTTTTCATTCATATTACAGCCACGGCAAGCATTTTCGTGTGATGTGTTTCGTTGCAGTAATTTAAAAAAATATCATTTCTTTACTTAAATAGTTTGGGAGAATGTTTTCACTGCATAAACTGTCTACCAACTTTGCAATAAAATATTTCGTAAGAAATTCTAATTTGTAAAAAATGCCCCGTTTCATACGTTACAATAATTTACTTCTGACAAACACAAAATCCCCAGGTCGTACAGATTGTTCAAAAATGTTACAAATAGAATTCTCATCATGTTTATGGGATACGTATACGATTTCTGAGATGTCCCATTTTCCCTAAAATATATCCCAGTAAATGTACTCACACTGCACTAAAATATTTCCCAGCAAACTACAATGTCAATAACGAAAATTATTCGACATATTTTACCTTTCTCCATCTTTTCGTTGTCATCTCTCAACTCCTCATTCATTTCTTGTACTTTAATCAAATCTAATGAAAGAATAACATTTAAAATAACATTCAGCTGCTCAGTATGAAATATTATATTAAGGATTTCAAAGCAGCAGTTAAAATAGCCATGTTTGTCATAGCAGTTACCAGAGTCCAGAAAATATGTAAAACATCTCTATAAGCTAGAACAACAGTATTCAGGCCCTTTTGATGGTTCTCACCTCTCTTCATCTTATTGTTTTCTTCTACCAACTTTTCATTCATTTCTTGAATTTCAACTAAGTCTAAAAATATGAATATCCAGTAGATCAAGACACACATTCGTTGCAGTATTGAAAATATGATTGGGACATAAAAATAGAAGACTCTGATTTCCCTCGTTTTGGTAAAATTATTGTACTGTATTATTGCCAAAAACCTTCGGGCACTGAAAATATGAAAAAGATTAAGAATAACTTAGAGCGTTGAAAACTCGGGTATGATTTAATGTTGATAGCGATGGTTAGCACTTGACTTGACGGAACTGCAAATCATTTCCCCAAGTTTAGCAATTACAGTATAACAAGCATCACGCTGTTGCAATAATCTTTCCTTCCTTCCACCAAATTCCTTCAATTCTCTGATCTTATCAGACTGTTTCGTAGTTTCCCTCAATAGATCGTTTATTTCAAATCTAACGATGAAAGCTACAAGGAGATTCTCATGTGTTAATATCGCCTAAGGTCTTTAGTTCACTTTCTTACATTTTTCGGAGCTTTCACTCATTTGTTTTGAAGGATGATTTTTTGTTAAACAGTTGGCTGTATGTTCGAGTACTTAGGGTTGAAATAAAAGTTTGAAATAAACAGAACAGAAATCACAAAGTGTGGGAAAAATTTGCATTTTACTGTAATACAAAACTATCGGCACTGAGAAAAAATTTCTTTACCGAAACTCTCCATTGTTCCATCAAACTTTTTTTCCAGTTTCTTCAATCCTATTCTGATATTTGTGATATCTGAATAAAAGTTTTTTATTTAGATTCGATTGCATCATACAAAATATCGAAAAACCTTATTTCTTGGCAGATAATAACGCAAAACTCAGCCTAATTAAAACAATAGTTTGTTAATTACTTGCACAAGAAAATAAAGAAAAATTTTACCCAAATTTCTAGAAGCCAGATCAAGCCAGCTAAGAACAGTACTATTAGACTTGCATGAGATCGGATATTCTTTGGTATTTTTATCAATGTCAAAGGTTAGTCTGTCCGAATCACAATGTGCAATCTGACAACCAAGCTTGGATGAACAGTGAAACACCGTTTCATCTTGACACCAGCATGAAACGATGACGTAGATTAATATGAAAACTATTGAGATTTTTATTTCGCGGTTTCAGTGTAGAAAAGTAAAAACTAAATGAAAAAAAATTCAAGTTGAAATTAAAAAGTTCATTCCGTTATGTCAATGTAAAATAAAATTCAAAAGCATTTTCCAAGGAATCATGTTTTTTGCAAACGGGCACAGCGCCAGTTTATTTGTGTTTCCCTTGCATTATTACATGTAACACTCTAATCAACTCGCTCATGCGTGTAACCTTTTTTCCCGTCGGGCTCTTCGAGCGCATAATGCTATTTGTAATCATTCCTTGTTAAGTTATTTACATTTATTATTATTTGTCACTAAGGACTTGTGCGTTGTATTCGGAGTGAAGGATTGTGGCAGGATCCCAGGATCCATTAATATACGTCCATACTGGCGCAGAGAAGGTTTGATCTACTTCGAAAAACCCGTACATTAGATGACGCTATCTGTAGCCGAGATAGTAACAATAAAAAAATGAGCTTAGCATTTATAGAATGGGAAAAGTTAATTTGGAAGCGACATTGCAAATTCATAAAAGATATGACCGTTTTGTAAATTATAGCCGATTTAAGGTAAAGGCATATGCTTTTAAAATGAGGCGTAAAAAATCTTAAAAATGATCATTTCAGAATCAGCTCAAGCCTTTTAAAAATGGCATAGCTTATCCACACGTGGCCTTATTAGAAGGTGTATAACATTTTTAGAGCGGCATATGCTAAAGTAGCGGTGATCTTCTATAAAGACGGAGTAGCTTTGTTTAACTGTCTATGAAGCATATTGATAATTATTTGCCACTCTCCCTGTTATATCGCACTAATGATCAGAATATTTGTGTTATTATCCGAAGTTTTCCAAGTATGTCCATATTGATATTAGCCATAATCTATCAGCACATATTGCAGTCTCATGGAAGTCTTGGCAACATCCAGGGGAAGTCGCTCCTTCGTCCATAGCTACGAGGGGAATCGTAAGAAAACGTTTTGGACAAGGTAAAAAGCGGACGCTCCTTTGGTGTGCGATGGAAGAACAAGAGTTGTTGTGCCGTACGAATGGCGGAAATTGCCCAGCGCGCTACTCCCGAAGTCTTTTAACGGTTGAGTTGTTTAAATAACACATCATAAAACAGTCACTTCTAACGGAAGTCGAGTTTTATTAATTTTGGTGTCTGTGATCACTCATCAGTGACGAAACTTGACCTCAATTACTTTGTATTACCTAAATATGACATCTCTACCTGTTACCGTTTTAGAGATATATTATAAAATCATCGGACTGGGGGTTAAAGAAAAAAAACTCGGTTTAAAAATTATTCAAACGTTATTTCAAGTCATACTCATCTCTTCAGATTCCTAAAAAACCTCTAAGAGGCGTACAATAAGCCAAAGTCACTGGAGCGTGACTGGGGAGTATGGGGAAAAAAATTCCACCTGGAAGTGATTCGAATAATTTTTCCAGCCGAGCCCATGTCTTTAGATTTCTGCTGGGGTCTCTCAGAGGCCATAAATAGGCCAAAATCGCTGGAGCGTGACTGGGAAGTGGGGAAAATAAAAATCTTGAAAGAAGCATTTAACTAATTTTTCCAACTATTCTTATCTACTTTGTTTCTTGATAGCTTTAATCTAAGGTGCGTAACGTTTCGACGTCGCTGGAGCGTTACGGGGAGGGGGAATTACCAAGTTGACGGCGGTGAAATATCAGATTAATTTTTCTCTTCAACAATCGAACATCGCTTTGCCCGAAATCCCATTCTAAGTGCTCAGAATAGTCCAAAATCAATAGTCCCTAAGTGGGCGTGGCTTTCCACGCGTTTCCCACTACTTAGGGGACGGAGACTTCACTCCCACCGCCAATACTACTTGGAAAAATTCCCAATACTCGGGCAAACGCTTTCCCGCCCCGGAAACCGAGCTAAACGGCCTCTAAACGCCGAAATCACTCGAGCGTGTCTTGATTGACAGGTAACCACGCCCGAATTACTGAAAGCCCGTTTTGGCCCACTCTCTATGACCGATCATGTGGACAGCATCCCCGACCTACATGCCAAGTTTCGTCCGGATCGGCCTGACAGTTTGCTGGGAAACCTTCGTTTCACGCAGAAACTCTAAATATACTTAGGCTACGTACTAAGTTTCTTGCCCAACGCGCAACGATTTCTAACACTGCCTGGGCTTTCGCACTAAAGTGCTCTCGGTTGCCTAACTATCATATGCCGTTGCGTTTATTATTTATCTGGTTTTAAAACTAATCAATTCAAGTCAACAATATCGAGACTTCTCATCACATACGGAATGTTTTCAAATATTACTAGCATCATAGGAGGTTCCATTTTTTCAAACTCTAAAAATCTTGCAAACTATTCTATCAACCAGTCGCACTCATATAGTCGATATAAAACTATACTGATGTATTTCCATTGCGTTGCTTTTATGCTTGAAAATTTACCGCATTCGGATATTTATGGAAGCAGACGCTTGTCATGTCGTGACGCAGTTTCAGAACTTAATCGGATTAGCAATATCGCGTGATGGAATAAACAATTACATCGCAGAATTAATTTAGCTTATTCTATTCTATTCTATTAAATATTCTGTTTTTAAAGAAATTACAATGAGTTTAAAATATAAGTTTACATATGCCATTAAAATCTACAGTTAAGTAACAATGCAGTTGCAAGTATTTTGAAAGTAAACGCCATTACAACGTCGCAGATGCTTATATGCCGTAAAATAGCCAAAGTGTTTTGCAATTTATCAATAAAATAAGATAGTTTAAAATCAGATACTCTTCGCTTAATGCTGTCTTAGTTACATTAATGCCAATCAGCGATAAAGAAATTGTAAAAGTTCTTGTAGATGCGCCTAAACAACGCAGAATTTTTACCACAGTTTAAAAGTAGAGATGTACCTATTTTATTGTTAACGAGTACCGGTAACGGAAATATTGGCCATTTTATAATTGTATCGATGCCAAAATAGACCGATACATTAGGTTCTCTGATCTTCTTCAAGATGTTCTGAAATATTAGTTATGCGTGAGGGGCATACGTGACACCTATTGCCTCATTTAACATTTCACAGCGAGTGTAAGGGGTGACAGTTCTGTATGAACTGTATATGTATTTCCCCGTGTCTAGTAGCCAGGCCTCTATAAGTCAATTCCCGCCATCTCTACGCCGAAATGCGGCAATCCTAAGATTTTTTTCAGACCTCTTCTTTACACGTGTCACCTGCTGAACAAGGGTCGTCATCCGGCCTATGAGATCACAATATATAGCAATACCAGGACTTGAATAGTCAATAGTCAAAATACGTCACGAAACTCGATGTGTAGTATCTGCTACGAACAACTGGAATCACTGTATCCTGGTATCTGAAGCCGAAATTCCTTAATTTTAAATAAAAATTAATATATTAATTAATAAGCTATGGCGGCTGCAGCGACGAGTGCGATGGGCGATTCCCTGAAACCCAAATCAATGGTCAGAGCTAAACGATGGGACGATGAATTCGAAAATGCTTTCAGGTATTGCTTTATTTCAATTTTATACGTTTAAGAAAATGTATTGCTCTACCCTGCTTCACCACTGCGATTCATCTAAGCACAATGAGGGGCTGCGGTTAGCCATGTGATTCACCTGTCTTTCCAGCTTTCTTTTTCTACAGAATAAATATGCAAATACTATACTATTTTATTGCAAACAAACTCTGTGTAAACAGTGACTTGTGCAGCCAGACTGCTGTTATGTAAGTGAGTTAGGAAATGTTGGCGAATTCAATCAATATTAGTCATAGATTTGATATTCTGAATTTCAGAATATATACGTGAATGTAATAAACTTTGACTGTCCCTATGCATTGCATGGTTTTTGCAATATTCCATTTTTAGGGAAATCGCGATAAATTTTAAAACATAAGTTTACATATGCTATTAAAATCTACAGTAATGTTGGCTTAAACAGTTTATAACTTCCCAAATACTCATAGAAGAAAAGCGTAAAATTATGCAAAGTTTATGGTAGTTCGTCAGCAATTTTGTTTCATAATTATTCTGAAATTCAAACCTTAAAAACATTTGCGAATGGTTTGGCGAACATGTATGGACAACGATATCTTGATGTACAATCCGTTTCAGATTATTTCCGCACCCAACTATAACACACTCAATATACAAAAAAATGAATTATTCCAAATTTACACGAATTGTAAAACCATAAATATTCTGTTTGACAATCTCAAAGCCTTTGTGCAGGAATATTAATTTTAACTATAACACTGGGTATAACGTGCAAGGTAGTGCAATGAATAAATTTAAAAACGGATATGCATGAAAAGGGCCAAAACTATTGGATGTATCTTAGTAGATTTTGCTTGACTGTCGGCTGAAAGGACCATACCCACAATTAAAGGTGGAAAAAGTACTGATAGAAGGGTTGCAAGTTTGTTCAAAGCAAGATCCCAAACCAGTGGTGGAAAAAGTACTGATAGAAGGGTTGCAAGTTTGTTCAAAGCAAGGTGCCGAGCCCTCAACTAAAAGTGGAAATGGTACCGATATAAAAGTTGCGAGCTTGCGCAATGCAATCTCTCTTAATAGAGGTAAAAACATACAAATGAAAAAGAAATTGCATGCAATCACTGAAACTCTAATGTAAATATATAGATTATTCTCGTATTGGAAATGTCAGTAGATAACGGGTGAAATCGGACTTGAAAAATTCAATACTTTCAGGGAAATTGTCTAGTCTATCTTATGATTAGTGAGAATCAACTGATGGCCAAACATAATTCAATGATATTAAATTTGTGCTCAAAAAAATAAATTATCGTGGTAAAGTTTTTAAAAATAAATAAATCGAAGGTAAAATATTATTCATGTGGGATCTCGTGCCGAGTCTTAAACGGGTCGTCTAATTCGCTCTCATCAAACGTCAAGGGTGATCCGTCCTCCGGGTCCACTGAATTGTCTTCAGGTTAAAAAAAAAACATGGTTAGGAATCAGCTATTAAATCAACGGTTAATGCATTTTGCTTCGTATCGCAGTTTCAAAAGCTTGGCAGAAAGTATATGATAAGGCTGCGATCAGCAATTACAAAATTTGATGCCGATTCGTGAAGACTTTTAGACTGAGCCTTATAAATTTTTAACTTGGGGTTTATTATACTGACCCGCTGATTTACTAACTCTTTGTTGCTATACTTTACTGAGCATTCTGTAATTGATTATGGTGTATTAAATTGGGCAGTACTGGTAGGTTTTTCAATGTCAAGCGTTCAGAGAGCTGGTATCGCAAGTCACAATACTGGATTCAATATAACACACCACCTCACTCAGGATGGGCAATGAGATTGAACTTTGACCCGTGAAACTTTATAGCAATAAGACTTACATTTATGTCATTTATGTCAGGTAGTGACGCGAGTCTGCTACGTCTTTTAGGTTTGTGCAGTGATTTCTAAGAAAAATAAATATGAAAGTTAGCATTTGTTGTCATCTCAGAACAACGAAGCTGTAGAAGAATAAATCTCTTACTCTTGGACAAATCTTTCGGACAAACCCAAATAAAAGATTACCTCAAGAAACGGTAAAATATATCTAAATCTACATCGAATAAAAAAAGGAGAAATATGAAAATGATTCAACTTTGCCGAACTTCTATCATACTTTTAAAAATCAATACAGGCGTTACCACACCAGTAGTTATTTGTACTATCAGGACTCTTTCTACTTTTAGTTGACGGCTCAAGACCTTGCTTTGATCTAACTCGCATTTCTTCTATCACTGCGCTTTCTTCTTTTAGTCTTCTTGAGAACTTTCCTTGAACAAACGTGGGCTTGGGACATTGCTTTGAGCAAATTTTCAACTAAGGATGGCAATTTTGGATTTACGAATCAGATTTACGCAATTTGGAAAATGGAGCGAATGGCCTAAGAAAAAACAAACATTGAACGATTGTTTACCGTTGTCCTCGGCGGTTTCGAATATGCCGAATGCGTTCATGCGGCAATACAAAACACTAAATTACAGAACGGAAATTTAAGTTCATTTTTCGTGATTGAATTTTACTAATCTGCCGCATTTTGTTTCCAAGTTCAGCTCAACGCATTGATTTACGTATCACTGTGTGGCGAAAAAAACCCGAAACTGTTAGTTCAGTATTCCAATGAAAGCCTTAGTTTGTATTACGTGAATTTAACTATATACCTAAAAGTAGTGACAATTTTGATGAAAATTTGCAACAGCACGCCTGCGCTGCAACTAATGGTACGCCTAGCATGATTAGATAAAGAAACAGCACCCGATTTATGGAATACATTTAAATTTGATTGAAATAAAAAGTAGTTATTTCTAGCATGTGTCATAACGGAACGGTGGGAGTTGATAGAACTTGAGAAATGGCAGTTTGTTCACAATTTTATATTAACACAAGCCAGATTTAATACCAGACCAAGCAAAATATGTGAATGGCGTCATACTTTAGTTACAACGATCGTGTTACAAACTGCGTCGACCAATTATCGCTCGTCAATGCCGTGTTTATTATGCACATTAGGAAATTCTGAGTTACGAAATTAAACGTAGTACAAGATGATAATAAAGCCCTAGTTTGATAATAATGGTTTTAGCCGTAAAATATACGTGTCTTTAATATTTAGAGACATTCTGAAATACAAAATTAAACGTAGTTTAAAATGTTAGTAAAGCCCAAATTTGATAATAACGGTTCCAGCCGGAAAATCTACGGGTTTTTAATATCTGGGGAAATATATTTTTTGCAGACATAGTCAGATTTACGATTTTATTTATCGAAATTTGTTTAATTGTGGTTAATATTTTCGTCTTCCTGTTATCATTTCCCAATTCAAATGCAATTAGAATGGGTATTTGTTTTATTACACTATGCTGCTAGCATAAATATATGCCGAGTATCTCCTTGTTCAGAAAGCATTCCCTCCCCCATTTATGTATTTTCCCATGTCACAAATTGTTGTAACACAATATACTAATATTTTGAAGATAAAAAATCTGTGATAAAGCTTGATTCAATATAACAATAGGCAAAATACCACAGTAAAACATACTGATGTGGGATTACTGGGAGCAGTGCTGTTACTACTGTTTATGACATAACGGTACAATAGAACTGTTCCCCGAGCCTATTTCCACATATGAATTTTATCGAATTGCCCCTGTCCTGATGCAAGTACTGCACGTGTAAAGCGTAAAGCTACGCAAAGATCTACACAGTTTTTCACCAATACCGGTACTGGTATCTATCTAACAAACTTGCAACTCTTCTATCAGTACTCTTCACATTTTTGGTTGAGAGCTCAAGACCTTGCTTTGAGCAAACTTGCAATTCTTCTATCGGTACTCTTTACATTTTTAGTTGAGAGCTCGGGATCTTGCTTCAGCGAACTTGCATATCTTCCATCACCAAACTATACAAATTCTAGTAACCTACTTAACTTCTGAATTCATCTTATTTTCGCTCTAGCCTATCTCTTTTTTTGTTAGAGTGTGATGTTCTTCATGCTTCAATTTTTGGGGTTGAGGTAAGAGTCGTGGGAGTGGCTGACGGTATACCGGTTCAAGAACGACAGCCGATCGAACCCCTAACGTTTATCGATGCACCACATGTTTGAATTTTTGACGCTACAAGTGAAAAATAAAAAATTGACTGTGGTTTACGATGCAGTTTAACTAAATATAGGTCCGGTATTTAATGAGGTGGGATTTTTTACAGTCTCAGTTGTCCCTGGCACTTGTGATCCCCAATAATTTTGCTCAAAGATGAGACTAATTACTTCTGAAAATATGTAAGACACCACCATAGTTCTATGTGATTTCAGTAACTTTCGGCCATTCAAAGCTCCCCCCTAACTTCTCTGAGATGTGGGTCTTCTTTACCTCTGAATAAGTTCACCATGATATTTCTGAATAGTTTCGGGAGCTCATGAAACTTGTTGTCGCGTGAAACTTTGCTCAAAGACCATTTCTCTTCACCAAAAGTTAGTACGTGAAAAACACCGCCATAATTTCAAATTTCTAAGGCACTTATTGCAATGTACTTCTTTGTTGATCTTTTCAGAATTCTACCTATTCAGTTAATTTCAAGCTTTACGTTCTTGTGAGATAAATTATCTTAAATTTAACGAACCTGAGCCGTGCTCAAATTGATCTCGCTGAGCAACAGCAAAGAAAAACGGAAGATTTTACACAAAAACTGAATTCATTGCTTGTTAATTACACTGTTAAAAATTTTCGTAGCTTTAACAAGGAAATGGCAGTTAAAAATACATTTCACTTCCCTGTTTTTGTGACGCCGTAAAATATACTTAGAATTCTTGAAAGAACGAAGGGATTTCACTGTACATCATCTCTTTTGCTTTTCTATTGGCTACTGTGTTCTCTCGTTTTTAAACAAACCAATCACCGACGCTTTTTTTCTCGCGCCAAAACTTATGCGGCAAGCGATAAAGCGACTGACTATCACGAACCGCGATCCGCCATTGACCAAGAAGGCGAGTTCTTCCGTTTTAATGAGGAAGTTGATCAATGTAGGAGGTTTGAGTTATACTGATGGGTAGGCGATACCAGTATATTACCGAACTATGTGATAGCTATATAATGTAAGAAAGTTAAGATGACTTATAGGCCTATATGTAAATGCTCCAAAAATGGATTTAAATTGTTCATTAACAAGTTGTCAGAAATCTTTTCAAACTTCCAGCATGATTGTCAGGAATCTCAATTAGAGCATGTTAGAATTAGGGTATAAGAAATCTGTAAAAGTTGCAGTTATTGCGGGAGATACCATATTATGAAAGCATCACACGGAACACAGACGTGATATCAATAATGTAACAATTTGCCGATTGCAGACATTCAGACAGGGTGGCCCTTCCTATTTGAGAGTGGGTTTCTAGACGAACATTCCACTTACAAAGCAGGGCAAAATGAGTTTCTCAATAACTTCGACAAAAAATCGATCAATGTCTGCAGGTAAGTGTTACCAATAATGCATTTCTACGTGGTGGATTACAGAGAGAAGTGCTTTTACCATATGTGGTCATAATAAACAAAAAAATCAAGTGGCACACTCACAAAGCATATAACTTCGATATCATGTTTCCTAAATCTCTAATATTACCATTAATTCCTTGCCAATTGTGCTAGAATCGGCCAAATTTGAGCAATGATGAATAAGACCTGTTTTTAAATATATCTTTCACGTGCTCGTCCGCAAGTAGTATTGTGATTTCTCATGTTATACACTCGAGACTCATTTTTTGCTGTTCACACTGCGGTTTTCCTGTTCTTAGGCAAAACGATCCACCATCTTATCTTGATGTGTGTCAATAGCACTGCGTTGTAAGTCTCTCCAAATATGTAGACTTTGGGTTTGAGCTAAGTACACTTTCCTTTTTCACAGGGGGTTCTCTGACATTCTAATATTCTTACTATATGTCTATTGAGAGGATAATATTGGCAACAGTGGAGGATTTTTTAATGGAATAACGTATTTATTCATGGCATATTTTTGCCTTTGGTGTACCCAAAGAAGACTGCTTCTATTCTTGAGTTCATTCAAAGGTAGGTTGAAACAACCTCTATTGAGCATTTTATGACAACTTAATGATAGTGAGTAAATATATTTTTTTGCATACAACTACCCAGATTCTAAAACTGAAGAAAAGGAAATTCGACATGAGATCAACTCGAAGGTTCGGAGGTTGCTGAAGAAAATAGCAACCTCTAAAATATGCGAACTCACTATATATAATTTCGAATACACTGTGTAACGAAAAAACTCACAGTTTTTTTTAATCCAGTTTCCCTGTTAGCTTACATTGAGGAAATCACATTTTTTTCTTTTTAAAGTTCGGTTTTGTGAAAATGGGGGATTTCCCTAAAATCGTTTTATTTTTTGTAGAAAATTGTATGAAAACTTTCATTGTAATAGTCTGGTGCGATTTCTCTCTAGGGTTTTGATATTTTATAGTTATATTCCTTGTATTCTATGTAAGACATCTAGAATTAAAAAAACTCAAAATCGATCAAACAAGTTGTATTTTTCTAGATTTTCAACTATTGTCCAAGTAGATTTTACGAGTGAGTCCTCATATCCATTCGCCTATCCTTTGCTCATAGTACTGTCATTGGTTAAGGACGTTTACGTGTTCAATATGCATATTGAATTTGTGAACGTCCATTATCAATGGCGGTACAATGAGCGAGAGATGGGTGACTATGTATATCAGTACCTAAATTGACCTGTTGGAAATCTAGAGAAAAAAACACCTTTTTCTGAACAATTTTCAGTCTTTTTGCTTGCCAAAAAGTTATTCAACAAATTTCGGTATTCAATTATTCAAGACTTTTTTACTTAGAATGCAAGGAATACCGCACTGGAGAATCAAAACACTAGAAAATCGCTCCAGACTATACTAGAATGAAAATATTTTTGGCTGTTTTTTGTTAAAATTTCCCACGAAAACCTGATTTTGGGAAATCCACTAATTTTCAAAATCAAACTCGATTAATATATTGTACTGTTCTTCAGATTTGGACCGTAACCATTTGGAAACCGAAAACAATATATTTTTGGGGGATGGGGGTCAAATATTAGGATTGCTAGCTTGGGTTCATTTGGAAATTGTCTTAAGACTTGGTGCATGCTGAGAAACTTGTTATTTCGATGACATATAGTGATGGAAAATATGCTTAAAAATCACCTTAAAACATATTGAAAGTTTTGGGGTCGTTACCACGCCCCCTGTCTGTGCCTGTGATTTTTATGTTTAATTTTTTAGTGATTTGTTTTTGAGAATAAACTTCTCTAAGTTTGTTTTAGTTGATCTGTCATAAGATTGGGTGTTACTTAGAGCAAGCATGTCCAACCTTTTTAGTGTCGCGGGCCACTTTCACATGGGGAAATTCCATGCGGGCCGCAAACGTTTTTACCAAACTTGAATACCAACCCAATTCCGATGTACGTTAGAATTTGAGCGTCGCTGAATCAATTGCCTGGATTGCACAACAGTTTTGCGGATTTCTGAACACAAGATGTACACCAAGACCATGAAATTCAACTCAACCTCTATGCAAAATGCACATACATAGGCGTAAAAAATGAAGGGGAAAAAAAGTCACCAATTTTTCTAGTGCAAAACATGCTTTCGATTGTCATTGCTCAACTGTTTAATATCAACGGGTAGTTTTGATACCGCACAATGTAACTAACTGGCTTGTCAAATTTTTGCTCGTCAGCTTACTCCTATGCTTTGACTTCATAATTTTCAAATTATTAGACATCTTTACGGCTTATTAGGCATATATCGTTGTCTTACAACTCTTCCCAATCCTTTTGATATTCCCGATTTTCATCCTCAAGCTTCATATTTTTTGTTCCAGATATACCGGTGGATTTGTTTTTTGTGGTTCAACAATCATCAATAAAACAAGTACTGGTATGTGATTTCAGAATGGATAGCAAACTCATTGTATCGCCACAGATGTTTCCCTTTGAGTGGCTCTCTGTGGAATCATGTTCTATGGCGCTTGAAAACGCTTTTCTTATGCCGGAGTCGCTTGAAATTTAAATTACAGCCTAAATTCTAGTAAGATTTGATATCATACCAGGTAATTTTTATGGTAAATATGTTTTTATGTCCGTATTTATATAAAAACTTCAAGTTGGCAGCATGCGGCCCGCGGGTTAGACATCCCTGACTTAGAGAATACACGGAATACCAAGTTTGAATTGCTGCCAATGAATTCCCTGTAACTGCATATACAGGGAAATTCTATCACGCATACTACACGAACATCCATGTCAAGTATACATGCAAGTCGTGTACTTTCTACAGGGAAAAGCAGGTTGGTTTCACTTGAAATTAAGATGAAACGTGAAATCAACTCGGAAAGTCTGATAAATATTACTGGGAACTCCCTGCAATTTGGGCTGTGAAAACGGGATTGTTCTGTAATTTTTACATGGCAAATTGAGTAACTTTAATTGGAAAATACCGTAAAAATTGCTACCATGGAATTCCATGTAAAAATTTTTAACAGTGCAGCCAAATTTGTGACATCACTATATTTATACGTATAAACTTGGGTAAATCAAATTTAAGACTCCAAACCTTGCCAATATATATCAAACAAAATCTGAATTTATCACTATATCACTAATGAGTTCTCAAATTTATATTCTAAAACAAATCAATTTGACAAAAAATTCAATCAATTCCTATTTAACTAAACTACAATTTCAACGGAGGAGTTTGCAGAACTGAAAAATTCAAACATTGAGAATTATCGTTATCAAACGCAATTTAGTTTAACTAGTTATTATTTGTAATAATTATTGATTGATATTTACTGTAATATTCTGTAATTATTACAAATATCGTATAAATTTTAAACCAGAATTCGATGATTTATATTTTAATCGATGATGGATCTAGAAGAACAAAATACAATCAGGCAGACGTTTCATTGGTTCTCATTGGTTCTCTCGAACATACAAGTTCGAATCTCACTAGCGCTCTAATGAACATGAATTACCACTGCATGTAAAATATACTTAAACTTATTACAAACGCTGAGTTTTCGGCTCAAAGTAAACATGAAATAAATGAATACTGGTTCTATTTTCAATCATCAGTAGACATCAAAGCTAATACATTCATCCAAGCCAGGGGTGTGCAATCATTTTTACAGGGTGGCCAAATAAAAGGAGCTGAGCAAAGCCGCGGGCTGCACCTTTATTTAAGATAGCCTTTTTAGTAGTTGCAAGCACAAAAATTGTTTCTTTTTGTCATTGATCTTACGGCATTGATAGAGGGCCTTGCAGAATTGGCGAGTTAAAACGCATAAATTTCTAAAGAAAACTGCTATTTGAATTTATTGTCACATCAGATTTAAACGAATTCAGTTGCAATCACGTTTTATAACATTGTGTATTGGCAATTCTTCGCGGGATTGGCAATTCTCCGCGGGCGGCACAATTTTTCTTTGCGGGTCGCAGTTTGCACACCCCAGATCTAAGCTACAAAAACTGTTCATTAAAAAAGATTAGTCACCTCGGCTAATACTAATTTCCAAAAAAAACTCTGAGTAAATTAACCCGAGTCAGGAACAGGTGAAACGTAAAAAAGTCTTTTAAATAGCTAATGAATTAACGCAAGTTGTCTCAAATGTATTCGGTAATGTCTCGCACCACACTCCACTTATCTCATGATGTATTACACAAGAAAATAATTGGCTTTACCCTATAATACCAACCATTGGATTAAAGTGGATTCCTGTCCATATAGTTATCCCCACCCATCCCTTTGGAATATTTCTTCTCAAGTAATTCACAATTGCATTGTAAGACTCTTCATCTCTAATCAAGCCAACATCTGCGTTACGTTTCTTACAAATATCAACGGCTTTATTGTAGTTGACATTCATTTCATCGAACATCGCAGCGAAATAACAGATATTTCCGACTTTTAATTTGCAGTTTGCTGAATTAGTATACAACTATTTATTCAAATATATATTGACTTATAATTATTAATTAATCATTTCGTTGCGGTAGTAACACCCGGTACCTTTAACTTCAATATTTTCAAATCAAACTAGCTGGCTTAAATAAATGCAATGAGACCAATAACAAATGCATATGTTGTTTCCTGGTTTCAATTATCCTAATAACATTCATAACTTGCTGACATTACCTTCGTCTCCATCGCATGTGAAAATATCGTTTATGTTAAAATCAACTTTAATGGGAATGATTCATGAATCATAAGCTACAACTTAGACTGAATGAAATATTTACCTGGAGCAGGAGTTGTTCGAGACTTTATTGTTGGTCTGGTGATCTGCCCTGGTCTATTTGGAAATAACTGAGACTTCTCCATAACAGCAAGTTTTTGTTCAATATGGGATATAGCTGAATGGTAATATGAAGTTTAAAAACAGCTATTTGCCACTTGCAAAAACAACAAAGCTTAAGCAATGTTTTTCTTTCTTTACAAATTTCTGGCGTTTTTAGTTGTTCAGTATATAGTGGGAAATAAATGGCCACATGCACCAATCTCAAATAAGCTCACAAAAGTTCCTATAGTCTTTCGAAAAAATAAGGTCATTTTTTCTCCTATTTAAATTACAGTCACGTCAAGCCTTTTCGCTGTGTTTCTAGATCAGTAAATTCACAAAATATCACTTTTTCAAACAAAGTGATTGAGAGAATGCTTTTGCTGCATAAACTGGCTACAAACTTTTCCGTGAAATACTTTATAAAATTTTCCCAGTCACAATCGTTATAATACTTTTCTATTTACAGAATGTTGAAAAATGCTACAAATAGAATTGTCATTTTATTAAAGCGGTTTCGCCTTTAGATATTTTCACGTATTTTTCTCTAATAATTACGAACTTGTAAGAAATGCCGTATGAAAAAGATTCTGTTGTCAACAAATAATTGAGTAATCCTTACTTATTTTAATATAAATCTTCATCACATCATGCAATTCACCAACCTTTCTTCAAATCAGATATCTCGGTAGATTGTTCCACGTTTTTCATTTTAAGTTCATTCAGTTCAATAGATTGCTTTGCATACTTTCCCAGTACATCAATAATTTGTACAGATTGCTGAAGAGCTTTGTCACGAAGATTGCGAACTTCGTCAGATTGTTTATTGATTTCATTGTTAGCTTTTTGTTCTGCGAAAAACATTAGGTTCAAATTCCTTTTCTATGAAAAAGCTTTTGTTCAAATCAACTTTAAAATTTTAAAGCAGTTTCTGTAAGACACGAATGGCGATCACATTTAAATGCTGAAACCAGATTTTCACTTAATATAAGGTGTCTTCCAAAAACAGAGTGCGTCAACTCTTACCTAACATGTTTTTCTCAAATTGATCGAGGTTTTTTCTGTTTTCATCGACGTTGTCTTCTAATTTTTTCAGACCTAACTTGATAGTTCTAACATCTGAATAAAAGTTAAGAACTATGAAACAATCTTAAGCGTTTCAATAATACAAGCATTTGATATTTGATTGAAATATTAAAATGATTGTCGCGAGAAAATGATCTCGTAAGGGAATTGAGTATCAGTATTGAAAAATGTAAAGTCCTGTTTGCACGAATAAGTTCTCAAAAGTAAGAAAACTCTTCTCTGAGCAATATAACGACAGACCACTAAAATATATCCAAATATTCTGAAATTAGCGTTAGTGAGATACAATCGACGCGTGGCCTGCAACAGTTCAAGCTATGAGTTAATGAATTTTGCCTAACTAAAGATTTTACTCTAAAAAAAATAAATTGGCTATATTGTCAGCAAACAGGAAATGAACGCACAATCTCCTGTGAAAAAGGTATGCAAAATCAATATCAGACAAGTTGTAAATTTGATGCACTTTTTTGAATCTGACTTTGATGTTGAGTTGCCATACCTGTCGTCATATTGGATTTAGAGAGCAAGGGAAACGTAACAGTATGATAGAGTAGTCTTACCGACACTCAAGACTTCCCATCAATAGGCGTGATGGATTCAATCTATGACGAACAACGCCTGTTATATAGTGAGATAGCTTTGTCTCCAAGTATTTTAAACAGTAAATAAAACCACTTGCCTAAAATATTCCTCGATACCAAAGAAAATAAGTTGGCAGTATTCTGAGGTTGTGCCGTACTCTCAGATTTGCATGTGATGGGAAACTCTTTGTCATGCAGATGTTCATCAATGATGAAACCTGGTTTGTTCCATCCTACAGCAACCGGATTACATTGTGCAATCTGGCAACCTGGCTTGGAAGAGCAGTGAAACACTGTTTCATCTTGGCACCAGGATGAAGCGATGACGTAGATTAAGATAAAAATGATTGAGGTTTTCATCTCGTGGTTTCAGCGTAGTTAAGTAGTGACTGAATGAAGAAAAGTTTTAAACTTGTTATATAGGGTTATTCTAATGTGGAACAAATTCTCATTATTGTGCAGTGAAAATTCTATAAACTATATACAGCAGACAGCTTTAGCTTTAAAATGTGCACTGCCCCATTCATAAGCCCAGGTAATAATTTAGGAAGGATCCGCTACCATTGCACTGGTTTGCCAATGCGTATAAATACGGAATATTTGGCATGTGTCAATTTTTTTAGATGGCGTCAAAGTTTAATGTCGTTATATATTGTAATATGAAAATATATTTAAGTCTGTTGAACTTCTCAGATGGACTAACAACTCTGCTTTCTCTGTGTCCTTCTTACAAAACTATTTAACTGGAATTTAATCTCGGTTCATGTTAAACTAATTTATCTGATAGTAAATTCGTAAACGAGTTATTCATCAGCGCGCTGTAAATTACAATATTATATTGCTATTGAAAGTTGGTTGTAAAATTGTCATAACTATACGATGATTCATCAATAACTCAGCTGCGTTTTGCATAATCCAGGCTTAGATACATCGGTGCCATAGCCTTTGGTGTGATATTGACAAATTAGCAAGAACACATAGCCCATTTGAAAGAAAACTTGCATTTTTAGAAACGCTATGGGCATTTTCTAAAAAACGTTTATTTTAGAAAATGAGCGCGGCCGATTGTAGCAGTTTTTAAAACTCCCTTTCCAGAAATAGCTTAGTGTTTTTAGAGAAGTGGCATATCCTATTCAGATACAAAGTAGCCTTATCAGAAGTGGCATTGCGTGTCACGGCATATCCTGATAGATAATGGCCCATTCAAAAACGACGAACTTTGTTTAGCTGACATACAAGACACACTTTATTGGAAATATTCGCTACTCTTTGTTATTATATGAATTTTCCGAAATGCGGCAATTCTGACATTATTTGTAGTCTACTGCAGGGCTACTCAACTATTTTTACGGAGGATCCGCATACAAAACTTCAAGAATATTTGGGTCCGGTCTTTCCTGAAATTATATTTCGGCATCCTTAAACACGCACTTCCTAGGCCGACTAATGATTATTAGCTAATCAAGTTTGTTTATTATAGCGTTATAGTTCTTTTAATATATATTTAAACTTATAAAAGTGATTTTATAAAAAAAACTTCGGAAAGTAGCCAATGATCCAAAATAAAGAATTAGACGCGATCCGAATCGAATACTCAAAAGGTCCAGATTCGGACCGCGGTCCGCCAGTTGAGTAGCCCTGGTCTACTGCAAACCTATATTTCAGTCTTCCGCTGCCCTCAAGTGTAGTTGCATTTGATAAGTTTTAAAACTGATTATATAGAATTTAACGATATCAAGACTCCTCAGCGCATATTGGATAAGTCTAACTGTTGCTTGTATCGCAGGTAGCTTTTTCTTTCAAACTCAGATTCTCGCGAACTATTCTATCAACCAGTTAGTTGCCTTTATATAGTCGATATTAAAACTATTCTGATAATATAGTTTCTCTAGCGTCTCTTTTATGCCTAAAAATTTACCACAGTTATAGGAGCAGACGCTTGTTATTTCGTGACGCAGTTTCAGATCTTAATCATATTAGCGGTTACGCGTGACGTTCATTATTCGATAGACACCGAATTAATTTTAGTATATTGCAATATTCTATTTTTAACGGAATCGCAATGAATTTCAAAATATCAGTTTACATATGCTAATAAAATCTACAGTGAAGTTTACCTAATTTAACAGTAATTTGAACACAATTTGTTCATAACTTTGCCAATGCTAATGAAAGATAGGTGTAAAATTACTGCGGTAGTTTGTCAGCACTTTTATTTCATATTTCTTCTGGAATTTAAACCTATCAAGCGTTCGCGAATTGTCTGGCAAACCTGTATGGATAAAGATAGCTCAGACACGCTCCTTTCTGATTATATTACTGCTTTCGACAAACCGAGCTCAATATACAAATGGATAAATTATTCCAACTTTACATGAATTATAAAAACATAAATCTTCTGTTTGACAATCTAAAAGCATTTGTACAAAATATTAAATTTTAACTAAAACACTGGATATAACGTGCAAGGAGGTGCAATGAATTAGTTTAAAAACAAATATGCATGAAATAAGGCTCGAAATCCAAAACCATTGGATGTTTCATAGTAGATTTTGCTTGATAGTCAACTGAAAGTTCCCATACCCACAATTAAAAGTGGCATGAGTACTGATAAAAGGGTTGCAAGTTTATTCAAAGCAAGGTGCCGAGCCCCCAGTGGAAAGAGTACTGAAAAAACACTGGCTATAACGTGCAAGGAGATGCAATGAATTAGTTTAAAAACAAATATGCATGAAAAAATGCTTGAAATCCAAAACCATTGAATTTAACTTGGTAGATTTTGCTTGATAGTCAGCTGAAAGGTCCCATACCCACAATTAAAAATGGCATGAGTACTAATAAAAGGGTTGCAAGTTTATTCAAAGCAAGGTGCCGAGCCCCCAGTGGAAAGAGTACTGATAGAAGAGTTGGAAGTTTGCCTGAAGCAAGGTGCGGAACCTTCAACTAAAATTGGAAATGATACCAATAAAAAAGCTGCGAGCTTTCTCAATGCAAGATCTCTTAATAAAAGTAAAAACATACACATGGAAAAGAAATTGCATGTAATCACTGAAACTCTAAATTAAATCTATAGTTTATACTTGTATAGGATATGTCAGTAGATAGCGGTTGACATAGGACTTAAAAACATTCAACACTGTCAGGGAAAATGCATAGTCTGTCTTTGATTAGTGAGAACCAACGAATGGCCGAACTTAATCCAATGATATCGAATTTCTGCTCAATAAAATTAATTATCTACGAAAAGTTTATAAAAAAAATAAATTGAAGATAAAATATTATTCATGTGGAATCTCGTGCCGAGTCTTAAACGGGTCGTCGATTTCACTCTCATCAAAGGTCAAAGGTGAACCCACAGGGTCGGCTGATAAGGCTTCTGTCGGCAATTTCAAAATTTCATGCCGGTCCGTGAGTTTTTTACCTGGACTTATATATGCTTAATATAACTTGGGATTTTATTAAATTGACCCACACTGATTTACTAAATCTTGGTTCCCATACTTAACTTTAACTGTTAACCATTGTGTAATATATCATGGTGAAGTAATTTGGGCGGTACTGGTAAGTTTTTCAATGTCAAGCGATCAGAGATAACACACACCACCTCATTCAGGCTTTACTAGATTTAGCCCCTTTCATAACCAGTAGTCCTTGGATACCAGATTTCTATACCTTGGGTACGGTTGTGGGCAATGAGATTGAACTTTGACCTGCGAAACTCATTAGAAACAAGTCTTATGTTCATGTCATTTAACATTCTCTGTCATTTGCCAGTTTTCTCGCCTTTCAGATTTGTGCATTGATTTTTGAGAAAATGAAAATATGAACGTTATTATTTACTGTGTACTTCATACCAAGCTGTGTAAAAAAAATTTCCTAACTATGGATGAGCAAATCCAAATAAATGATTACTCTAAAAACTTGTAAAATATCTTTAAATCTTATATTCCTAATTGTTCTGTGTGTTTGATTAAAAAAACGTTTAATATATTATGAAGATTAATTCAAAATATTTTAACTAATTTAACTTTGGTATTTTTTTTTAAACATCAACGGTCGTTTCCGACTCTACTAAACAGTACTCTATCTACTTCTAGTTGTGGGATCGGGTCCTTGCTCTGAGCAAATTTAGAACAGTTCTAGTAGAATACTTTCCTATTTTAGTTCAGTACTAGTGACCTTGCTTTGAGCAAACTTGCAACTCTTCTATCAGTATTATTTCTACTTTTAGTTGAGGACTCGGGACCTTATTTTGACCAAACTTGCAACTTTTGAATTAGTACTCTACCGACTTTTATTCAAGGCAAACTCATATACAAATTATATAAACTTTCCTGTCTTCAGATTTCAGCTTGTTTTCGCTTTTCATAAATTTTGCGAGCTCTCTTCCACTGACTCAATTATTATACGTCGCATCTAATTAAACATGCAAAAGTTGAACCTGTATTCAAATTGTTGCTTGTCGAGAATCCTATCCAAATTAATTGTTCAGATCCGCATACTTTATTTACTGCCCATGTCAGCCTGCCATTAAATGATGAACCGTTACATAATTTTTAAGCTGATGTCATATAAAAGGCTTACACTTATCAAAAGTCTAGATTCACTCTAAGACGAATATATTTCTGTGATTCTTTGTCTGAGCAAGGTCAGACTTCCTTAGACATATATTATTCAAGAAAGACAAAAAGAGAAATTGTTATGTTTTTTGGGATCTTTTGTATAGAACCCCTGCCCACTATCGAAATAATCAAAATGGTTTTATCTAGTAGGAGTGCATCCTGCGCAGAGAATTCTAATGTTCAAATCATTCCCAACTCCAACCCTAACATTAAATTAATAACTTTTGTATTCTAAGAAGTGGCTTAAAATTCAGCGACTTCAGGGTTAGCGAGCGCGCAATTATTAATAACATGTCACGCACAATCTGCAATATCACTGGTATCATTTTTCACTGGTATAACAGCCACACCAGAAACCATCTTCCAATTTTTGGGAATTGTTAAGATTTTGTTCTGGTTAAAATAAAACAGACAGAGTTTAGTCACGTGGCAAACCATAGCCTTTTGCTTCTTTACCGGTCGTGTATGGGAATACTTATTCAGTTGTTTTGTTTCAAACGCAAGGACTTGATGGTAGAGAAAGCCATAATCGACCAGTTACTAATTTGTTTAATTTAATTAATAATTTCAATTTTCTTGCACATAGTTATCCGATCATAGGATTTGAACTTGTGCAAGGTGCGATGGCAAGTGCAATACTAATGCTTATTCCGATGCGCTAACACCCGAGCAAGGCGAGTTGGAACTATTTCAGATATAGGCAAGTAGGTCGGGACTCGGGGTAAGTTGGACCCCCGGGGTATGATGGACAAGCAAAATAAAATCTTTTTAATAGCGACACCTCGCGCTTTTTTCGTCGCTTAAAACACATCGCGTGAAAGAGCGACATCATGCGAACAACGACAAAAACAAGATTTTATCTCAAGATCGGCAGCCTACAAGGCGGGGCTTTTTGGGGAAGGGGTGTTTCTGCTGTGAGAGAAAAACGTCAAATTATAGAGTCCCAACGTTGCGAAGAATAAATTTAAGCCGGGAAAAGTCTGCGAACTCGGATTTATTTTGTATATTTGCTGAAATTAGATACATAAGATTGAATAAATTCTTTAGCAGACTGCAAGTGCTCATTTTTGGGTAGGTAGGCACAAATTCAGATCCAAAATCGCCCCTATCAATTACTGAGCCCTTTATTTTCAGCATTTATAGATAAGGATAATCCTAGAAGCCAGTTGTGTTTTAATATTGATATTTTCCATCACAGGTGTAAAAGACAACCAAGGCAAGCTGCCATTCTCATCCTATGCAGGTATGTGGAAAGATTCGTCAAAATATTATAATTGTGATGACACGCTTTTTTATTTAATGGTAGTCAAAGATTAACATGTCTTCCAGAAGAACATACCACAAAGCAGACCCATGAGTCTTGCTGAATTTATGTGTTGGTTTCTATCGTTAACAAAAGTTACCTCTCTCATTAGCTATTTGACCAATCATGTTTAGAAGCTTGAGAAAATTAGATGCTATGACTTGTAATTTTTAGAACTCACTGAGATAATACGTTTATTTTCAAAGTGATGCATTTGTCATCAATGATTTTCAGCAAGCTCTGTTCAGTGAGTAAATTAAGTGCCTGTTTTCACTCTTACTCAGAATGCTTTGCTTTTTAGAAAAAGATAGTTCTCATGACCCCTGACCTTCACGCATCATCGATGATCCCAACACATTCTACTCCATTCCAATGTATTGTTGGATCAGTCGAAGTTGTCCGTGGCAACGTAGAAGACGCCTCATTCACTGCCCCATGAGATGAAGACAGGTGAGAAGATTTTCAGGGAAATGTTACAGGTACTCCTGTAGTATGTGTACTAGGTTTGGTCCATAATTTGGTTCTGATTTTCTTCATTTTAGTTCTATTACGAGTTTAGTCACTGTCTGTGTGAGCCAAGTGAATATACCCCTTGCCCATAAGTTTCCGTCCCTTTACACAACTTGATGTGAAGAAGGCCAACAAAGTTATTTACCTTCATTTTAGCACATACTTCTAGAACGGCATGTTACCAGTCCAAGTCTGGTGTAAAACAGAAGCCCAGTTACATAATGGAAGGGCCGCATTGTATTTACTCATAATGATCTTCCTTGGCATTCAAACTTTGGCCAACACATCAGTGGCGTTCTGGTCTTGGACACTTGAATGTTCCCAGATTAGAAATCACGCCCTCACACTCTCATATTTAAAGCATGATCAATCTTAGTATTATCTACCTACGGGTGAAGTAGTAAGTAGGCAGATTGGGTGATGGGTGGGAGCTCATAGTCAACCAAGCACTATGGCTAACTACTTGAAAAAATATATTTATTTTGGATTTTTCATACAATAATATTCAGTCAAAACGTTTACTTACTCCAAAATTCGAGTTTCTCGTGAGTTCGAGGGTGTGTCAGTATCCAAATTTCAAAAAACTTCAACTCGAAGCCACATTTTATATGGACCAGGAGTCTGGTGTTGGATTTGGTTATTGGATCGGAATGACACTTTGAAATAATATTGTCAGCTTTCCTCGCCATATAGAAGATCAAAAATTCTCCTTTAGCTGATGGCTGATTTCGGCATATTGATTTTGCTGACTCGCATATTTTATCTTTTTCCAGAGCAGCAGCATTCCGCCTAAGGTTTTAAGATCTGGACAGTTCGCTGGTGATAGATCCACCATGTGGCGCTCTACCCCCTCCGCATATGAACAATTATTGTGTCACCAATCCAACAAAAATCATTCAACCGTAGGTAAATATGATTGCACCGGAGGCTATTATAATGGCTGCGTCAGAGTTTATGGCTAAGTCTGGGCTGGAGTCTATGGCTGCCAACTTTTCTTCACCAGAAGTTGTTTTATCCAGAGCAACTGAAACGAAACCCACTGTTGCACGGACTTCTGTCACATTCGCGGAGGAGAATTTAGTATTTTCCCAACCGGGAGGAGCTATTGCGTATATCCAAACTTGATATAATTCACTCCCGATTCCTTCATTCTCAAAATCTCGTCATTTGAATCAGACAAAACTCCCAATCCGTTGCTACTTTTGACCTCGATGAGACACATGGCTTTGAAACCAACTCCTCTGCGAACTCCGAGAAGTGTCAAAAGAAACCGTTGAGACAATTTAATTGCTCATTATATCCATCATATGCTTTTGCATATAGCCATCTGCTACTGGTGAAACCATCCTGATGCTGTATGTTATAAATTGTAATGCGCGTAATGCCGTAATGCAACACCATAATTCTATATAGCAGTGGTTCATACCTTTCATGGCCCGTGGCTCCCTTCCGCAGGGGGTTCGTTCAGTGACCTATAGTCCCCTATTTATCATTCCAGTTGTATTTTGATAGGAGGGTTCCAAATCGAACAATCCATGCTCAACAATAAACTTATCAAGCCATGAAAGTGGGAGGAACAGGAAATTTTTTGTGACGAAAAAGTTAAATCAGTTTTGAGCCGATATTTGTGACTGAGAACTGCTTCTAGGGGGCCACGGGGACAGTAACTTTCTTCAAAAATGAGCGTCCTTAATTCTGAGTTTTATATGTGACATTACTCAGAGATACCCATAACTTTGTTTAGAGATGAGTCTCCTTTACTTCTGAATGAGTGCAAGTAACTTTGCTCAGAGATGAGTCATATTTATTTCTGACTGAGTGCAAGTAACTTTGCTCAGAGATGAGTCATATTTATTTCTGAGTGAGTGCAAGTAACTTTGCTCAGAGATGAGTCTTATTTATTTCTGAGTGAATGCCCGACACTTTGCTCGGATATGAGTCCTATTTATTTCTGAGTGAGGCCGGTAACTTTGCTCAAAGATGAGTCTTATTCACTTCTGAGTGATTGCCGGTAACTTTGCTCAAAGATGGGTCTCGTTTACTTCTGATTGAGTTCCGGTAACTTTGCTCAGAGATGGGTCTTCTTTACCTCTGATTGAGGGCCAGTAACTTTGCTCAGAGATGAGTCTCTTTTACATTATTTCTTTGCTTACACCCTTGTCTATACTTACCATATAAAGACCAAATATATGGTAACTTGTAGGGATTGATTTCCAAAGCAAAACATTTTTGAAGTAAATAAGTTTTTTCCTACAGAGATGGAATGTATAATTCTGTCCGAAATCCTTGCCATCAAAACCTTTAGTTATGACTCCTCCCAACAACCTGTTTAACTAGTTTCCTAATTTGACCTGAATGTGACCCAGTTGAGAGCACGTCATATATAATGTTCTAACCCTAGCCTGGTACACACACTACGGGAGTAACTCCATTTTAAATGACCTGTTGGGTCGTTACTCAGCTGAGAACTCACAGATACTGTTTCTTTTTTGTCTATTTCTTTCTTCCCTCTTTAAGAGAGTCGATAGTCCATTTTTGTTCAATGAGAGTTTTTTATTCACGTTTAGATATTTGCAGCTCTGAGATCTTTGGCTCCCTCAACTGGACTAATTTGAACCTCTATAACCCCGCAGTTTGTGCGACACCGGACAAAGAAATGGATACGGCATATTTTAATCCCAGGAACAAGGACCGGGGTGATTAAATATCATAATGGAAGTAAAAACGCCATGTGATCAATTTACTGATCCGAAATTTAGCAGCCATTTTTTATTACATTGCTTTGCCATGTTGCCACAAAAGTATGTGTTACGTTCACATCAAAGCAACGTCACAGTTATTGTCCAGATTTGATCAGCCATCCTCCTCAATGTTGAGGTTAATAATATATGTCGCATAAAATATTGCAACTATTTCCACGCTGCTCAAGTTAGTCATTATGAGCCGTTTTTTGATTTTGTATTCATTGTCCACGCTGCATAGTAACATCTGTAATCTGAAGTTTGCGCTCATTTCTCTCTTTGCGGGCTCTCTTCCACTGACCCAATTAATATATGTTGCCTCAAATCGAACATGTAGTAGCAGAACCTGCATCTAAATGGTAATTTGTCGAGAATGTAATTGAAATTGAATGATCATCATAATACCTTAACTATGACAATAAATGAACAGCAACAAAAGTATGTGTTGTGTCTACTAGTCTACTTATTATATGTCGCCTTGAAATTTACATCTATTTCCTTCACTGCCAAACAAGACCTTGTTTTTGCATTCATATACATTCCCCATTTAAAGTTATCAAAGTCGCCTTTACGATTATTGGTGTAGAGAAACTTATTCAAATTGAATGTTTATCCATTATAATCCATGTCTGCTAGTCCTGTCATTAGATATGGAACTGTTCCATATATTTTTAACACTGATACAATTTAATGTAATATGTTTTGTTGCCATGTGTTAGATATATATCACGTGCTTTTATCCGATAACGATAACCCTCAGCATCTCGAATACAACAGTATATTTAACATTTATCTCAGGGCAGAGAAAACTATAAAACTTACATGAAGAACCACAGCTTTCTTTCACAGATGCCCAGTGCGAGGGTAATAGGAAATCATCGTTCGAAACGTTTGAAACCGGATGATGGGGGAAGTCCTAACCCACCACAGGAAAGATGAACCACCCAGTAATGCTGTCGCACATAATTATCCCCCACAAACCCACACATCTACAGAGGCTGTTCACCATTGCGATAGGAAGGATGATTCTAACATGATGTGCAACCGAATTAAGTCTATTTATCTTTTGAATATATCTACTGTTCTATTGTCAATATTACCAATTTCACTTTCTAAAGTCAAATTTCCCAACATCTATACTCTGTTCTACGTCCCATTATATTGTTGGATAATTTCACCGGAATTGAAAATTTTTAATCACTACCGGAATAAAGAGCTCCAAACCTCAGACCACAGCCATATTTCAAAGTACATCAAGATCATTGTCAATTTGAACAAACCCACCGACCAAAGTTGTCCCTTCATGTAATTTTCCGAGTAATTAATTACTAAGGTTCTGTGATGCATTTTCACTGCCAATATCTATTTTGTCACCATTTTTATCTATACTATGTTGCATGTAATATTAACTAGTCTTGTCTAAATAAATAAAACGGCATTTAAAATGAATCTGAGTTACGAGTTTCATCGTTTTTGCGTCAGTAAATTTTGAGAACATTTGCCAAGCTGTAAAATTGGCGACGAGTTCCGAATTAACTTGGATGGACGATATGATACGACAACCGATCCAACGAAAGGATGCATTCTCAGACTTTTTGTATTAAAAACGTAATAATGTTATGTTTAAACCTTTTAATGTTTCCATCCATTGTTGAAACAATTTGGATAATTTTTTCAGCTTTCTGCTTTTTCAATTAATTTCAGTCCTTGTGTTCTCACGAGATAAATTATTCTAATTTCACGAACCTATTTCGTGACCAACCTGATACCTTTGAGAGACAGCAAAAAAAAAATAAAGTTATTGTACATTATCCGAATTTATTAGGAGTTAAAATTCTCAAATTCCAAAATTACGCGAATGGGTCTTCAATTTTCACTCAAATTTAAATATTTCACAACTCGGTATAGTAAGATCAGCAAAACAATGAAAATAACATTATGAAAAACCCAACTAATATTCGATAAAATATGATTTTAAATAAATTGTTTGCAAGACTGAAAAATTTCAAAAAGTAGGAATAATTTTTACGTTTGAATAATAAAAATTTACCGTAATTTCATTTACCTTATTATAGCTGTGATAACGACATGGATCGGGGTGAGGCTAATCGAATAAATTCAACTGGGATTCAATGATTTATATTTTATTTATAATAAAGGAACAGAAAACAACAAGACGTTTCATTATTTCAGGATCTCACAAATAACTCCGTGACGCAGCAAGTTAGGAGCTATATTCATCATCCCTTGATAACGATCATTCGGGTTGGAATCAAAAACAAGAATAACATTTGTACGATCTTTATATTCAATTTCCGTGCGTGGATTAACTGGAAACCATTTAATGAATGAATCTGCAGGTGTGACATCGCGAGTCTAAAAAAATATTTAGATGGCGTTTATCACCGAATCAAGCATGATCACGCATTTATAGTCATAAATGATGTTTTCCATGAACTTTTTCTTCAAAATACGATATATTATTATCGATCCATGCTTGGTCAAATGTAAATGCAAGTATTTCTAGTCTCTCACGTGATAATATGTAAAACTTCATGTTCATGCGCTTGGTAAAGATTTGTCTAAAACTATAACACTGCACAGTTCCTTTATGACTCTACGCAGTTCAGTGCAAGACAAGTCTTCTGATGATTAGGTGAAGCGACTGTGATATATATTATTATTGATCCATTCTTGGTCAAAAGTAAGTGCAATTATTTCTAATCTCTCTTGCCTTTTAATGTAGTACTTCATGTTTATGCTCTGAGAAAAGGCTTGTTCAAAACTATAATATTGCACAATTACTGTTTGAATAAACTTGAAGCAGTTCAGTGCAAACACAGAGATATATGAATAAAGAGTGCGCTTCTCTCTCATTTCCGCGGGACCTAATGAAAGCTCTCTTGTTTAATCGATAGACTTCCAACTTTTCCGAGATGCGTAATGCATTTCCTTATGGGATTTGACTGAAATCAACCATTTACTTCGATTTTTCTTGCATATTCTCCGGATCTTGATTTGTTTTTCATAATGTATCAAACGCTAATATATCCCAGCCCACCATACGGTGCTAATTTTGGCTATTTTTTTTCAATTTGCATAAGTCGTGAATTAATAATATAGCCAACGTAGCAGTCAAAAGCAAACAATAACGACCACAGAACATTAACCAAGATGGCTTTTCGGAATCGCTTCCCCCTTCACCTGTATTTGGCCATATTATATCGCCATAAGTATTTTGCGTGGCGATCTCAATATCATTGCGTGGCATCTAAATGGAACTAAAGGGAGCTCCAGAAATGTGTGTACTAATATGTAGGTAACTAATTTTGTTCGCCTACTTTACATCAAATTTTGTGAAAGGACTGAAACCTATGGGCAGGGGATCTGGATAACACAAACAGTACCCGAACTCGTGAAGAACGCATATAAGGTAAATCTGGATAAAATTAGGGCCTAACTCCAACCTGGTACGCACACTACGATAGTACCAACTAAAGTGTGCTTCGCTCTCAACCGAAGACTTAGGTGAAATGTTTCCCGTGGAAGTTATTGCGTTTTTATTATGATATCAGTCGAAAAGGGTGACCGTTCATTTGAACTCATACATTTGCACCCGTATATCCACGGGTTCAATCTATATGAGGGTGCTAAAATCCATGGGTTAGAATTCATGGGTGTCAGGTGCAATTGTCGTGGGTTCGAATTACGGGTTCAAATGTGCGTGGGTTAAAATGTAATGAAACCGGCAAAAACAATTGCTCCCACTTATATATATTGCGTAATCGCATCAACAAACACTTTCTCAAGAACGAGATCCACATCAGGCTCTAAATTCCCAACTTGAATATAATTGTATTTGAATATCCAGAAAGAGTCGCATATACATCCATATGCGGAGAACTCGGTACTAAAATAGACGAAAAACAGGCCAAAACCAGATGCAACACGAAAGAAAGTTTTGAAGCATAGATGCGTAAATGATGGCAATCAAATTGTCCCGCACTGAGACAGTGAGTGCTACACGTGTCTTCTGATAGAATTGGATGAATAGGTTGTTGCGGAACAACTAAAAATAATCTCCAATGTACGACGAAGCAGCAAGTTATACGAAGCGAATGTAAAGAGCATGACAACTTCATAGAGAAACAGGGCCAAGCAGCGCAATTCAATAGTTTAGACTTGTGGTAAAACACAGGCTTGCCCATGCGAATGGGATGGTGCAGCACATTTGTGTTTCACATAGAACTTTAACCGTGTCATAGCAACTTGATTACGTCAAAGCTAACCTTAGTCTTTATGATTTTTACCTTTCAAATGTTTTTCCTCTTCTTTTTCTTCATATACTTGTATCTAAAATTTAATTTATGGTGGGACACCGACATAAATGAATGGGATAAAATATTGGTGGTAAGACTGGTGGCATTGCAAATCATTTAAGATATAGCAATATTTTTTTTTGCTTGCTCATTTACCATTTCCAAAGCTTCATCACAGCGCTGTGTTTGAGGCCCAAGTTGTAAACTTGAAGTGGAATTAATATTGGTATAATTTTTAAATATCGGATAACATTAACGCCAAGACAATCAAAAACTTCTGAGTAAATTTACTCGGATTCAGATAAAACCTAAAAAAAATGTATTCGATATACTGCCTGCGCTGTTGTAGATAATAAACTAACCCGAGATATCTCAACATTTTTGACCGTGTCTCACCACCTCACACTCTGCCCATCTCGTAATATATTTTATATTCCTACAGATGAGATTAATTGACATAACTATATGATACTAACCATTGGATCAATCTTAATTCCTGTCCATATTCGAACCCACGTCTTTTCCTTTGGCATATTCCTTCTCGTGTAATTCATAATCGCATTATAAGATCCTTCATCTCGAATCAAACCAACATCTGCGTTACGTTTCTTACAAATATCAACTGCTTTGTCGTAGTTGACATCTCGTTCAATTCGTATCACAGCGAAATAACAGATATTTCCAACCTTTAGTTCGCAGTTTCCTGAAATGAAACAACAATTTATTTTAAATTCAAAATCAAGCGAGTAATATTTTTCAAAAAATCATTGCTACAAATAAGAAGCAAAGGAACTTCTAACAATATTTTAATATATTCAAATCTGATCAAATTAGCCGGCTCAACTTGTCGTATTTGGGAATGCATATATTGCTCATATTCTTCCTGGATTAGATAATTGAAAAGAATGTCATATTTGATAAACGATATGATGCGAATGATTCATCAAATATTCATAAACTACAATTTGGATTGGATAAAGTACTCAACTGGAGAAAGAGTCGGTTCCAATGTTGTGTTAGTCTTTGTTGTTTTCCAAATTTACTGTTCCTAGACAGACTCAAAAATGTAGTTCGTCGGGGAAATAATGTCATTTAGACCTGTTTCCAACAATGTTTTTATTCAAAATCCAGAAACATGAGCACTTTCCGCTCAATTAATAGAAAATCTACCTTGGTATAAATTAGTTCGTGGGAAAATATGAATAAAAAAAGTTTATAATATAAAAAATGCAAGTTAGTAAAAATTCTGAAAGAGCGTAGCATACTAGCATTTATAGAATAAGAAAAGATCATTTAAAAGCGACATTGAAAATTCATAATAGACATGGGCGTTTTGTAAAGGCGTTTAATCCTAATAAACGTGGTCGATTTAAGCAAAGGCATATTTTTCTGAAAGATGCGTAGAAAATCTTAAAAATGATCTTTCTCAGAATCGGCTTAGACTTTTTAAAGATGGCATAGCTCATCCACACGCAATATGGCAATATTAAAAAGGACATAACATTTTTATAACAGCATATCCTTATAGTAGCGTTGAGCATCTATAAATAAGACGTAGCTTTGTTTAACTGGCATAAAAAGCACATTGTTAAGTGCTTGCCCCCTTCTCTCCTTATCTCCCCTTATATACAAACTTTTTTTGTTATTGTCCGAAATTTCCAGAGTATGTTCATATTGGACGTTGGCATAATCTATCAGCCTATAATTCTGTCTCCTAAAGCCATCGAGGGTAGGTCGCTCCTTTGTTGCTACCTGCGAGGGGAATCGTAAAACAAAGTTCTGAAGGTAAAAAGCGGACGTTCCCTGGGTGTGCGATGATAAAAAAAAAACGATGGTCGTTGCGGCTGACGAATGACATAAATTCGTCCAGCGTGCTACCCCCAAATTCTTTTGACCGTTGATTTGTTCCAACAACACGTCAGAAACCGGTCACCACTAATTGAAGTCGAATTTTATCAATCTTGGTGTCTGTGATCACTCATCAGTAACGAAATTTGTTGTGAAAAACTTGACCTCAATAACCTTGAATCACCTAAATAATACCTATTACCGTTCTCGAGATATAATATAAAATCAATGGAGCGTGACTGGGGAGTAACAAAACTCTGTTTACAAATTATTCAAACAATATTTGCAGTCATATTCATCTCTTCAGATTCCAAAACCTCTCAGAGACCCTCAACAGGCCAAAATCACTGGAGCGTAACTGGGACGTGTGAGGAAACAAATTCTATTTATAAATGATTCAGATAATTTTTTTAGTCATGCTCATGTCTCTACATTTTCGATACGACCTCTCGGAAGCCTTCAATAAGTCAAAACCACTGGAGCGTGACTGGGGGATATGGAGAAAATAATTCAACCTGAAATTTATTTAAATAATTTTTCCACCCGTGCCCGTGTCTTTAGATTTTTGATATGGCCTCTCAAAATCCTGCAATAAGCCAAAGTCACTGGACCGTGACTGGGGAGTAAGAGAAAAACAAAATTTTTAAAAGGGCATTCAACTAATTTTTCAAACTATTCTTATCTACTCTGTTTCTTGATAGCTTCATTCTGATATGCACAACGTTTCGAAGTCACTAGAGCGTTACGGGGAGGGGGAATTACCAAGTTCCCGGTGATAAAATATTCGATTAAATATTCTCTTCAACAATCGAACATCGCTTTGTCCAATATCCCATTCCAAGTGCTCACAATCGTTCAAAATCAATAGTACCCAAATGGACGTGGCTTTCCACGCGTTTCTCACCACTTAGGGGGCGGAGACTTCACTCCCATCCTCAATACTACTTGAAACAAATTCCATTACTCGGACAAACGCTTTCCCGCCCCGGAAACCAAGCTAAACAACCGCTAAACGCCGAAATCACTCGAGCGTGTCTTTTTGGCCACTTCCTCTAACGCCAGTGCTTCCCAACCTTTCTACCCTGGCGGACCGGTAAAATTAAGTTAAATGTACTCGCGGACCGGCAAAAAATTGAAATGACCGGAACATAGAAGAATAACATATATTTGCGTAATACAATGCAATGTCGGGCACTGAATATGCATCTAGACAAAAAAGGCACACTCAAAAACAGCTCACACGAAGAAAAACTATCGAATAATGTGCCGACCAAAAATATTTGCGTAATGAAATGCAGTGCTGGGTACCCATTATGCGTAAGAAAGGCACACATAAAACATCTCACATAAAAAACATGTACATGCCAAATCATGTACAAACGCAATTAACTCTAGTGAAAATTTTGCTGCTGTTTAGTTTCCAATATAGTATTGCAAACAATGCCTCAAGGAAGTTTCTGCAACACGTAGCCCTGCAGCGGCGTGCAGCCAATTTCCTTGCTTCGCTTTAATTAAAGCTATAGATGAAAATATTTTTATATATAAGTAATAAAAATATAAGTAACTCGTTGAAAATACGGACAACAGTTTGATTGCTCGATTACTTAGCGATGGGTATTCGTTAAATTGTGACAGTGATTCTTTTTTAAATCTGGACTGTAAAGTAGAATCTCAATTTGAATCAAGCTTTTTCATTGGGTTTATCATATTAATCCCTCAGCAGTTGATCGATGCTTCAAACAGGATGAATTAACATTACAATGACAAAGTCGTCGGTAATTTGGCACCAGGCTCAAAATCCTACTTTGTCTGCTCAAGATACTGGAAAAGATCTCAGCGGCCCATGCTTTTTTGCGCTCCTCGTGACCACCTGCCATATTTTACTGGAGTATTATACTTTTCTTGACTGTTTTTTGGTTTGAAAAAAGAAATATGCATAACGTTTTTTTTTGGATTGTCATATTAATCAGGAAAAGCATGCTGTACAGAAAAAAGCACGCATGCCAATTTTTAGGTTTCTGATTCTTGCGAGATTTGATGGAGCGCATTCACGATGAATCGTACCCGGAAAAGGAAAAAGTGTGATTCCTTGGCGCCAAGATGTCGCGAAAGACGTCGCAATATGACGGCGGAAGAGAAATTGCGTAATAAAGCAACCTCGTCTTCGGTAAAGACATCGGAGCGCATTCGAGATGAATCGGAGCCAAAAAAGCGAAAAGTATGATTACTCTGCGCCAAGATGTCGCAATATGACGGCGGAAGAGAAATTGCGTAATAAACCAACGCAAACTCGTCCTCGGTAAAGCGATTTAGACGGCATAAAAACAATAAAACATCGAAATTTTCTCGCGGACCAGCAAAAAAGCTTCGCGGACCGGAACCGGCGGTTGGGAACCAATGCGTATTTTCCAAAAAGCGTTTATTTAAGAAATAGAGCGCAGTCGATTTAAGAAAAGGATACTTCTGAAAAAAACGTAGCAACTCCCATTTCAGTAATGGCTTAGTGTTTTTAAGGAAGTGGCATATCCTATTCAGACACTAAGTAGCCTTATCAGAAGTGGCTTTGCGTTTTCATTACGGCATATTCTCAATGATGGATATAGCCCATTCAAAAATGACAAACTTTGTTTATTGTACCCATACATTTTAAAATATTCGCTACATTTTATTATTGCATGAATTTACCGAATGTGGCAATCCTGATAATATTTATAGCGAACCTATATTTTTGTCTTCTGGTACCCTCGGGTGACGTTGCTTTTGATAAGTTTTTAAAATGATTATAGAGAATTTAACGATATCACGACTTTTCAGCTTTCAATTCATTTTTAGTTGCAGGCTTTTGCTCTGAGCAAACTTAAAACAGTTCTATCAGTACCCGCTCCAGTTTTAGTTCTGTAATCGGGACCTTGCTCAGCAAACATGCAACCTTTCTATCAGTACTCTTTCCATTTAGTTGTGAGCTCAGAACCTTGTTTTAAGCAAACTTGCACACTTCTATCAGTACTGTTTCGATATTTAGTTAATAGCTTGGGTTCTTGCTTCGAGCAGACTTGCAAGACTTCTATAAGTACTCTTTCCACCTTGAGTTGCGGCTCCTCGCCTGCTTTGAGCCAACTTGTAATCTTCTATTAGGATTCTTTCCACTTTTAATCAAAGGTACGTGCACGAATACGAACAATAAACGTACATGTCTTCTGAATTCAGCTTGTTTTTGCTTCAAATCTATTTCTTCTTTTGTTAGTTCTATTGTTGATTGGGATGTCCTTCATGCTTCAATTTTTCGAGTCGGAGTCGTAGGAGTGGCGGACGGGATAACGGTTCTAAAACAAAGGCCGATTTACTTCTTGCTTAAAATACTTCGCCACTTATTTGAACTTTTTCTACTAAAAGCGAAAAATAAAAATCGGACTGTAATTTGGATTCAGTGTTCACAGTTTTCACAGAGCTCAATATATCATATGTCGCTTTATATTTCGAAGTTATTTTCACACTGCCCCATTTATCTTATAGCACCCATAATTCTAATTAATTAGATTGCTTTGTCTTTCAACTACACGAATGATCGAACTGCCAAAGTATGTGCTGCGTATACTGCCTACTCAATTTTGCAAACATTTCCCTCTTTGCCCAGGTAGTTATTATATATCGTATTCATATATTTTGTAAGCTCTTTCTACGAACTCAATTTTCATAAGTAGCATCCAATCTAGAAGCTGAATCTGCATTCAAATAGTTGCTTGTCGAGAATTTAGGTTGAATTTTAGACCAGCATACTTCACTATCCATGTCATTAGATATTGAACTGTTACATAATTTACAAGCTGATACAATACAAAAGGCTTACGTCTTTCAAGTGGTTCAAGAGTCTTGCTGCACACTAGGACAAATATAATTCTGTGATTCTTCGTCTGAGCAAGGTCAGACTTCCCCAGACATTAATTATTCAAAAAAATATATATAGAAATTGTTATATTTTTTGGATCTTTTGTACAAATCACAAAGCCCCCACTAAAAAGATTGCAAATAGGAGAAGATTAGTAATTATGCAGTTAGGGTTAGGGCCAAAGTTAGGAATGCAGACTGCACTTGAAATTCAAATTTTCAATTCTTTTCTAACCAGAATAATTACTACTTTTCGTAATTTAAGTCATATCGGTGGTGTTTTTCTCTAATCTCACATTTCTGCTTTGGCGACGAGGGCTTTGTACAAAACATCCGTGTTTTGTTTTCATATGTAAGAAATTTATCAATTTTTATTCAATAGCGACAACCCCTCACGACAATTAGATTTCTTTCACAGTTGTCCAGTTCAATGTGAGTATGAGGTCATCGTTCCACATTCTTGAAACCCTTGCACATAAGTATCCCCCACAAACCTACTCAGGTTGTTCACAAGCGCGATAGAAGGGTGTTTATGAGGCGATGTATCATGGAATTATTTCAATCCGCTATTTTCACGATTTATTCTTTGAAGATATCTGCTTTCCTATTGTATAATTTACCAATTTCACATTCAAAGTAAGTTAAATTTCTGAATATCTATATCCTGTCCTGTATCCCAACATATTGTCGGATATTGGTGATTGTCACTGTCATTGAAAAACTAAGGAATACCGGAAACAAAAGATACAAATCATATCATATTCATTCATTCATTGTTTGCGATGATTTTCACATCCGATATTCATTTTTTCGGTATTTTCACCAATATTAAATAATAGAATCTATCCCTGTCTAAGTAAATAAAACGGCGTTTAGAATGAGACTAAGCTACGTTTTTTTTATTGTTTTGGGGAACTTTTGGTAACCATTTGTCAAGCAGTGAAACTGGCGACGGGTTTCAAATTAACTTGTATTATAGACGATCTGACACCACGATCGAAATAATTCCTGGATTCAGCGAAGGGATGCGTTTTAACGTAATTAACGCATCAAGCAACCCACTTAGCAAGTTTTAACCTCTTAAGTGAGCACTCATTGTTCAAACAATTCGGTAAACGTTTTCAGCTTTCTGCTCATTCAACTAATTCCAGTCCTTGTGTTCTCACGAAATAAATTATCCTAATTCCACAAACCTATTTCGTGATCAACATGATTCCTCTGAGAAACATAAGCAGAAAAAAAACAAATTTATTGCACATAAGCTGAATTTATTATGATTTAAAATTTCTCAAATTCCAAAATTACGCAAATAAATCTTCGAACTTTACTCAAGTAAGGCCTTTGTCCACTTAGTATAGTAAGATCAACAAAAGAAACAATTTTTTTGAATTAACCCTATGAAAATTCCTCGATAAAATATGATATTGAATAAATTGTTGGGAAATTTCAAAAAGTAGGAATCATTTTTACGTTTAGATGATTTTAATAATAACAATTTAAAAATGATCATAATTTAATTTACCTTATTATAGCTGTGATAACGACATGGACCAGCGTAAGGCTAATCGTATAAATTTCAGTTAGGATTCAATGATTTATATTTTATTGATAATAAAGGAACAAAACACAGACAGAATAACATTTCATTATATCAGGATCTCACAAATAACTCCATGACACCTCCAGGCAGGAGGAACATTCACCATCCCTTGTCGCCGATCATTCGGGTCTACATCAACAGCATGTAAAACATTTGCTTGATCGTTATGTTTAATTCCCGTGTCTGGCTCATCTGGAAACCATTTAATGAATGAATCTGCAGGTGTGACGACACCTGTCTAAAAAAATAATTAGATGGAGTTTATCACGGGATCAAGCATGATCACGCATTTAGAGTGATGTTTTTCATGAAATTTTTCATCAAAATACGATATATTATTATTGACCCATGCTTGGTCAAATGTAAAGTATTTCTAATCTCTCTTGCCTTTTCATGTAGTACTTCATGTTCATGCTTTGAGCAAAGAAGGCTTGTCCAAGACTATTATAATGCACAATTACTGTTAGATTAAACTCGAAGCAGTTCAGTGCAACCACAGAGATATAAAAATAAAGAGTGCGCTTCTCTCTCATTTCCGCGGGACCAAATGAAGGCTCTCTTGTTTAGTCGATAGACTTCCAACTTTTCCGAGATGCGTAATGCATTTCCTTATGGGATTTGACCATTTACGTCGATTTTTCTCGCATATTCTCCGGATCTAGATTCGTTTTTTATGATGTATCAAACGCTAATATATCCCAGCCCACCATACGGTGCTAATTTTGGCTATTTTTTCAATTTGCATAAGTCGTAGATTAATAATATGGCCAACGTATCAGTCAAAAGCGAACAATAACGACCACAGAACATTAACCAAGATGGCTTTTCAAAATCGCTTCCCCATTCACCTGTATTTGGCCATATTGAATCGCCGTAAGTATTTTGCGTGGCTCCGTAGTACCGAGCTATAAACTACGTCTAAATGGAACTAAAGGGAGCTCCAGAAATGTGTCTATCAATATGTAGGTAACTAATTTTGTTCGCCTACTTTACACCAAATTTTGTAAAAGGACTGAAACCAATGGGCAGGGGATCGGAATAACACACCTACAGTAACCGAACTCGTAATAGAACGCAAATAAGGTAATTCAGAAAAAAATTATGGCCTAACCCCAACCTGGTACGCACCCTACAATAGTACCAACCAAAGTGTGCTTCGCCTTCAACCGAAGAATTAGGTGAAATGTTTCCCGTGGAAGTTATTGCGTTTTTATTATGATATCAGTCGAAAAGGGTGACCGTTCATTTGAACTCATACATTTGCACCCGTATATCCGCGGGTTCAATCTATATGAGGGTGCTAAAACCTATAGGTTAGAATTCATGGGTGTCAGGTGCAATTGTCGTGGGTTCAAATTACGGGTTCAAATGTACGTGGGTTAAAATGTAATGGAACCGGCAAAAACAATTGCTCCCACTTATATATATTGCGTAATCACATGAACGAGATCCACATCAGGCTCTAAATTCCCAACTTGAATAGAATTGTATTTGAAAATCCAGAAAGTGTCGAATATACATCCATATTCGAAGCACTTGGGTACTAAAATAGACGAAAAGCAGGCCAAAACCAGATGCAACACGAAGAAAGTTCGGAAGCATAAATGCGAAAATGGCGGCAATCAAATTGTCCCGCACTGAGATAGTGAGTGCTACACGTGTTTTCTGATAGAATTAGATGAATAGGTTGTTGCGGAACAACTAGAAATAATTTCCAATGTACGACGAAGCCGCAAGTTATACAAATGGAATGTAAAGATCATGTCAACTTCATAGAGAAACAGGGCCAAGCAGCGCGATTCAATAGTTTAGACTTGTGGTAAAACACAGGCTTGTCCATGCGAATGAGATGGGGCAGCACATTTGTATTTCACATAGAACTTTAACCGTGTCATAGCAACTTGATTACGTCAGAGCTAACATTAGTCTTTAGGATTTTTACCATTCAAATGTTTTTTCCTCTCCTTTTTTCATATACTCGTATCTATTATTTAATTTATGGTGGGACACCGACATAAATGAATGGGATACTCATAAAATATTGGTGGTAAGACTGGTGGCAATGCAAACCATTTAAAAATTGCAATATTTTTTTTTTTGCGTTTTTTGATTGCTCATTTACCATTTCCAAAGCTTCATTAAAGCGCTGTGTTTGAGGCCCAAGTTGTAAACTTGAAGTGGAATTAATATTGGTATAATTTTTAAATATCTGATAACATTAACGCCAAGACAATCAAAACCTTTGCCAAAAACTTCTGAGTAACTTTACTCGGATTCAGAAACAGATAAAACCTAAAAAATGTATTCGATATACCGCCTGCGCTGTTGTAGATAATAAACTAATACAAGATGTCTCAACATTTTTGACCGTGTCTCACCACCTCACACTCTGCCCATCTCGTAATATATTTTATATTCCTACAGATGAGAATAATTGACATAACCATATGATACCAACCATTGGATCAATCTTAATTCCTGTCCATATATAAACCCACGTCTCTTCCTTTGGCATATTCCTTCTCGTGTAATTCAAAATTGCATTGTAAGATACTTCATCTCGAATCAAACCAAGACCTGCGTTACGTTTATTACAAATATCAACTTTGGTTTGATATTTCCGACCTTTAGTTTGCAGTTTCCTGAAATGGAACAACAATTTATTTTAAATTCAAAATCAAAAGAGTAATATTTTTCAAAAAATCGTTGCTACAAATAAGAAGCAATAGGACTTCTAACAATATTTTAATATATTCAAATCTGATCAAATTAGTCGACTCATCTGGTCGTATTTGGGAATGCATATATTGCTCATGTTCTTCCTGGATTAAATGATTTAAAAAATGTAATATTTGATAAACGATATAATGCGAATAATTCGTCAAATATTCATAAACTACAACTTATATTGGATAAAATACTCAACTGGAAAAAGAATCAGTTCCAATGTTGTGTCAGTCTTTGTTGTTTTTCAAATTTATTGTTCTTAGACAGGCTCAAAAAGGTAGTCCGTCGTGGAAATAATGTCATTTAGACCGGTTTCCTACAATTTTTTCATTCAAAAGCCAGAAACATGCGCACTTTCCGCTCAATTTATTGAAAATCTACTTTGGTATAAATTAGTTCGTGGGAAAATATGAATAAAAAAAGTTTCTAATATAAAAACTGCTAACCTGAGCAAGCGGTTTTCTACTTTGTAACTTATCAACTATTGCGCTTGCCTGTATTCCAGTGATCTAAAATAACATAAAAATACCTTTCATTATCTCATCGTTGGTTTTCTTCTTGCGATCCAATTCTTTTATCAAATTTATATTTGTTTGTCGAACTTGAAGCAAATCTAATGAAATATTAACATTTAGAAGTTCAGAATACAATATTTAATAATTTTGTTTCGTATATTGTTCCGGAAACATCAGCTTAAAAACGTTTTTGTGATAGTAGTTACCTATCATTATAGTTTGCTTTAATGAATCATATCCTCATCGATTAATTTACTTAATTTACCTTTCTTCATTTCGTCGCTTGTTTTCTTTTGTTCAATCAATTCTTCCACCAAAATGTTATTCGTTTTTTGAACTTCAACCAAATCTAAGAAATGAAATATAATATTGAGTCAGTCAGTGTAGCTTATTATAAATACATGGATATTCAAAAAGTCGGAGAGAGTTCAGAGCACTTCTGAGTCGAGTGAGATATTGAATGATTTTCCACGACTGCAAAGCCCAACTCTCAGAGAACTGCATTCGTGACCCAATATTCGAAACATATTAGATTCTGACTTTGCTAAATTAATAATTTTGACACAATGAAACCTTTGGCTTTATCGGGTTCAAATACTAGAAAGGGGACTAAAAACAACTTCACCAGTCACAAATGTGCAACAACCTTTTTACAAATCTTTGATCTCAATAGAATGTTGCGCAGTTTTTGTTGCGTTTTGTACCTCACCCTCCGATTTCAGCTGCCAATTGAGTCTCACAATCACGATTGTCGATGTTAGAGGGGTCGCCACTGATACTTTGCGTTTAATAGGTTTAACGAAAGCGTGAACTATATCCATTAAACATTTCTAATAGATACAATTTGAATAATTCCTCTCGTGTTTCATAAAAGTTTGAATTCGATTTGTTTTCAATGGTTCAGCTAATACACTCTTACTGTATTTGTAGACGATTATATAACCAACCTTTCTTCAATTTCTTCATTTCGTCAGATTGCTGTTCAACATTCCTTTCAAGTTTGTTAATTTTTGCTGATTGTTCTTTAAACTGGTTGCCACTTTCTGTTGAAAAACAAACTCTGTTAAACATCTTGAATTTCAGATAGAAAGGCAGGTAATAATTTAGAATGCCAATCACATCATTCAACTTCGCTAGTTGCCTCAACACTAGTCAATTCAGTGACATTAATGATTTAACAATATGTAGGAAGATTTTTCTGATTAATTTTATTACAAAACAACACGAAATGCTATTTTTGGATTACTCTCCAAATGTGACGCGGGCCACAAATAATGAAGCTGCGGGCCACATGTGGCCCGCGGGCCTGGGTTTGGACCACCCTGTTCTATGCTCTTCTATATGTTTATGGATTCAGATCTACCAAATACAAAAAAATATTTTCAATATTAACCTAAAATAAAAATTGTAAACGGTATCTTTTCCAATGTTTTCATAGGTTTTTATATCTAATTGAACGACGCTCTTCAACAACTATTATACTTGCCTAAAATATTCCTGGATACTAAAGGAAACAAGTCAGCAGTATTTCGAGACTGAAGCGCAAGCTTGGATTTGCATGAAATCGGAAACTCTATGTCATGCAGATGTTGATCAATGTTGAAACCTGGTCTGTCCCATCCTAGAGCAACCGCATCACATTGTGCAATCTGGCAACCCGGCTTGGGAGAGCAGTGAAACACTGTTTCATCTTGACTCCAGGATGAAGCGAAGACGTAAATTAAGATAAAAACTATTGAGATTTTCATCTCTCGATTTCAGTGTAGTTAAGTATTAACTGAATGAAGAAAAGTTCTAATTAGAAATAAAAAGTTATGTCAAACGTGCGCAGAGCAAGTTTGATTTATTTCGAGAATTACATACATCAGACAACGCTATTTGTAGCCGAGTCAGTAAAAATTCAGAAGGAGCGTAGCATACTAGCATTTAGAGAATGAGAAAAGATCATTTAAAAACGATATTGAAAATTCATAATAGACATGGCCGTTTTGTAAAGGCGTTTAATACTAATAAACTTGGTCGATTTAAGCAAAGGTATATTTTTCTAAAAAATGCGTAGAAAACCTTAAAAATGATCTTTCTCAGAATCGGCTTAGACTTTTTAAAGATGGCATAGCTTATCCACACATCCACACGCAATATGGCAATAGTAAAAAGAGCATATAATTTTATGACGGAATATTCTTATTAACGGCGTAGCTTTATTTAACTGGCATAAAAACCACATTGTTAAGTGCTTGCCCTCTTCTCTGCCTCCCCTTATATACAAACTTTTTTTGTTATTTCCGAAATTTCCAGAGTATGTCCATATTGGACGTTGGCATAATTTATCAGCCTATATTTCTGTCTCCTAAAGCCATCGAGGGGAGGTCGCTCCTTTATTGGTACCTGCGACGGTAATCGTAAAAAAAGTTCTGGACAAGGTAAAAAGCAGACGTTCCTTCGGTGTGCGATGAAAAAAAGAGGGTCGTTGCGCCTGACGAATGACATAAATTGGTCCAGCGTGCTACCCCCAAATTCTTTTGACCGTTGATTTGTTCCAATAACTAAGCATAAACCGGTCACCACTAATTGAAGTCAATTTTTATCAATTTTGGTGTCTGTGATCACTCATCAGTGACGAAATTTGTTGTGAAAAACTTGACCTCAATAACCTTTTATCACCCAAATATGGCATCTCTACCTATTACCGTTCTCGAGATATAATATAAAATCAATGGAGCGTGACTGGGAAGTAACAAAACTCTGTTTACAAATTATTCAAACAATATTGCAATATATATATTCATCTCTTCAGATTCCAAAACCTCTCAGAGACCCTCAACAGGCCAAAATCACTGGAGCGTAACTGTGGCGTGAGAGAAATTAAATTCTACTTACAAATGATTCAGATAATTTTTCTAGCCGTGCCCATGTCTTTAGATTTTCGATACAACCTCTCGGATTCCTTCAATAAGTCAAAACCACTGGAGCGTGACTGGGGGATATGGATGAAAAAAATCAGCCTGAAATTTATTTAAATAATTTTTCCACCCGTGCCCGTGTCTTTAGATTTTTGATATGGCCTCTCAAAATCCTGCAATATGCCAAAGTCACTGGACCGTGACTGGGGAGTAAGAAAAAAACAAAATTTTGAAAATGGCATTTAACCATTTTTTCAAACTATTCTTATCTACTCTGTTTCTTGATAGCTTCAATCTGATATGCATAACGTTCCGAAGTCACTAGAGCGTTACGGGGAAGGGGAATTACCAAGTTCCCGGTGGTGAAATATTCGATTAAATATTCTCTTCAACAATCGAACATCGCTTTACCCAATATCCCATTCCAAGTGCTCACAATCGTTCAAAATCAATAGTACCCAAATGGGCGTGGCCATCCACGCGTTTCTCACCACTTAGGGGGCGGAGACTTCACTCCCACCCTCAATACTACTTAAAACAAATTCCATTACTTGGACAAACGCTTTCCCGCCCGGAAACCAAGCTAAACAACCGCTAAACGCCGAAATCTCTCGAGCGTCTTTTTTTTGGCCACTTCCTCTAAGTCTAACCCGATCCTGTGGACACTTTCCCCGATCTACATGACAAGTTTCGTCCGGATCGGCCCCGCAGTTTCCCGTGAAACATTCGTTTTTGACACTGATTGAGCTTACGCACCAAAGTGCTCTCGGTTGCCTAACAATCAAGCGGCGTTGCGTTTAATAATATCTATTTTAAAACTGATTTTAACACATATTAGGACTATGGGCATTTTCCAAAAAGCGTTTATTTTAGAAATAGAACGCAGTCGATTTAAGAAAAGGATATTTCAATATATTCAAATCTAATCGTATAAGTCGACTCAACTGGTTGTATTTGGTAATGCAATGAAGCCTATCATATATTGCTCATTTTCTTCCTGGATTAAATAATTGAAAAGAATGTCATATTTGTTAAACGATATAATGCGAATGATTCATCAAATGTTCACAAACTACAACTTAGATTGGATAAAGTACTCAACTGAAGAAAAAGTCGGTTCCAATGTTGTGTTATTCTTTGTTTGTTTTTTTAATTACTGTTCCTAGACAGACTCAAAAATGTAGTACGTCGGGGAAATAATTTCATTTAGAACGGTTTCTTATAATTTTTACATTCAAAAGCCAGAAACATGCGCACTTTCCGCTCAATTAATTGAAAATCTACCTTTGTATAAATTAGTTTGTTGAAAAATATGAATAAACAAAATCCATACTATAAAAACTGCTATTATGAGCAAGCATTGTTCTACTTTGTAACTTTTCAACTATTGCGCTTGACTGTATTCCAGTGATCTAAAATAACATGAAAATACCTTTCATTATCTCATCGTTCGTTTTCTTCTGTTCATACAATATTTTTATCAATTTTATATTTGTTTGTTGAAATTGAACCAAATCTAATGAAGAAATAACATTTAGAAGTTCAGAATACAATATTAAATATCTTTTGTTTCGTATATTGTCACTGAAATCATTAGCCTAAAACGTTTTTGTGACCTATCATAATTGTTTGCTATAATGACTATTATAACTTCTTTAATAATTTACTTTACCTTGAACTTCAACTAAATCTAAGAAAAAAAATAACATGTAGAGTCTTGACTTGTTAGATGAATAATTTTGAAGCAATAAAACCTTTGATCTCACTCGTATGTAGAGTCAGTCAGTGTAGCTTCTTATAAATACAGGGATATTCAATGAGTTGGAGAGAGTTCCGAGTCGAGTGGGATATTGAATGATTTTTCACGACTGCAAAACCCAACTCTCAGAAAACTTCATTCATAGCCAAACTCCGAAACGAATTAGTTAATTATTAAATTTGAAGCAATAAAACCTTCGGCTTTATTGGGTTCAAATACCAGAAAGCGGAATAAAAACAACTTCACAAGTCAGAAATCTGCAACAACCTTTTTTCAAATCTTTGATCTCAATAGAATGTTGCGCAGTTTTTGTCTGCTCCTCTACTAACTTGCTATTCATTGTTTGTAGTTCTTCAAATCCTGATAAAAGTAAAAAAGGTTGCGTTTTGTACCGCACTCTCCGATTTCAGCTGCCATTTGAGTCTCACAATCACGATTGTCAATATTAGACGGGTCGACACTGATACTTTGCGTTTAATAGGTTCAACGAAAGCGTGAACTATATCCATTAAACATTTCTAATAGACACGATTTGAATAATTCGCCTCGTGTTTCATAAAAGTTTGAATTCGATTCGTTTCCAATGATTCAGCTAATACACTCATATCGCAATCTGTAGACGAATATATAACCAACCTTTTTTCAATTTCTTTATTTCGCCAGACTGCTGTTCAACCCTCCTTTGGAGTTTGTTAATTTCTGCTGATTGTTCTTCAAACTTGCTGCCACTTTCTGTTGAAAAATAAACTCTGTCTTAAACATCTTGAATTTCAGTTCAATTTTCTGTAGAGTCACAAGAAGTTTTTGAAGAAACTTTACATACATTTGAGTATTTGTGAACATATTCCTAGCTATTTGTCAATAAAAATTGATTGAATGAAGCATTCTGACCGTCATTTGCAGAACCATCAATTTTTTTCATTTTATTGTCGAAATTTTCTTCCAGTTTCCTTAAATTTGATCTGATATTTCCAATATCTGGATGAAGATAGAAAACTCATTAATATAAATTTAAATCATTTTATCAGATTACAAATAAAATCGTTGGTAAATGATAACACTTTGATGCCATATCCAAATGCAGAGATTCAATTCTGCACTCAATGTTCTATGGTCTTCTATATGTTTATGGATTCAGATCTACCAAATACAAAAAAAAATATTTTCAATATATAACCTAAAATAAAAATTGTAAACGGTATCCTTTCCAATAATTAGATAGGTTTTTATATCCAATTGAACGAGACTCTTCAACAACTATCATACTTGCCTAAAATATTCCTGGAGACCAAAGGAAACAAGTCAGCAGTATTTCGAGACTGTAGCGCATGCTTGGATTTGCATGTAATCGGAAACTCTTTGTCTTGCAGATGTTGATCAATGTTGAAACCTGGTCTGTTCCATCCTACAGCAACCGGATCACATTGTGCAATCTTGCAACCCGGCTTGGGAGAGCAGTGGAACACTGTTTCATCTTGACTCCAGGATGAAGCGAAGACGTAAATTAAGATAAAAACGATTAAGTTTTTCATTTCTCGGTTTCAGTGTAGTTAGGTATTAATGAATGAAGAAAAGTTCTAATTAATTAGAATTAAAAAGGTATGTCAAACGTGCGCAGAGCAAGTTTGATTTATTTCGAAAATTACATACATCAGACAACGCTATTTGTAGCCGAGTTAGTAAAAATTCAGAAGGAGCGTAGCATACTAGCATTTATAGAATGAGAAAAGATCATTTAAAAGCGACATTGAAAATTCATAATAGACATGGCCGTTTTGTAAAGGCGTTTAATCCTAATAAACGTGGACGATTTAAGCAAAGGCATATTTTTCTAAAAGATGCGTAGGAAATCTTAAAAACGATCTTTCTCAGAATCGGCTTAGACTTTTTAAAGATGGCATAGCTTATCCACACGCAATATGGCAATAGTAAAAAGAGCATATAATTTTATAACGGAATATTCTTATTAACGGCGTAGCTTTGGTTAACTGGCATAAAAACCACATTGTTAAGTGTTTGCCCTCTTCTCTCCTTATCTCCCCTTATATACAAACTTTTTTTGTTATTGTCCGAAATTTCCAGAGTATGTCCATATTAGACGTTGGCATAATCTATCAGCCTATATTTCTGTCTCCTAAAGCCATCGAGGGTAGGTCGCTCCTTTGTTGCTACCTGCGAGGGAAATCGTAAAAAAAAGTACTGGACAAGGTAAAAAGCAGACGTTCCTTCGGTGTGCGATGAAAAAGGAGAGGGTGGCTGCGCCTGACGAATGACATAAATTCGTCCAGCGTGCTACCCCCAAATTTTTTTGACCGTTGATTTGTTCCAATAACACATCATAAACCGGTCACCACTAATTGAAGTCGAATTTTATCAATTTCGGTGTCTCTGATCACTCATCAGTGACGAAATTTGTTGTCAAAAACTTGACCTCAATAACCTTGTATCACCCAAATATGGCATCTCTACCTATTACCGTTCTCGAGATATAATATAAAATCAGTGGAGTGAGAGAAATCAAATTCTACTTACAAATGATTCAGATAATTATTTAAGCCACGCCCATGTCTTTAGATTTTCGATACGACCTCTCGGATTCTTTCAATAAGTCAAAACCACTGGAGCGTGACTGGGGGATATGGATGAAAAAAATCAGCCTGAAATTTATTTAAATAATTTTTCCACCCGTGCCCGTGTCTTTAGATTTTTGATATGGCCTCTCAAAATCCTGCAATATGCCAAAGTCACTGGACCGTGACTGGGGAGTAAGAAAAAAACAAAATTTTGAAAATGGCATTTAACCATTTTTTCAAACTATTCTTATCTACTCTGTTTCTTGATAGCTTCAATCTGATATGCATAACGTTCCGAAGTCACTAGAGCGTTACGGGAAGGGGAATTACCAAGTTCCCGGTGGTGAAATATTCGATTAAATATTCTCTTCAACAATCGAACATCGCTTTACCCAATATCCCATTCCAAGTGCTCACAATCGTTCAAAATCAATAGTACCCAAATGGGCGTGGCCATCCACGCGTTTCTCACCACTTAGGGGGCGGAGACTTCACTCCCACCCTCAATACTACTTAAAACAAATTCCATTACTTGGACAAACGCTTTCCCGCCCGGAAACCAAGCTAAACAACCGCTAAACGCCGAAATCTCTCGAGCGTCTTTTTTTTTTTGGCCACTTCCTCTAAGTCTAACCCGATCCTGTGGACACTGTCTCCGATCTACATGACACGTCCGGATCGGTCCCACAGTTTCCCGGGAAACAATCGTTTTCGACACTGATTGAGCTTACGCACCAAAGTGCTCTCGGTTGCCTAACAATCAAGCGGCGTTGCGTTTAATAATATCTAGTTTTCCACATATTAGGACTATGGGCATTTTCCAAAAAGCGTTTATTTTAGAAAGAGAACGCAGTCGATTTAAGAAAAGGATACTTCTGAAAAAAACGTAGCAACTGCCTTTTCAGTAATGGCTTAGTGTTTTTAAGGAAGTGGCATATCCCATGCAGACACTAAGTAGCCTTATCAGAAGTGGCTTTGCGTTTTCATTACGGCATATCCTTAATGATGGATATAGCCCATTCAAAAATGACGAACTTTGTTTATTGTACCCATACTTTTTTAAATATTTGCTACACTTTGTTATTACATGAATTTTCCCGAATGTGGCAATTCTGATATTATTTATAGCGAACCTATATTTTTGTCTTCTAGTACCCTCGGGTGACGTTGCGTTTGATAAGTTTTAAAAATTATTATAGAGAATTTAACGGTATCACGACTTCTCAGCGCATAAGGAATAAGTCGGTATCAATATAAAGTTTTTTCTTTTCAAACTCAGATTCTTGCGAACTATTTTACAAACGAGTAAGTTAGCTCCATAAAGTCGATATTAAAATATACTGATAATATAGTTTCTATAGCGTCGCTTTTATGCCTAAAAATTTATCGCGGTCGTATATTTATGGAAGCAGACGCTTATTACGTCATGACAGTTTCAGATCTTAATCGGATTAGCGATGTCGCGTGATGGGATAAACAATGACATCGCCGAATTAATTTAAGTTTATTGCAATATTCTATTTTTAAAAAAATCGCAATAAATTTAAAATATAAGTTGACATATGCTATCAAAATCTACAGTAAAGTTAGGTGAATCCAATAGTATTTAAATAATTAAAAAATGAACACAATTGGTTTATTTATTTATAACAAATTCTTTCAAAGATAAGCGTAAAATTACCCAAAGTTTGCGATAGTTTGACCGCATTTTTGTATCATTTTTCCGGAGTTCAAAACTGACAAAAACCGACAAAACGTTCGCCAATTGTTGGGACGACCCATATGGACAAAGATAGCTCAGGCACGTTCCTTCCTGATTATTACCTCCCCCAACCACGACACACTCAATATACAAACAGATAAATTATTCCAATTTAACACGAATTATAAAAACATAAATCTTCTGTTTGACAATCTTAAAGCATTTGTACAAAATATTAATTTTTAACTAAAACACTGGCTATAACGTGCAAGGAAGTGCAATGAATTATTTAAAAACAAATATGCATGAAAAAAGGCTTGAAATCTAAAATTATTGGATGTATCATAGTAGATTTTGCCTGAGTGTCAACTGAAAGGACCCATACCCACAACTAAAAGTGGAAAGAGTACTAATAAAAGGGTTGCAAGTTTGTTCAAAGCAAGGTCCCGAACCCCCCAGTGGAAAAAGTACTGATAGAAGGGTTCCAAGTTTGTTCAAAGCAAGGTGCCGAACCCTCAACTAAAAAGTGAAAATGGTACCGATAGAAAAGTTGCGAGCTTGCTCAATGCAAGATCTCTTAATAAAAGTAGAAACAATACACATGAAAAAGAAATTGCATGCAATCACTGAAACTCTAAAATAAATCTATAGGTTATTCTCGTATTGGAAATGACAGTAGATAGCAGTTGAAATCATCCTTGAAAACATTCAACACTGTCAGGGAAATTGTCTAGTCTATCTTATGATAAGTGAGAACCAACGGATGGTCAAACTTAATCCAATGATATCAAATTTCTGCTCAATAAAATAAATTATCTATGAAAAGTTAAAAAACAAAAAAAATTAGGATAAAAAATTATTCATGTGGAATCTCGTGTCGAGTCTTGAACGGGTCGTCAATTTCACTTTCATCAAAGGTCCAGGGTGAACCATCTTCAGGGTCGACTGATTTGTCTTCATGCTTAAATAAAAAAATACAGGGTTTAAAATCAACTATTAAATCAACGGTCCATGCATTTTGCTTCGTATCGCAGGTTCAAATGCTTGGCAGAAAGTATATGATAAGGCTGCAGTCAGCAATTACGAAATTTCATGCCGATTTGTGAAGACTTTTAGACTGAGCCTTATAAATTTTTAACTTGGGGTTTATGAAACTGACCCACTGATTTACTAACTCTTTGTTGCCATACTTAATTGAATTTTAACTATTCTGTAATGGATCATGGTGTAATCAATTGGACAGTACTGTAAGTTTTTCAATGTCAAGCGGTCAGAGAGAGCGTTAGGAATACGCTCGCCACCGCACCTCTGATTACCCTGCGTGGGTTTGCAGGTGCGAATCCCATGCGGGGATTGTTATGTGCGAGAGGATTACAGGACTCCTCGCTACTGTAGGGTGTTTCACGTAACCGATGGCCGGTTACGGCTTCCTCCACCATCAAGCCCATGCTTCCAAAAACACAAATAACTGGCTAACTAATCCAATACCCGACCTGGACTGGTAACCGGATTAGAGGCCGTTGTTCGCCATATGGTTAAGCCTTATTGACTTTCCTCTCCCCCGGGATAAATATGTAACTCCTATATCAGATGAAACTCCTTAGCAACAAGACTTACATTCATGTTATTCGCCATTTCTCTGTCTTTTGCAAGTTGCGACGCGAGTCTGCTACGTCTTTTAGGTTTGTGCATTGATTTCTGGAAAAAAGTAAATATGAACGTTAATATTTACTGTGCACTACATAAAAAACTGTGAGAAAGTGGATCTCCTAACCATAGATAGGCAAATCCAAATAAATGATTACTCTAAAACCAGAAAATATTTCTAAATCTCATATTCCTAATTGTTCTGTGTGTTTGATTAAAAAAAACCTTTAATATATTATGAAGATTAATTTCAAATATATTGACTGATTCAACTTGGTTAAACTTTTATTTAGCACATCAGCGGTCGTTTGCAACATTTCCATCACTATTCTTTCGGCACCCCCGAAGTATGTGGGCTAAGATGGCGGACACCAGAACGTAGTATGTGTACCAGGTTAGGGTTAGGACATAATTTCAGGTACAAATACTACGGAAGTCACTTGGCTAGTCGCCGAACTCGTAATAAAACTAAAATAAGGGAAATTGAAATAAAATTTTGGCCTAATCCTAACCTAGTACACTTACTACGTTCTGGTGGCTGCCATCTTTGTTCACATACTTCGGGAGTACCACTTTTTCTAGTTTTAATTGAGGTCTCGAGACCTTGCTTTCAGCAAACATGCAACGTTTCTATCAGTACCCTTTCCACTTGGTTATGAGCTCAAGACCTTGCTTTGAGCAAACTTGCAACTCTTCAATCCCATTTTAAGTCAAGGCAAACCCCTATACAAAATTGAACTCATAAAACAAATTCTATAAACGTACTTGTCTTCTGAATTCAGCTTGTTTTTGCTTTAAGTCTAATTCTTCTTTTGTTAGAGTTTGATGTCCCTCATGCTTCAATTTTTCAAGTCGAGGTGGGGGTCGTGGGAGTGGCGGACGGGATAATGGTTCAAGGACAACAGCTGATCCACCTCCCACTTCAAACGCTGCGCCACCAGTTTGAACTTTTGCCGCTACAAGTGAAAGATAAAAATCTGGGTGTGATTTCTGATTAAACGTAATCTGTTTAATATTTCTATATAGTTTTTCAATGTGCAACCATATTTCTACGTTTCAGTAGTTCTTGGTATTTTAGTGATTTGTATGTAACTTCACACAGAGATGAGTCTCCTTTACCTCCGAGTGAGTGCCCGTATCTTTCATCAAAAATGAGTTTCTTCACTTCTGAGTGAGTGCACATAACTTTGCTCATAGATGAGTCTGATTTACTTCTGAGTGAGTGCCTGTAATTTTGCTCATAGATGAGTCTGATTTACTTCTGAGTGAGTGCCTGTAACTTTGCTCATAGATGAGTCTGATTTACTTCTGAGTGAGTGCCTGTAACTTTGCTCATAGATGAGTCTGATTTACTTCTGAGTGAGTGCCTGTAACTTTGCTCAGAGATGAGTCTGATTTACTTATGAGTCAGTGCCCATAACTTTGCTCAGAGATGAGTCTCCTTTACTTCTGAGTGAGTGCCAGTAACTCTGCTCAGAGATGAGTCCCCTTTACTTCTGAGTGAGTGCCCATAACTTTGCTCAGAGATGAGTCTCCTTTACTTCTGAGTGAGTGCCAGTAACTCTGCTCAGAGATGAGTCCCCTTTACTTCTGAGTGAGTGCCCGAACTTTGCTCAGAGATGCGTCTCTTTCACCTCTGAGTGAGTGCCCGTAACTTTGCTTAGATATAAGTCTGATTTACTTCTGAATAAGTGCCCGTAACTTTGCTCAGAGATGAGTTTGTTTTATTCCTGGGTGATCGCTTCTAACTTTGCTCAGATATGAGTTTTCTTTACTTTTGAGTGAGTGTGTAATGTCCCGCAATTATCATACTTACAACTTATCAATCCTTGTGACTCAAGCTCTTCCAAGATAACCTTTGACCTCAATCGTTCACGAGATGCACTGTTGCTACTGAACTGATGTCCGGCTAATGACAGGTCTAAAACAGAGAAACATATAATCATTGATTGTAATCTTATGCCATGGTTATCATATTTCGAAAACGTGTGAATCCTATTCTATGCTTGTATGAATTGACGGTTGGCGCACTGTTCTAAGTCAGCGGTGTCCAACAGGGCCACAGAGCGTTGGGTGGGGAGGCTGCAATGCTTGGCAAATAAGTCGTTTTACTTTATACATTCAGAATATACAAATCAAAATAGCACTATAAATACCACTGGAATGATAAACAGGCTCCGAAAGGGGACCGTGCCTTTAAAGGTTGGAGAAAACAGGTCCAAATCTAGGGTGGGAGACATATTCGTTGGATTACTGGACTCCTGGCTATTGTAGGGTGGTAACATAACTGTTGGCCAGTTACGACTCTTTCCACCATTAAGTCCAGTAATGAACAATGTTGGGTCGAAGTCCCATTCAAATGATTCGAGTCACTTTGATAAACTCATTTCCTTTCCGGCTTGGCTTTGCGTATCCAATTTATTGCACTCGGGTGACGTAATAACTTTGGAGCTAAAATATTAAACTGCGATACCAACATATTCAAGTTTTTACCATTAGGCCATCGCACCTACATAGATATGCTTGAGTTGTTTTTTCAACTTTCCTCTCCACTGAACAAAGCAAAAAAGCTCATTTTACTCTGATAAGCCATATCATTAGGCCAGTTTTTCTGTTATCCCCCCCTTCATCAATAAAGCATAAAAGCCTATTCTAATCTATTCAGCAACTGCCTTGATTTCGCCATATCAATAAGCTTTCTTTCAGCTTTCCTCTCTCCCTTAATAAAGAACAAACGCCAATTCTACTCTGATTATTATGAACCTGATGAGCAATCTCCTTGTCCCGTTAATGTTTCAATGATTTCTCTCAGTCTTCTATCTGTCAATCTAGGACATGCCGGTCTATACTGCTTTAATCTGGTTAGATCTGGTTTAAACAAGATGTTTCAAACAGGGCTGCAGGTTCTTATGGATATTAAAGTGTGTGGAGTGTGTGAACCAATATGGAGGCAACTAATTTTGTTCGCCTACTTTACATCAAATTGTGTAAAGGAACGGAAGCCTATGGGCAGGAGGTATATTCACTTGGCTAACACAGACAGTCCACGAACTCGTAATAGAACTAAAATAAGGAAAATCGGGATGAAATTATGGCCCAACCCTAACCTGGTACACATACTACGGGCGTACCAAAATTTCATTATATATTTTCACCAAAATAGTCCGTGCTCATTGAAAATATTTTAGCCTGTTTTGCAATACTGCAATATGAAATCCATGCATCTGAAACAAATAACTGGCTAACTAATCCCATACCTGGCATGGACTGGAACGAGAGACCGTGGTTCACCATATATTTGATCTGCCTTATAGGCTTTCCTCTCCTTTGGGATAAATATGTAAATTCTATCTTTTTCTATCCATTTTCCCTTTAAACAAGGCTTTGTATATTCAGTCACTGATATATATAAAATTATTGTTTTTAAAGAAACCGGAATATATCTCATCACATTTCTATTCTTAATGTAGTTTGATTAGAATTTATAATCTCAAGTACAATATTCAGTGCTACCGAAGTATGTGTACCAGGTTAGGGTTAGGCCATAATTTTATTCCAATTTTCCTCATTTTAGTTTTATTACAAGTTCGGGGACTAGCCAAGTGACTCCCGTAGTATTTGTACCTGAAATTATGACTTATCCCTAACCTGGTACACATATTATGTTTCGGTGGTTCACCTACTTCAGGAGCACCCAATATTCTATCCCAGTATATATTGCTGCACTATAATTCAGCTATCTCTCTCTTTAACAGTGTTGACTTAAACAAACAAAGAGAAGAATTCTATGAATGATAAAGAAACAATCCTATTTCCTCCTGTGCATAAATCCTTGTTTAGATAGTCCTCATCATATTTCAAATTTTTGCTAATTTACTTAGATCAGGGGTCTCAAACTCATGGCCCGAGGGCCAATTGCGGCCCACAGGACGATAGTTTGTGGCCCTCGCCTTACTAATGTTAGTGTGTCACTTAGCCCAGTTAATACATTGATGATGACGCATGATTTAAGATTAATACATTTAATATAAATTACCGGATTTTCGACGGCACACTCACTAATTATTAATTCTTAATATTTTCAGTTAATTATTTTTATTTAGTCCTAATTTGTTCATTTATGTTTCAACTTGTTTTGTGTTCAAAAAAATTATTTTCATAATTTGCGGCATCCAGTGGCCCCTAGGCAAATTATCATGCTATCGTGTTTTTGGATTCGATTTTGCGGCTATATAAGAGATCGTGGTTTCTTATATGATTATCGTCCTATCAGATTTCCTCTCTTCCTGGAATAAATATGGAAATTTCATCTTACCTGGAGTTTCTGGCCTGTTGTTTCTTTCTATTTCTGAAACCCTGTGGGGATCCGATGTCTCGGTTATGATGCCGTCTTGAATGTCAGAATCCTGTAAGACAGAGAAGGTAGATTTATTTAACCAGGAATTCATTTTGAATGCATGAAACTGGCCAGGGCTTCTCAAACTTGGGTTATCTGGGTGCCACTAGCAAATGCCTTCACATGTAGCTTTGCTCAGAGATATGACTCTTTTGCTTCTGAGTGAGTGCCCATAACTTTCCTCAGATATGAGTTTCCTTTACATAGGGCGGCAAGTAGCAATTCTCTCGCACATAATTAACCCGTGTGTGATACGAACCAGCGAACCTACGCAGGGTAGTCAGAGGTGCGGTGGCGAGCGTATTCTAAACATATTCCTACATTATATAGCAAAGGAAGAAGTCATACCATTTCATCAATCCCACTGTCTCTACTTTTTGCTGATGAACTTTTCATGGTGATGTGAATCGCATCGTTTTCATTGATGTTTGATGATTTTGTTTCGTTCACTTTTATCTTTCGTGCTTTACCGCTGGCAGGTTTCTATGGCGATAAAAAAAAGGTTTGAAAATTCAAGCAAAAACCATTAAAAGAGTCAAATTTCAAATAACAGTATTATGCCTTTCACTCCAAAAAGTGCTGGCGATCCAAAAGTATGTCTACCAATATGGAGGTAACTAATTTTTGTTCGCACCTTTTACATCAAGTTGTTTAAATGGACTGAAACTCATGGGCGGGGGTTATATTCACTTGGCTAACACAGACAGTCCCCGAACTCGTATTAGAACCAAAATAAGGAAAAGCGGATTAAAATTTTGGACTATGGGAATACCAAATGATCTCGTACAAGCGGCCACTAATATGTAATGAGTTACTGTATTTTGGAATCAGAGTTGGGTCGATTCATCAAACCCTGGTCATGGTATTTGAACCCGAGATTTTTCACCTTCGATAACCACGGATATTCCAAATTAGGTTGTGTTCATTGAAAACATATAGAGGTGAGCAGTACTTCATATAAAGCAGCAGCAGCCAAACTTTTTGTTTGTGTGGCACCAAAATACCAGTGAAAAAACTGCGCACTTACAGCGAAAAAAAAATTTGCTGTTTTAAAAAAAACCTCAATTTTCTTTTATAAGTACTTTATGCTTTTTAAAGTTTTCAAAATGTGGGCCTAAGGAATAAAGGCATTGTCAACTAATTTGACTCATCTCCTTCTGTGTTTTCTGAAATACTGGAAAAATGTCGCTAAACTCGGTTTAGCAGAAAAGGAACTGCAGTTTGCGAGCTGCAACAAATGATATCAACGTCTATTGTCCCGGCGCCCCCTTTGAAAACCTGAAGTTATGATATTTTGAACGTGGCCATTCTAGATTTTGAGAAACTGACTACAATTAATTTTGAATCATTCCGAAGATTCAAATTCGTTTTGTGCATGCATGGCGACAGTAGATTTTCAAACCGTTCAGGAAACATCGCACCCCCTACCAGTTTACAAGTGCTTGCCTAAAGCCTTAGACAGGGTGAAAAAACAGAGAAATACTCACAACAACTCCGTCTTCAACTGTTATTGCTTGAACTGCATCCTTTGATGATGAGCATCCCATCTTGATTCTGGCAGTAATATCTGAAATATGGAAATACTGTTTCAAAACCAACGATCATAATATAGTATTTTCATGTAAAACCAAGATGTATCCCTCACTGATATATTAACAGCCAAAACACGCACAAGCTCATTTTTATTTACAGACATTCTTGTCTGTAGTGAGAACATAGGCTAAGATTTTTATATTTATTCCTGGGGAGGGAGGGGGAGGAACTAATAAGGTGGGATTAATTGTATGGCAAATCACGGCCAGCTACCATATCGGATATAAGAATAGCTAATCAAAAATTCTTTTCATAAATATGGAGGAGAGTTCAGGATCTCTTTTCTGGATTTCCAAATATATTTCGGGAAGAATTAACCAGATTTGATATTTGTTTCTATGCGTGGACTTGATGGTGGAGGATAGCCATCAGTTATGTAAACCATCCTACAATAGCTCTCACACATAATTAAACCCACCGTATTTGAATCTGCAAACCCACACAGGGGTATGATAGCAGGCATATTCCTAGCGCTCAGCACAAAAAGTGCAGTTTTAAATATTCTGTGGCGTCTGCAGCTGCCGCAAAACCATGGCAGTATTTCCATACCATGGCCGCTACAGCCAAACCTATGGCGACTGACTTTTTAGCTGCCACAAACCAATGACAAGCTGCCGTTACCGCGGCAGCAAATTGAAAACCAATGGAAGGTAAAATTTGCTGCCGTAACCATGGCAGGTGGGCCGTAAAGACAGGGCTGTCCCTTATGGTGACAAATATTGGGTTGGAACATTTTTCTTTTGATGGATTTGGGGTCAGGGTTAAGGTTCGAGTAGATATAATTCCACATGATCAATTGAAACCTGGCACATTAATTGTGAATATATTAATACTGAATACAGAATAGCGCTATAAAACCATGGCAAGAGCTGCCGCGGTTCGTTCGTGGCGGGAGCTGCCATGAAGTGGTAAGAACTACGCCTCCAGCACGATGCCCCAACAACTGATCCAACTGATAATTGCACAGTCTGTACGAAGCCACCTACAAATATTTGAGATCTTTAATCAAATTGGCAAATGTTTCACCCAGTAGGGTGATATTTCCAGTAGAAATTTTTCAAAATTCGAACATTCAGTTTTTTTCATAAACCCTAGTTGCTTTATTTGGAACCACGATTGTAAAAAACAATCACAACACACATGACAATCGAACTGAACGAAAATTCACGAAAGTTGACAAAACTCAAAAGGAGATTTCAAACATAAGACGTAAAAGTACTACATGGGGAATCTCACCTTGTGACAAAGTAAATATGAGTAAAATAAAAAAGTGCAATGAGATACCGGTACTCTATAATGGGGCTTTTAGTTCGGTAACATACACCAGGAGCAGAAAGATTCAACTGTCAAAAACAGACACGAATCTGCCAGGGCATTTTAGGTCTTACATTGCCATCATGATTAAACTAAACTAATACAGAACATAACCTAGAATGAGGTCAAAACATGCGCCCATGTACACAACACTTTGGTACCTGGATCAAGTCCATGCATCTCAAACAAAAACTGTTTAAATATTCCCATGGGTTGGTAAACAACAGTCTCCAATTTGACGGACTTCGCAATTGATATGAAAATACTAAAATCTAATCACAAGATAACCAGATGACTGGTCGTGATACACCATATGATTAACAAGCCATTTTATTGGCTTTCCTCTGCTACACATAAAAATGATATTTCAAGACATAGTTCTAATATCAAATGATGTCAAAATTCTTACCTTAACTAAATGAAGAATATAAATAAAACGATCCAAAAACTTGCTTCTCGCTGTCGGCAGAGTTCCAGTATTCACGTTAGCGCAACGCTGACTGACATAAATCAGCGGCAGCGCCAACGTTAAATAGAAACTAGTGAGACTAAACAAAACAACGCGGAAGGTTGATATGGCAACAATAGGGTCAAGAGGTCCTTGAGCGACGAGGCGTATAATTAATACGTCATAAAAAACCAGCGGGCGACCAAGTTTCGTTTACTCATTCGCTTTTTGTAAACAATTTTTCTTTTTTATTGCTAATTAAAATTTAAAACCTATCAAAAGTTCATTGTTGGAAAATATACCCGACGTCTCTGAATTTAACCGTTGACTGATGACGAACCCAATCATTGTTGTTCGGACGTCAAAATATATGTTGAAGACTCTCATAAATTATTCTAAGATTTCCCATCCGCCGTTGAGCTGACACTTCAAAACCGATCCACGTGCGCGGTTTTTTGATGAAGTGTCATATTTATTTTTGTGGTCAATCACGCAACAACAGGCGAAAATACGAATATTTCGTCATAACAAACCAATTGGTAGAATGCATAGTCGCATTGAAGAGGAAGCTCGAAGAGATATAACATGCAAACCTAAGATCATCGATACCAATCTACGAAGAGACAGCCACTTTACGTTCGCCTTCAGCAGGGGTGGCCCACCTGTCTTCGACTGAAATCGTCCAAAATCTCCGTAATGTTTTGCGATCGACCAGACGTCAAAACAAAAATGAATCAGTAGGCAAGCCTTCCTGAATAATCCTTTTCTGACGATCATGAAATCGTCTTTTACAAATAATTAGAAGGAACGGCGAATGGCCAATCGTATTTATTACCTAATATAATGTACTTTATCATGTTTTATCTTTTAGGCCTATGTGTCAAGAACAAACGGTATGGTACTCCTCTTTTATAGAACACAAAACAGTCATTGCCTGAATACTGGTTGAATACAATATTTCGGGAATTTGTGAATTTCCCTCAAAATCTTTTACGATCGACCGCTCTAAAGGTGGCGACCGACGTGTTGGCCTAAAGAAAAAAATAATATGGCTATACATAGGATAGGATTTTCACAATTACCTCGAGGATAGGAAAGTCGATAGGAAGTCTTAATCATATGGTTAACCGCGACCTGTCGTCCGGATACAACTCCATGTCGGGTATGAGATTAGTTGGCCAGTTAATTGTTTTCAGATGCATGAACTTGATGGTGGAGGGAACCGTAACTGGCCAGTTACATGAACCAACCTACGGCGATGAGAAGTCAGAAACCCTTTTTTACTCGTGATTCAAACATTTTAATCCACGCAGGTGCATGACGCGCTAACTGTCGAGAAAATACTCGCGAAGAAGGATCACAGTTCGGTTCTCCATGATATAGCCATTTCCGAACTTTTCAGTAATCTTTCTGAGATAGTTATGTCCGACAATATTGTCATACTCCTCTCCATCGTAGGATGGTTCACGCAATCGCTGGTCAGGCATGGCTTTCTCCTCAAAATATTTTTGTTACCGGCATGTCGATATTTTTTGCTCATTTCTCTCTTGTTAAATTTATCATCATATTTTCTTTTATTAGTATATGACGACCCATTTTATGTCATGATCTTGAGATTTCAAACCTCACCTTATATAGGGTGTATGTAACACAAGCTGGGCGGCGCAAGGGCAGAAAAATTTCTGTCTTTCCTGAGATGAATTCGAATTTTTAGAGAAAATCGTTTGTGACAATTAAGTTTGACATCAGTGCTCCCAACACAATACCACACTTTAGGGTTCAAAACATTTACACACTACAAAACTACACACCAAACACACCTTTTAAACTTGACCATTCCCGCGTTTTATAATATGTGGTATCATCACTCAATGGTGTTGTACATTCATCCAAATTCTTAATTTTTTTTAAAAAAAAATTTTTTATTACTATATTCATATGCAGTGTGTTTCATGTTGTGCTGTGACTCTATTTATAGATGTTGTTTTGTCTAACAAACTCCTTTGTACAAACAGTTTTGTACACTCCACCCATATCCCTGTTACCGCATCCACCCACCCTCCTCGCACAACTGCCTGTATAAAGGACCATATTGTACATATTTGATTTACCCTATTATAATTTATATATATCAGAAGGGGTGTATGCCGCACATCTGTGTTTTAGGCCAATATGGTCTTGTGCATACATCCCGTCTTCAGTATTTATAATTACTTACTCTTTTATATTGCTTTTACGAGACGAATAAACATACATACATACAAACTGAACCAAAACAGGGTACAAATACAATGCAACGTCTTTGGCTGGAATATTTCACGCTTTTGTCAGACAAAAATTTTGACAAAATCCAGCTTTGAACACCGCGAAACTGGAATTTGGCGCAATAGCCTGTGGTGTATTCTTTAATTAAAAATTTGACAAACAAAAAGTTTCATGCGACAATGCTTTGTCAGAACAATGGGTTTATAGTTTTGTCGGAGATTTTGGTTGCCATCGAAGTTATGGAATTCACACACCAAACAAGTTTTAATTTTGTAGAATTTGAAACTGGAATCTGAGACAGTTTTTTTTACTGAAAGTTATAACAAAAACAAGAATTTTGCTGATGTAAAGTTGATTAATAGATAATTAAGGAGGTTTTTGCGCACGCCAAAGTTTCTGTTATTAAAATTCGGTTTTCCCCGAGATGTAGCTGAACCGCTGGTCAAAATCTTCTTCAACTTGCAATTCCACAGCCAGGTTGTGGATGAATGCCGGCATTATCTTGTCACAGTAATATTTCAGGAATCATTATGTTGAATAATGTGTACTCCCGAAGTATGTGAACCAAGATGGTGGACACCGGAACGTGGTATGTGTACCAGGTTAGGATTAGGCCATAATTTTATTACAATTTTCCTTAATTTAGTTCTCTTACCAGTTCGGGGACTAGCCAAGTATTTGTACCTGAAATTATTGCCTAACCTGTTACACATACTACGTTCCGGTGTCCACCATCTTGGTTCACAAACTTCGGGAGTACCGAATAATGACTCTCAAGACAATTAAAAAAAATTGTACGCGCTGAAGTTTTCGTTATGAAAATTGGTTTGGCAGTCAAAATTTCCTTCCACTTGGAATTGATAGATTTGTTAGCCCAAGTTGTTATTCATGAGTTTTATAGTTTTGAGCAGGGTTGAGAGTCTGAGAAAATTACAATCTACTCCTGGTTGAAAATAATTTTAGCTTAGACTCCCAGAAATTTCTGACTTTAAACTCCCTTTTCTATAAATTCTGGTTGTGTCCCAGATACGAATCGTATATTGTATTTCACAAGTTACTTGAAATTTAGTGAATAATTTTGAATAACTATAATATGTAAAAAAAAGTTTGTGCTTTGGGAAAATGACTCTTGTTCAATAAATCATAAACTGAAAACCTTTACTTAACAGCCCTGAATTGGAGTCTGGCGTAGTGTGTGTACCAAGATGGCGAACAACCTGAACATAGTATGTGTACCAGGTTAGGGCTATCAGGTTGTGCGCTATCTTGGTACACACATACTACGGGTGCGCCTAAATTTTCCCGAATTCAGAATTTCTTGTCAACTTGGGATCGTTTTAAAAGCTTCTTATCGCTTTTTAAAAGGTTCACAGAGTTCGAAGTTCGGCGTAAATCAGGGGTCGGCAACCTACGGCCCGCGGAGCGCTATAATCCGGCCCGCGACGCTTCACTAAACAATGTAACAAAACATTCGTTTTGACGAATATATTCTTTAGACCAAATTATGTTATAACCTAACAGATGTATAATTAACAATTAAGTTGATGCTAAGTGTAAAAGGTTCAAAGGCGGCCAAAATATTCAAATGGAATTTTATGAGATGCAATGAGGAAATAAATCTATACACTAATCGAGAGATGTATCACTGCTTGATTTTTATTATAAAAAGTACCATCCGTTCGGTTTTTCAACTTTCTAAAAATATGTGCGGCCCGCCAATGACTTGCAACCTTAATTTTGGCCCGCGAGCGACAAAAGGTTGCCGACCCCTGGCGAAAATTTTTCCTATCTCCCAAGATCTGCAAATAACTACAAATTACCACAACAGGATCACAATTACAGACATATTTATAATACAGGAATAATGTACACAGTGCTTACTAATAGGAAGATAGTTTGTACAAAAGATACAGTTTTGGTAAAATACAATGAAAGAGCAATAACTAAACAGAAAATAACTTAAATACATGGCAAAGATGGTAGGTCATATGCCTGGGTGCAAATGATCTTTTTTCAATATACTTATCAGGTACTCCTGAAGTATGCGCACCAAGATGTCGCACAACCTGAACCCTAACCTGGTACACAACCTGAGTTCAGGTTGTGCGCCATCTTGGTGTGCATACTTCAGGAGGTCCGCTTATCATTAGGTGCAGGGGCGCGTCTTAGGCCAGTAAGATCTCGAACATCTATCCCGTCTCTGTTATACTGTTTAATCAATTATTTTGCAGATACTGTTACATTTTTGAGGCAAATAGACATACATATATACATACATCCACTCAGAAATAAATAAGACTCATCTCTGAGCAAAGTTACACGCACTCACTTAGAAGTGAACGAGACTCGTCTCAGAGAAAAGTTAAACACACTCACTCATAAGTAAAGGAGACTCATCTGAGAAAAGTTACAGGCACTCACTAAGAAGTAAAGGAGATTCATCTGAGAAAAGTTACAGGCACTCACTCAAAAGTAAAGAAGACTCATCTCTGAGCAAAGTTACGGGCACTCACTCAGAAGTAAAGAGGACTCATCTGAGAAAAAAGTTACACGCACTCACTCATAAGTAAACGAGATTCATCTATGAGCAAAGTTACAGGCACTCACTCAGAAGTAAAAGAGACTCATCTGAGAAAAGTTACAGGCACTCTCTCAAAAGTAAAGAAGACTCATCTATGAGCAAAGTTACAGGCACTCACTCAGAAGTAAAGGAGACTCATCTGAGCAAAGTTATGGGCACTCACTCAGAAGTAAAGAGGACTCATCTGAGAAAAGTTACACGCAGTCACTCATAAGAAAACGAGACTCATCTCTGAAAAAAGTTAAACACACTCACTCATAAGTAAACGAGACTCATCCATGAGCAAAGTTACAGACGGCCACAAAAATGACAAGATATTGAAACTATATAAAATTATGGCAGTTAGCTATGACGGAGGATTTTAAAGCAGTTTAAGTCTATATGATCCGAAAAAAAGCTAAGTGTGTTGCAGGCCAGTAAAAGTTGCCACAAGACTTTAAAGTTGGAATTTACAGTCCGATTTTGATCCAGAGGGATTTTGACCAAATTGAGCTAAGTTTTGAGGAAAAACGCAGGTTTGGAGTCAGTATTGCACAATTTTTGTCACTTTTGAAATAAGTTTGCTTGAAGCAACCTCTTGATTAAAAACTGAAAAGTACTTTAGAATGCCGTCTTTTATTACAAAATGCAGGTTTTCTTACGAATTTACTAAAAGCAAGGTCACAACAAGGGCTGGGTATTTTCAAATACCTTTTCAGAATCGAATCAAATATTTTTTCGAGCAAGAAACATGTTTCATCAATACCTCACTAGGGAAAAAAAAGTATAGGTATATGTCAGAATTGCAATTAAAAAAAATTGACTTAAATAAAACACATCATCTTGACAGACAAAAAACAAGATGGCGGCGATTCGAAAATCAAATCGAAATTGATTTAAACAATTTACTATTCAATTTAAAATGCCCAGCACTAGTCATAACCATTACAACTAAAAGTATGAAAAGGAGAGTTGCAGGCACCCACTAATGCACAAGAAGTCATATATTTGCTCAAAAGCAACATCACAATCGCTCAACTAAAACTGAAAAAGTTGTAAATGGCCACAGTTGGTTGTTTCGGAATAAATTTCAATCTACACTGTCATCGTCATGGAAACAGGCTGATGCATCAAATACCTGCAGTTTCCCAAACTCATGACACATTCACTATGATAAAGGCACGACTAATACAGTTTACAAGAAAAAGTGATGCGATATGTTCACATTTTTATCAATGACCCTTGACCCCTTTTGTCCACATGAAGTGTGTTCCAATACGATATAGCCAATATATGATTTCGATATATGATCATTTTATATGAAGTTCTAAACAGTCTGATAAGAAGTAATTTTTTAGGACAGGGGTTCCCGAACTGGGGTACATGTACACCCAGTAGTAAATTTTGACTTTTTAAGGGGTAAGTACATTAAGATTAATTATGGGGATATTTTTTCTATAACCGCCAATCTGCCTTATGTTGATAAATTGAACCGTTTGGGAACTCATTACGAAGTCATAGGTTCACCCCGGTAGAAGCTTCATCTACAACTACAGTAACTACTACACCAACTTTCGCAGTTCACATGAATTATTTTGTCCAATCACAACATGCGAGACAAAACAGCAGATGAACAGAGAGTTTGGGAAATCCTGTTTTAGGGAATGGATTGGTATTTTCAAGAGTACTTGAAATTAGGCCTCAACACACAGTTTGGGAAACAAAGGATCATGAGTTAAAGAGGTCTGTGAAACTGTACTGTGTGTCTGTGGTGGATATTGATGCCAGTGTTGGGGCGACTGGAGTTGTTGACTCGACCGAGACACTATTTATCAGAGACATCAGCTAATTCCCAGTGAGACTAACTCAGTGATTGACTTGACTCGATTCGCAGATGAACCGTGACTCGTCTTGACTCAGGGATTTGAGACTTTCACCCACACACTGATCAGTAAAACAAAAGCAGAGGCTATGTACCCACGCTGGGGTTATCTCGATGAAGAAGTAAGCTGATAAAAGATTAATGATATAATTAACCTCGGCCTTTCAGCTGGGTCAAGTATAAGAATGACTAGTTAATAATAGTTAATGCTCGGCTCTTTGAAACGGCGAACCACAAACTTTTGTCGGGTTGCGTCCACGGAGTGTCAACTTAATCCTATTCTGAAAACATTTGAACTTCATTGTCAGATGCTATTATCATTATTTTGAGAGGAAGTGGATGTGGCCATCTTATGATAGACATCTGTGTCAACCAATGATGCGTTGCCATCACATGAATTTGTTTGCAATGATTTTCCTTTTGGCTCCTTTGTGTAACGAAGTGTTTCAGTTTTATTAGGCACATTAGCATCATCTAGTGTTTCGGATTCATCGGGCACATTGGCGCCATCCAGTGCTTCATTTTCGTGAGATACACTACCGCCATCTAGTGTTTCAGATTTATCAGACACATTGGCGCCATCCAGTGCTTCAGTTTTGCGAGATACACTAGCGACATCTAGTCTTTCAGATGTATTAGATACACTAGCGCCACCATGTGACTCAATGACAGATGAATTTCGTGATGCGTCTCCTTGTGCGCTAATGTCATCTAAATTTCCTGAGTTAGCCGGAATTTTTCGATCTTCAAACCTTAAGGAACTTTGAGCTTGCGAGGATAATTGTTCTGCATTTCTAAATGAAATAATTTATAATAAGTTTATATTGATGGAAGAATCCTATTTTCAAAATACTGAGTGTCGAAATTTTTAATTTTTTTTAATTGTGATAATGAAATTCAGAATTCCCTAAAACTCAAAAAGCATCAAGTTCAACAACCAATCTCAACCAATAATTGAGAAGCTCTGCATACGTTCACACTAGAGATGTATCGGCAACAAATATGTTATCAGTACATCTCTGGTTCACACCATCATAGTTCTATATAACTTCAGTGATCGTTCGTGACTTTGCTAAGAAATGAGCCTCCTGTACTTCTTCGTATGTGTACACAATCGTACTTTAAAACATATTCTCTTAAATAAACTTTAACTCACGATGGTGATAAGTATTTTACATCCAAGCCAATCTTCATCTGAATTTATTTATTTTTAATGAGTCGGCAAAAACTTTTGCACATGCAAGTCTTCTTCAATATACAGTTAAGTAGGGTTTAGTGAACCTAACGTTTTTGAGTGCACTTCACAATTTTTTGTGCACCAAAAGTGGGCACGAATGAAAAAAGTTTGAGAACCAGTGAATCCATTTGAAATATTTCATAAAAAAAAAAAAAACATTTCCCACCTCTCTATTGACCTTTCATCTTTGACCTCAGACACGACCTGTAAACTACTCCTATTGTGTTGTGGATTCCTCATTCCCATTTCAAGTTCAGCAAACAAAGCATTATTGTTTTCTTGCTGAGCTCGACGCCAGGCCTGAAAGTAGAAATGAAGAATTTGGTTCTTTGAAAAGGATTCGCTCAGATTGGGACCAGCTCCTCTAGGCGACAGCCTCTCTAGAGACCATAAAGTATAAACCAAGGCCTTCACTAATTAAATAACGAAGCAATTTGACGTTTTTGAATTCCAATTTATTGGCCTGAGTGAGGTGGTAGGCATTGACTTTGATACTACGCTTTTTACCTTGCTTTGCAAATTTACGGAGGGGTGCTTACATTGTTTAGTGTGCCAAGGAGAACCTCTCTGGCTCCACCACGAACAAGAGCCTCATTTGCAATGATTTATTCAAAAACGTTCACTGTGACTTGTTTTATTCTTTGACTGTAGTGAAGTTATTTTGCACACAATGCATCAATTGTAAGTAGTAAGTTCGGTGCTTCCACCACTAGGCCATCGTCCTCTAGTTTCCTAACGCTAAAATTTTTAATTTCACGTATTAGATATTTGAACCTTGGGTGTCGCTGCTCGATAACCAGCTTAGGTTTTCACGACTTCCTTTTCTGGGAAAAACTGCGTAATTTTCATTTTTTTCGTATTTCCTGTGTTTTTTTATTTTATGTACTGGTTGAAAAAAAAAATAAACTTGACTGAACTTTACTATGAAATAAAAAAGAAAACAGCACTAACCCTTTCGCAGCAATCCTTCCACTTGCAACATAGAAATATTGGTGCGGCCAGAAGCAGGATGGGGGAAGCTACGATCAGTAGGAGAGTGAAGGCAGCAAATAGTCCGATAACCTTCGAATGAGTTAAAATTTGTGCTTTTAGTAATGAGACACCTCAGTGGATGCACCTAACTACACTCAGGTATGAGTTTTATTCACTTCTGAGTGAATTACGCGGGGTTTTGTTAAAGTAAAATTCAATAAAAATAATCGTGGCTTAATACTGGCGTGTAATGCACGTCCATAACTCTATATATAGTTTCAGAAGTTATTGATATTTTATTGTTTGCCCGTAACTTGCCAAGATACGAGTATACTTACTTCTGATTGAATTAAATAATGCACCACCATTATTTTTTTATAGTTTCAGAAGTAAAATATACTCATATACCGAATACTGGCAAAACAAAACTATCTTTAAAAAGCGCAGCATGTTTAATAATAGTAGCAAAACCTAATAGATATTTGATTATATTCAAACAATATACATATAATAATATGGATTTGAATGTTAACTTAACCCTAACCCTAGTGTGCAATGAAACACTGTTTGTAAACCATTTCATTGGAGATACTCACCCCGAGTCGATGCCTCATTACTTGAGATCTGCTGTGCCCGAGGAAATTTTTACAAGGTCCTTTGTCATAATGTCGCAGCATAAAATCATTCTGAAAAGCAAGAAAGATAAGATCATTTTTTTTATTAAACTCTCATTCACGAATTTCCCTCTGAACAAGACTCTTAGAACAGGGGTTCCCAAACTTAATTGACCGCGGGCCAAAATTTGAAGCGGAGGGATGTTCGCGGGCCGGAAGAGTGTAGCGCCCGAAAGTGCGTGGCATGTCTAAGCTCTTATGGTTCATAACTAAATTACTGCCCCCATGTAATCATAATACCGGTACGAATACCTGAGATAACGCTTTAATTGAATTGTTACGATAAAAACACGTGCTTAAAGTGTGATAATGGCGTAACACTTGGCGCTATCTAGAATGCAAAATGGTGAAACAAAATCTGTTGCATTAACTTGCACACTATTTCACTCAAGCTCGGCGGGCCATTTTAAATCATTATGCGGGCCGGATTTGGCCCGCCGGCCGCGGTTTGGGAACCCCGGCTCTAGAAGCAGCCATTGATATGTGGGGAGTAACTTTTTATTGAAAAGGCTGGAATCTTCCAAATTTATTACCCCCTGTATGATTTGGTGTTAACTCAGTATAAACGTATAATTAGTGAATGCTCATAAACATAGCCAAATAACTCCCGAGACAGTAGACACATCAACAGGAATAAGCTCCCAAGTACAAAGAGCACATGACTACTTCACCTTCACAGCTGGTTGGTCATGATAAGTCACCTAGGACTGATGACATCACAGGTCATGCTCAGCCATCTGGGAAAACAATAGTTGCCAGAAATGCAATAAAGATACAGTTAACAATTAGGAGGCGTGGGATTTAAATCTGAGATGTGCAATAACACAGTCAAGTCGAACGCTTTAACCACTCGGCCATCATACTGTCCAAATGGAATTGGGAAAAGAATCCCATCCAAAGTATCTCCGCCAGAGTGTAATAGATTGAATCGACACACACTAAGTTTTTAAAATTTTAGTAGTCAGTATCTCATGGCATTTCAGTGGTCTCCAATAACTTGCTCAGAAATTAGTCAACTTTACTTCTGAGTGAGTGCCCGTAACTTTTCTCAGTCATAAGTCTCCTTTACTTTTGGGTGAGTGCCCGTAACTTAGCTCAGACGTGCGCTTCCTTCTCTTCGAGAGAGTGTAACACCATAATTTTATATAGTTTCGGTAACTTTTTACACTTTGGTAGTCATTTGCATTCCAGCAATCACTAACTTTTCTCAGAGATCGATCAAATTCATTTCTGAATGAATGTGCATGTATGACCATACTTTGACCAAATTCACATAAAACAACCTTCCACTTCACTTACATCCAGTAATTTGAGGCAGTACCAGCAGAACACATGAGTGCAATTCTTGCAGATCATCTGAGCACAGCCCCGATCCTTTTCAATCAACGTGTTACAAACAGGACAACGCTTGATGATGGCGTCCGCACGTCTGGACTTGGAAAACCTGGAAAACAAAGAAACGAACAGTTAGATCAGTGAACAACTAGAGCAGGGGTGGGCAACTTGCGAACGAGTGGGCCAAACGTGGCCTACAAGAAAAAGTTGTGCGGCCCGCGAAGAAGTACCATTTTTGAATGGTGTGCGTGAAATGAGTTTTTAATTTAGTTTAATCTAGTATGTGTGAGTAATTTCAATTTCTTTGCTCTGCTATCCCTATACCTAAGCTTGTGTGAATCGAACAACGCATGTCTAAAGATCAATAACAAAATTTTTGTGCCTACAACTACTGTAAAGCCTTTGTTATTAAATAATAAAGGTGCAGCCCATGGCCATCACCTAGTTATTTTTATCTGACCCTCTTGTAATAAAAGGTTGCACACCCTCTAGTTACTATAGTATGACAAAATGACATGTTATGAAACGTCGTATTATATCTTCACACTCACCCTGTCTTTATGTGCAGTTTTGTCAAATTCTTCCCGGGACCAGACAGACCTAGGTCATTGCACTTGTGTATGGCAGTATCTGATGTAGGCCACTGAAAAAGTTGAAAGTTCAAAATGGTAAAAAGTCAGAAATTTGAATATTTAGTAAATTGAGGTTTTTTTTTTACAGAAGCCTTTGAAAATTCATGGCTACGAACCTGGGTACAGAATATGAAAACGGCTTTAACCTAAAAGGATGGAATTTGAGAATAAAAAACATAAATAAATTATTTTTGATGTTCAAACGTCTCCAACGTTTTATTGAAACACTTGGGTGGATATTGTTCAATATATAAATCCACTAGAAACACTTACCTCTGCTTTGCATATGTGACAGAACTCAAGTTGACACTGAAATGAGAAAGAAAAATAATTTAAAGCAATATATCCTGCCAGGAAGATCATGTATCAGGCAGGCGGTGAAAGGATGGCATGTTCTAAGCGTTGAGAATGCGTTTGCCACAACAACTCTGATTACCCTGTGTATGTTCGCAGGTTTGAAGGATTGTCAGGTGGTTCACATAAGCTTTACCTTCCTTGCACATGTTGAGAGCCATTGCGCTAGGAGGCTCTCGACTATTTGTCTAAGGGTGACATTGGCAAACTACAACCCGTGGGCCAAATCCAGCCTGTTGGGTGATTCAATCTGATCCGCCTGATGCTGCCATAAATTTCTGCTTTTCCTGCCCATGAAATGTACAACAATGGGCGTTCCAGAAGTGTGTGTACCAATATGGAGGTAACTAATTTTGTTCGCCCATTTCACATCAAGTTGTGTGAAGGGACTGAAACCTATGGGCAGGGGGATATACACTTGGCTAACATAGACAGTTACCAAACTCGTAAATAAACCAAAAATAAGAAAAAATCGGAATAAAATTATGGCCTAACCCTAAACTGGTACACATACTACGGGAGTAACCACCAATGTTAGGGCTTTCAGATCAAAATCGACTTTATTCTCAGAACAACAATCTAACGAATGTTTTGCGCATTTCCCCAATGCTAGTGGCAATGAAGGAGGCGTGCTATGAAATAACACTGAATTATCTCTATAAAGACTTTAGCCGGTAAACTCGGAAGAATTGTTTCAAATTGTTTCGTCTTCTTTTTCATTCAAGTCATTGCCACAGCACCACAAGAGCTACAACTAGAATTGACCCTGGCCCGAAAACCTTACCCACCTATGGTCTATATCAGGGCTACTCAACTATTTTTACCGAAGATCCGCATACAAAACTTCAAAAATATTTGAGTCCCGTCTTTCCAGAAATTATATTTTGGCATCCTTAAACTTGTACTTCCTCGGCCGACTAATGATTTTTAGCTAATCAAGATTGTTTATTATGGCGTAATAGTATTTTAAAGTGATTTTATAAAAGGAAACTTCAAAAGTGGGGCTAATGATCCAAAATAAAGAATTAGGCGCGGTCCGAATCGAACACACGAAAAGTCCGGATTCGGACCGCGGTCCGCCAGTTGAGTAGCCCTGGTCTAGAGCTGACATGGGCAAACTACAGCCTGCGGGTCAAACAGGGACGTAACCAGGGGGTGATTTTGCGGGTCGAAACCCCCACCTTTTGAATGTAAAAAAAATAAAATCAATTTTCTGTATCATAGACAGCAATTTTTCGTAGCTTGAAATGCTTTTTAGACCCCAAGACTAATAAAAACACGAGTATTCCAGCGTTCGATCGGACCTGCTAGCTGTTTTGATCTAACTTGGCAAAAAAAAATTTCAGAACAAGACTCCCCCCCCGCCCCCTTTGGAAATTATTGGCTACGCCCTTAGGGTCAAATCTCCCCTACCTGATGCTGCCACATCCAAACTAAAACCAAATTTTGATGTTTCAGCTGAAAAATAGCTCAAGGAATTTGTTGAGATTGTGATTAAATTATTTTTAGCGCAAGGCTTTTTGTTTTCCACTTTTGCTTTTGTAACACTAAATATTGTTCATAAAATGTAAATTTAACGTTACACTTACATGGCCCGCCAGTCTAGGTGGGCACAATTTTCGGCCCTTGGTCCAGAGACTTGGTCTAGAGACTTTTTCATATCTGTAACAATAAAGTGACATACCGTAATACACGAAACTTTAACAGGCATTTGAGTATCCTGTGCTCTTGATCCATGTTTTCGTTTTTTACTCCGTTGCTGTTTCTGTCTGTCTGGGTTGACGTGGCAAACGGAGGAACATTGAGGATTCGGGCAAAATGTGCGATGGGGATCAACTGCAACTTCTGAAAAAGGTTTTAGGTTTAAAAAATTGCTCGCAAAAGTTTGTGCCAACTTGTTTCGAAATCGTTATATAGCTGTAATGAAGGATAAAGGCATCGGGCAAAACGGCGGAAGTTTTAACACAGAAAAAAATCTAGAAAGAAAAAATAAACTTATTCATGCAAGATCCTTCTTAAACTCAAATTGTCAGATTAAGACTGCTTATAAAACGACCAGAATGTTTCTAATTCGGCACACGCCCCAGTAAACCACACCCCCTGCATCATCATGACTTGTAAATTTATAAGATACAAATAACCTACTATTTGTGGTGAATCATACTGTGTAGTAAACACAGAGTAACTGGCAGTGACAAGCCACAGGAAACTAATTTTCAAGCTTTATGACAAAATAAAATCCATTATTACACAACATTGACTCATGACAACCACATAACATGTTTCAAAATATAGATTCTCCTCAAAAGTAGAAAAATTATATTTTATGAAAAAAATAAAATGGGCAAGTTCAGACTTGCCTGCTATTATTAAGAGAATTAATTTTACAGAGATGAAATTTTCAAAAATAGATAAACAAGACTGACATTTTATTTTAAATAAAACCTGGTTTATGATACACATTATGGTAATCAGGCTGTCAATCATTCCAACCCTTACACAACTTACAATAGTTTTTTTTTTCAACTTCTTTGTTTGAGAAGTTTTTATAGAATTAGCTCAAATAAAGGTCATGTGCACTCTCAGAAGTGAAAAGGACTCATCTTCGAGAAAAAAAGTTCTATTGTTTCAAATTTTTGTGAGGTGCATATGGTCTGATATGTATATTATTATTATATTATAATCCCTTATATTCTTCATTTTTTTTAATTCATGGAATACCTTTTGGATGACATTTTGTACATAAGCTATTGGTTAGCTCTGAAAAGGGTAGCAAGCATTACATTGTAAGAGAGCGTTGCATTTTCTGCATCAATATGTACACTGGATGTCAGTATCTAGCTATCAAAATACAAGAAAAAAAGCAATTCGTTGAGGCGTAAAGTTTGTTTTGACTGCATTGGCCGTTATCATAGTAAAAATACTGATTTTCTCCCGGTCCAAGAACAACAACAAAGAACCTTGCTCTGTACTGAGAAATACCACGATGCCTGTAAGGAAGATATGACCAAAGGTCATTTGAGTTGAGTTTCCGAAAACTTTGCTTTTCAGCATATAAGCTGTGACCTCCAGTGGGGTTAACAAGTCCCTATTGTTATAAATCATGAAAGTTGAAAATCAGTTTTGATTTTCATATTTCATCCGAAGAGAGAGGAAAGCCAATAAGACGGCTTCTTCATTTGTTGCACAACTGCCTTTCATCCATTTATCAATCCATGCTGGGTATGGGATTATTTAGTCAGGTATACTGTGACAGGCCTACAATCGCTAGCACAAAACATACATGGATCACACTACATGGAATAAATTAGTCGGCCGGTGCAATATGGAGGTAACTAATTTTGTTCGCCTACTTTACCTCAAGTTGTGTGAATGGACTGAAGCCTATGGACAGGGGGTATATTCACTTGGCTAACACAGACAATCCCCAACTCGTAATAGAACTAAAATAAGAAAAATCGGAATAAAAAGATTGCCTAACCCTAACCTGGTACACACACCAAAGAGGTGCCAATCAGTCTTAATGTGCAGCAAGGCACTTAAAAGTATCAAACAGATTATCGAGCAAATTACAAAAAAAAAATTGCACAATTTCAGACAAAATGAACTATAGCTATATTATAACCATAAAAACCACAGAGCTGACATTAAAAACAACATTTAGGGCAAGTCTAAACCTGCCTTAATGATTGTCAGCAATTTAGACACCTGTTGTAGTAATTTAGAGTTTTTGTTTACTACGACTCAGAAGATTTGAGAGAATTAAGAGAAAATAGGAGAGAATTGAATCGACCTTTGGAACAGGTTGAACAATGGAAAAGTACAGGAGTTCAAACAAAAATTGGGAAAACAAAATGGAGAAAAATTCAAAGAAATCATAATAAAGGTTTCAAAATTGTTGCATCACACTTTCACAAATTATACAGATAGAAGAATGCAAGAATACAGATAGAAGATTTTCAAACAGTTCCATTACATTTGAACCCACGTACATTTGAAGCCATGACAATTGCACCTGCATACTATTGCACCTATGGAATTTTTTTTGTTTCACGGATAGTTAAACCCATACTAACCCTAACCCATGGGTTTTAGCACCCGCATATAGATTGAACCCGTGGATATACGCATGGGTTCAAATGTACATGGGTTCAAATGTACGGTCACCTTTTCAAACAAGTCATAAATAGATTTTCATGCTAGTTCAAAACAAGGTCCAGGCCAAAATGGAAGCTAAGGTGTGTAAAAAATGTCAGAAAGCAAAAAACTTCGGATTTCTTATAACAAAGCCCCCACTAAAAACACCTAATCCCCCCCCCCGCCCAAAATTTAAAAAAATAGTACTTATCCAATTAGGGCGAGGGGTAGGAAAGTTTCAAATCATTTCTAACCCAAACCCTAAGAGGATAATTACTAATTTGTTATTTTAAAACGTGGCAGGGAAGTCTTTCTCAAATCTCACATTTTCGCATTAGTGACGGGGGCTAATATATGTACGAAGGATCTAAAACTTTTGCCCCAATAATTTAATATCAACACAGCTGCGAGTGTTAAATTTGACTAAATTTGATTTGAGGCAAATTAACTGGAAACACAATATAATCTGTGAGACATATTATCTATTAAGCCGCATTATCGCTCTCCTGTGATAGATTTGAAAATTTCTATTGCAATTAAATCAGAGAAATCAAATTCATTGCTCTTAATTACTGGTGGTGATTATGGGAAGTAATGTAATTACCCAAATACAGAGTGCGTAACCTTTGACCTGTAACAAACCAAAATGAAGGCAGCCTGCAAAAATGAATTCAACCAACAAATATCTGTGATTCGAAGGTCAAAAAACTATGTCAGTGATTAGGTAACGTAAAAGGTAAGTTCAAAGGTAAAGGTCAGCACAAGGTCACAGCCTCAGTTTGAACATAAGAAATAAATTCCAACCCAAGGTCATAGCTCTTCACTCTAATAAATAGTCAATCTAGAGAGAAAATTGTCGGCCCTATACCTGACACTTGACATATGATTAACATAAGATTAATATGCTAGCAATTTAGGACTAGCACACGCCCAAGAATTAGCTCCTTACATCTTTACTCTATCCGAGAGCTAATCTAGAATTAAGCTATACACAAGCGATTTGCACTAAAGGTCAGTTAAAGGTCATGCTCAGTCACCCAGAAGATTGCTCTTTTCCCCTCGAAATGTCAAGGTTAGGAGAAACCTAGGTAATTAGGTAATTGGAAATTTATCAAAATTTTGAAGATCAAGAGTGAGGGAGGAGAATGGAAAGCTTTTGTGGCCCAAGTTCAAAGGTTAAGGTTGTGATCTCAGTTTGAACAACGACAATAGCAAAAGTAAAGGTCAGTTCAAGGTCATTCACCCTATAAAATACAGCTCCAAGGTTAAATGAGTTCTCGGTCGAATTTACTGTGATTACAAAAACTCATTTCGTGGAGACGCAGAAAGATAAACCTCCTCAAACTCTTACCAAATGCTCATTAAAGCATTTATGGTCTGTGGTGCAAAGTAATATGTCTGCGGGAAGATTTAGGTCAATATATGTAGTGTTATGAAAATTATTTTATTTAGGAAAAAGTTATCGGTTTCATTTTATGAGATCAACCCAGTTAGGCCTGACGCCCAGGTCGGGCCTGAAATGTCAATCATTACGTTCGGGTCGGGCTTCTCTATCGCTGACTTTTATTTTAAATAAATATATGTTTATAAAAAATATATACTAAAACTATGTGTGGAATTCAAAAAACTAAATAATATATGAAATTTTGGGTTTGCTTCGGGCCTGCAAATACCGTTAATTAGTCGGGATCAGGTCAGGTTTAATACCCACGGCCACGGGTCGGAATTTTTGGGCCCGATCTTACCTTCAAACCCAGTACACAATGCAACAGCAGTCTTAATATAATTTTTGGAAATTTCGCTGAGTTTCACATTGCAAACAGGCCCAACTGTGTTCTATAACCGTTCATCAGATAAAATAAAAAAAGATCATTCGGCATTGAGAAATAAAATAATTGAAATTTGTTGTACCATCTTTGAAATATCGAAAAAAAACTGTCAAATAAGTGAGATGAAAAATATGATAAAATATTATATTTATTTTGGATTAAATCTGACATTTTGGGTCATTTTTTAAATAAACATATAGATTAATTTATAATATTATTTAAATGACATTTAATTTATATTTCTATGATTTTATTTGATAAAATTGAAAAAACAAATTAACAAATATAATTCTTTTTCGAACTCTGTTCTGAGGAAAACCGTGACAGGATAATGTGTTGTTTGTGTGATTGTGGTCCAGACGGATTATGACGTGATAAGTAGATTATAATAAAGTGATTGTGATCTAACAACAGTGATTGTGATCTAATAATTAACATGTCAACCGCAGGAGACAGATTCAAAATAACTGCCATTTTGTTTTGTGAGTTCCAGAATAAAAAAGTGGTCTTTTGTAACGTTTTGGTAAATTCTTGTCGATGTTAAAATCTTTGTTCTATACATCGAATGACAGATTGATTTTTAAATTTTCAGTTTTTCAAGATGGAAGAAGTCGCTAGAAAGTGAATATCTTTTTTCCAAAGTTTTCGAGTTTTTCGGGACACGATATTTTCCTCGAAATTTTGCTTTTTTATTTTAATTCATGGGCACACTTTTTATGAAATACGAAACACTTTGCCCGATCTTTTCAGCAAACTTATTTCTCATTATTACCATGTCATTACCATTGTCGGTGTGTGATCTTCGTGTCCATGTATCTGTTTTTTTTTTAGTTCGTGAGAGCGCTGTTTTAATATTAGGCGGCGGTGTCCATCTATCTGAGCATTGTTCTCGTTTTTCTAAAATACTGGGCGCAATGGCAACACATGCAGTTTTCTCACTTTTAAATTATTTTTGGGGAAATAAATGTTAAATAAAATTGATTGTATTTTTATATTCAAAAAATTTTGGTCATAAAAGTACTACATGTTTAGTATTTGAGCATATCTTTGGGTCGAGAGATATTATAAAATCAATTGTTTTTTCAATTTGGGTGGCTTGAAAAAAAAGATGAGAGCCACTGGCCTAATGGTAGAGTTAACTGTGTTGGCAATGCAGGTTATGCATTTTGGGTTCGAATCCCACATCCACCACCAGGGTGCAATACAGTGAGTGGGCAATGCCGGACCTAGACGATTCTGAAACTTTTGAAAATAGTTGCCTCCTCCATATCAGTGGCTGCTTAACAAAGACTTATTCGGTAAAAAGAGCATGAAAACGTAGGCTACCACGTTTCACTTTTAAATTTTCTTCGAAAAAACGACAGGTGCAAGAGAAAAGCAGAAGACTCATTATAGTCTGAGTCATCTCATTAGTGGTTTTAAACCAGGTTTCCCTTTCCTCTTTTGCCTGAAGGTAATAACATGAAAATTATGGAAAGTTACAGAAAATATCCCGTTTTAAGGTTGTACTAGAATGGCTGAGTGCAGTGGATCCCAATCTTTTTCGATACATTTCTCAAATCTTTTTATTCCTTCCTCACTAAATATAAACACATTTTTGTTATTTATTCAATCTTTATTATATCCTCACACTCGGGCTTTTGCACAGTTTGAATAGTTTATAATATGCCCATATCCCCCGCCACCCCCCCCCCCCCCCCCCAAAAAAAAACATCCAAATCCTCCCTGGATGTGAAACGATGGAATGAAATTAACATTTTTTTAATTTTGCTTTTTCGACACTTTCTGTTTCTCTTTTTTTTATTTTCCGTACATTCTTTGATATTTTATGAAAGTAAAACAGTGTAATACAGACTTCAATGAGTCCTGTGTGATCTCGCTTAATAACTGGAAGATCTGCCAATAACCAATGTAAAAAAGAGATTTTTCTTCTATTTTTTTCTGGCAATATCTGTTTCTCTTTTTTCAGTTCAAAGATCAAGTTAAGGCTCAAAACTTATATAATAAATAAAACAAAAATGGATCATCTTATTATTTAGAGTTTAACTTAGCATAAATTAACAACTGTTTTTCTTTTTTTACCGTTTTTAAGAGTAACAGACAGTCAAATACAACTTCAGTTACACTTGACCAATCATGCATTACGCTTGACCAATCATGCATGGCACCATTTCAAAATTTAAAAATTAGATGACTAACTCCAAACAAAGACAGTTTTCTGTTTATTAATATTATCTCTGTATTGGAGACTAGAAACACTAGTCTTATTTTTGTAGTATTTGTTTTGGAGCAAAATGGTCGATGACTAATCCTTTGTTTACTACAAGACTTCAGCAATTCTTGTTTTGTCAAAAATGAGAGAGAACTCCATTAATGAATGAATATTTAAGAAGCATAACCATGGTCTAGTACGGGCATGGACAACCCACGGCCCGCGGGCCATATGTGGACTGTTGGGTGCTTCAATCTGGCCCGCCTGATGCTGCCATAAGCAAACTAAAACCAAATTTTGATTTAGCTAAAGAAATAGATCAATGAATTTGTTTAGATTGCGATTAAATTAATTTTGGCACAAAGCTTATTGCTTTCCAGTTTCCACTTCTGCTTTTGTAACACTATATTGTTCATAAATGTAACTTCTATGTCACACTTACTTGGCCCGCCAGTCTATGTGGTCCCGGGTCCAAAAACCTTGCTCACCCCTTGTCTAGTACCTGGTTCTCAGGGACTTAAATATGTTTGCATTACAGGATATATATGTCTAGTAATAGTTAAAACTCAATACCAGCAACCAATGTTCCCTCTAATTTTTTGTAGTATGTGTGCGCAGTAAATCTATGCGTGTGCGCAACCTCTAAAAGCGCACATTTTAGAGGGAACACTGCCAGCAACCTTACCCGAGAAGTAATAAATTTGGTACTCCCGTAGTGTATGTTAGGGTTAGGCCATAATTTTATTCGGATACTGTCTGTGTTAGGCAAGTGAATATAGAGCTTGATGTAAAGCAGGCGAACAAAATTAGTTACCTCCACATGGGTAACCATACTTCTGGAACGCCATAAATTGGGTACCAGAAATATCACAGGCCTCCGAAAAATATAATATATAAACAAATTAACTAGTATGGCTGCCAAAATGTTAGTAAAATTTCAGGAAGATTTTATCATATTTGCACCAGATATGAAAAATGAAAAACAGCAAATTCTGGGGGTGATATAACAAAACATACAAGATTCAAAGAAAATGTTTAAAACCATGACTCCATGAGCCTTCTTTTCTATTTAAATAATGAAAATCATTATTTGAAATACATTAGTTAAGGTTTTTCAGAAAAAAAAAATTTACCAAAATTTATTTTTTCTCTCCAACCTCAAAAGTTGTTTAATCCCACTCCATAATCTTCTAAAAGCAATTTAAATTTATTTTTGAATTTTCATAAATTAGATATTGAATAACAGATTTTATCTTTGTCTGTGCAAGAGATATCTCCTTCGTTCACAAATTTTAATTTTTTTTTCTAAACTTTAAATATAATAAAAAAAATAAAGAAAAAGACAGGCCTAGTTAAACATGTCCCAAGTCTAAAGTCATATTATTTTCTATGGCTTATAGATAACCGAGCATAAATTTGAATTGAAGTACAGAAAAAGGCTTTTCCTCAAATGATCTTTTATTATAATTCGTTTACAAAATTGCCTTTTTCTAAATAAAATAAATAAAAAAACATTTCTTTGTTCAGCTTCAGATTGAAATATGATACTTTCGTTTTTGAAATGACCGAACCCATAACACGCCTCCGAGACTAAATTTAGAAACAAACTGGATCAGGATGGTACCATATCATGATGGAAACAAAGAGAGTGTCGCACAAATACAAGACATTAAGGATTTGCTCCAAACAAGAGAGAACTACATTTTTGAATGAATATTGACGAAATACAACTAACGGTCTAGTACTGACATGGGCCATATGAGGCCCGTTGGGTACTTCAATCTGGCTCGCCTGATGCTGCCACAAGCAAACTAAAACCAAGCAAAAACTAATGGGAAGAAACAACATAATTTTTTAAAGTAAAATTTTTGTATCTTGTAAATTCAAACGATTATTCTGAAAGTTTATATTTTTAAAATAGAATTATACTAAATTAAAATGGCAAATGTTTTGATATTTTAATTCTGATTTTAGATCACTGTCAACATTTATTCTATGTTCATTTATTAAATGTGAAATTTACCAGACTTACTGCAAATGAAATGACTTTTACAGTGTGCAGTAAATGAAATATGAATATAGACACTAACCTATAGACTACATACTTTATGCATCGAAAAACATTCTACTGCACAACGGAGGTCGTCACAAATTCAAATGCTCTATACAAGAAGTCTACCTTAACTGAAAAGAATGTTAAATTCTGGGCGCTCCTGAAATATGGGTACCAATATTGAGGTAACTAATTTTGTTCGCCTACTTTACATCAAGTTATGTGAAGGGACTGAAACCAATCAGCAATGGGGTATTGTATTCACTTGACCAATACAGACAGTCCTCGAACTCGTAATAAAAACTAAAAAAAGGAAAATCAAAGTAATATTATGGCCTAACCCTAACCCGGAACTCATACTTCCAGAGTATCGAATTGTGAACAAAAATTGAAAAATCGACTGCCAGCCCAAACGATTTTGAAAAACAAATTCCTGTTTTGCACGGTCCACTGAGCAAGGCTCTGAAAAAGCAATCAAAAGTTGAAACTTTTAAAAAAATTTAATTAAAATAGTGGAATTTTTAAGCAAAAAATTGCAAAAATAAGATTTTTTGAGTAAAATCATCTTTATTTTGATATTGCTGTGCAAAACAACCCCTGAATCTTAAGTAAATAATAAGCATTACCAGACAAGCAGTCTAAAAATAAACGCCAAAATTCATCAAAAAATTTGAAAAAAATCAAAAATTGAATTTTAAACGCAACCGTCCGCCCAAACTAGTTTCCAAACCAGTAATTAGTCAGAGTGAAAACAAAATCTCACATAAGCTTGCTTTGACAATAATAAACATAACATGTAATTGCGTGAACCAACTTGACGGCTCAACCACAAATTGTCTGTCTTGGTTTGCAAAACAAAGTAGGTGGCAGTAGTGAGCTATAATATGGATTTAAGGATAAATGGCCGTCCGTAACTTCAATCTCCTTTATTTCTGAGTGGGCGCTCATTGCTTTGAGAAAGGGCGGAGGAATAATAAAAATAGTGGCTCCAAAAGATGGCCAAAGCTGGGTAATCTACTATTCTAAATACATTCTGAAATATCAGTTATTACAGCTGTTTCAAAAAGGTACGCTAGCTCAAAAGCGCGAGTTGCTAAGTGTGCCGTGAAAATTAACAGAATTGTGTTAAACAAAACTAAAATATGATTGGATATTTTACATATTGCATTCATCATAAATGAATCAATAAATTCAATTTAATCCTTCCTATGTAATTTTTAAGGTATAAAGTATACATTAATAATCATAAAATTGAGTTTTATTTCAAAGCGGCCACAAATCTATTCTACACAGGGGTTACATTCAACAGAGAATATATAGATGTCAAGCTATAGTCATATTGCAAGATTTTGAAGTAATAATTTTTTGAATTAAGCTATTATAAATTATTTTTAATTACATCAAAATTTATAAAAAAAATAAACAGCTGTGAGATTACATATGTACTTGTCTAAACCATACTGAATATATTTATGACTTCACAGACAAGTCTTGTTATCTTTCTATGAGTCATAATGTATATTTACACTTAGCAGAAGACATGTTTGGACTTGTCATTCAATTAATTAAAACTGATTTAGATCACGATTATGAGTTCATAAAGAGATAAAATGAACCGATGGTGTATGGTTCAAAGAACATAGGGAACATTGAACATTAGGGGCGTACAAGAGGTATACCTAAATATGATTTGAATTTTCAAAAATGGTTATATTCTGTTATCATAAATTCTGAATTTGAAGGATAATTTTTTCTTTAAAAAAATCGCCACCATTATTGAAAATCCTTTCAGATATTTATTTTGTGCTGAACAATCTGAACATTTGCTAATGTAGAGAGAAAGTTCCTAATTGAAACAAATTTCACAAATGTACAAAATTTTAAAAGTTCTCAGAAAGTTTTGTTGAAACTGGTTATTCGGATATATATGAAAAACCGAAAGATTCCATATTATAAATTGCTGAATTTGGGTTTAATTCAAAATAGCTTATATTTGAAAAAAAATTGTCATCTTCAGCATCTAACTCCTATGGTCAGACGAAAAAATCGGCGCTCCAGAAGTGCGTATACCGATATAGAGGTACCGGTAACTAATTTTGTTCGTCTATTCTACCTCAAGTTATGTAAAAAAGCTGAAACCAATGAGCAGGTGGTATGGTATATTCATTGCCAAACACAAACAGTCACCGGACTCGCAATAGAATTAAAATATTCTCAGTTCAACCGGAAAGCTTAAGAAAAAATGGAATAAAATTATGGCCCAACCCTAAACTGTTACATATACTACGGGAGTACCAAAGAAACTTTGTTTCACTTCAGACAATGTATTAGATAACCAAAGAACATTTGTTTCAACTATGTTGCCTTACCAATTTCAAGTACATTCAAATGTTCACGGTAATTCATTCTGGACATGTCTGTTTCATATGATATATCGAATATCCAGACATCTTTAATCCCAGTGTTCTTTGAACTTTTTTCATAAAGACCAAACGACACAGGAAAATTTTTTCGTGAAGTTCAGGAACTTCAATGAGACCGATGTGCTGGCATTTTCTCGCACAAAAGATCAAATCTCTGCTCTATTTTGGTTATGGTGGGTCTCGTTAATGATTCCAACCTTTCAAATTTCGCACAGATGAGTTGAGGGAAAAGGAAAAGAGGGGGCTGGAGGTCGGGGGTCGGGACCCCCAGTTTAAAAACCCAGATTTCAAAATAATAATATAAATAGATTTCAAAAGTCCTTAGAAAATGAATATTTCTATTAAATTTTTGATTAATACTTAATTTCCAATTTGAAAAAATATCATCCTGGTTATTTCACTATCTGATGATCATGCAAACAATAAACTTTAACAAAATTTGCTAAATGTAAATACTGAAAATATATAAAATGATGGTGGCACATTACGAACACTAACTCAGAGGTGAAGAAAACTCATCTCTGAGCAAAAATATGGTGACAATCAAACTGCAAATTGTATTGCAGATTGTAGCGCAGCGTTATGAACAGGGCTTCATATATTGGCAAACCTACCAGACATAGAACATAGATAGACATATTGATCAGACAGTACTTGACGTCAATTCAGATCAATTAAAGTTCTCAGGAATCAGAATTGTAACCATGCGCAATATCATGACGTGAATTTATAACAAACGGAAATTCAATATTATATCTGACATTAATAATAAGGGAGGCATTATATACAATAAACCAATATCGCCAACCATACCTATTATTATTCAGCGATATCCAAATGAATCCAATATACTGAACAATTTGAAATTAATTACAATTTACATAATAATAGGCAATTCAACAATAATATTTTAATTGCTTTTCTGAGCAAGTCGGATTTTGGTCAGACGAAAATTAGTGGCTGAGAGTGTTAGTGTGCAGCCGGACTCTTGAATTGCATAATATGGTCATGTTTATTCCTGATACAGAATCCTTGCATTATACGCATACGCATCCACTAACGCCAAGGCATTGGGGAAGAATTGGGAGTTGGTCTTGCGGAGTTAGTCAAATGATAATGTCTGATCTTTAGAAATAATAATATTTTCCTTGGGCTTAGTGAATTCTGGTCAGAAGTATAGGGATCTAGGACAGGGCTACTCAACTGGCGGACCGCGGTCCGAATCCCGACCTTTCGGGTATTCGATTCGGACCACGCATAATTCTTCATTTTGAATCATTAGCCCCACTTTTAAAATTTTCTTTATAAAATCACTTTTACAGATTTAAAAATATATATGAAAGGAACTATAATCCCATAATAAACAATCTTAATTAGCTAATTATCATTAGTCTGTCGAGGAATTGCGTGTTTGAAGATGCCGAAATATAATTTCTGGAAAGTCCGGACCCAAATATTTTCGAAGTTTTGTATGCGGACGTTCGGTAAAAATAGTTGAGTAGCCCTGATCTCGGATACTATACCCAGAATAGTGAAAATTTTTGCATATTCCGCATGGATCTATTTCATAGACAAATATTGGTGAGATTTTAAAATGCTAAAAAGTCATTTCAGACATTAAAATTGACTACTTCCAAATGAAAAATTATAAATCCATCAAAATAATATTTATATAAACTATTATGCATCACTAAATAATATTAGAATGTTCCATATCTCTAGAAATAATCTACAGATAAAGCTAGTAATTATATCTCCGATACATCTTTGAATCGAGCATTGGCTACTGTGCCGTTTTATGCAATAGGCCTAATTGATAAGAGGAAAAAGATACAGTTTGGCCAACGTTTAAAATGCTCGCACAGATGATCTACATCAGAATAGTAGATAAAAAAGGAACTCTCTCTCTCACTCTATATATATTTATATAAGATAACTGAACTTATCTTACGTTCTAGATTTATCTAAATTGAGAGCGAAATAAACAATTTATATCTTAGATTGTGACTTGGTCTCATCTCCATAGATCAGGGCCATGGCTCGCGACCCATATATGGCTCTTTTGGTGACGGCATATGGCTCTCGGAAAAATCTAATATTCTAAGACTAAGCTTACTATTGTTACGAGATTTCAAACTCTTTTATAGCCAAATTTGGCAGGAAATTCCCAATACGTTTGAGAACGCGCGTCCAGCACATGTCTATGTTATGTAAGATAATTACCAGACAGGCATTGTGACAAACAAGGGGATTCTGGAATATATATTGTGACATCACAGAGCGATAGAGTTTTAAAAACACTGCGGAGATGCCTAAACGAAAAAGGGTGATGAGTATCGTAAATTTCAACTTGGGCTGCATGTGAGCAACCGTTCAAGGCCCGCAGCGACTACATGCAGCATCAGAAATCACATTAAATGTATATAGACATTGTATGTGTTGACTTTTGAGTGAACATTTCAGGCCTGATTAAGTGAAGAAATGTTATATGGCTCGCACGGAAATGCAATTGAAAATATGTATATTTTATGGCTCTCTTGACCAAAAAGGTTCCCGACCCCTGCCATAGATAATCAAATCATGATTAAAATGAAGATGAAAAAAAATATTTTTACTTCAAATGTTACTTGTTCAAAAGTTAAAAACTAGGGATAAAGAAATCAAGACAAAATAGGAGCCTTTTTAAAACAAACTATAGATAAGCTAGAGATAAGAAATCAGAGATAAAAGATAACGCTCAAAATACCTTGCTCATATCTCATCCTCAAATATTTCTCAAACGTTTCTTCACCAATCAATGTGTTGACCTGTAACAAGTTCAGAGTTTAACTACTAAGATTTAACATTAGTAATCATTTTTTTTTGTCGATTTTAAGAAATCAGAAAAAGTAATTCTACCTTTCACCCCAAACAAGGCTATCTATAAGCATTCAAGGATAAGGAAATGCTAGGTAAGTGGTTCCCAACTAGGAGAGAGCTATAGAGAAATCGACGCGGGCCACAACGCTAGGCACAAAAATCATTTTACTTAATCCAAACCCTACAAAACCTACTTCATGTATTTCCAACGATCCTTGTATGACACATTCTGAATCAGGACAGGATATGGACAAGGCAATCCCATCTTGGATGAGGAGATCGACGTACGTCTGCATGCACTGAAATTATAATAAATGTTATTACAATAACCATCATTAGAAAGAAGTCTGACCCAGGGAATGCAGTCAAAGAATTGAACAAATCAGAGTCAATTTCATCAAATCACTATATTCATCGCGAATGGTATCTAGAGAAGGCCTTCCAAAACCCAACGAACAAGCAAAAGAATTAAACAAATATCAGCCAATTTATTTTGAATTCATATAGTCATGAAAAATGGTATCTTGGCCCCAGGGAACTGCTTCATGGCCCCCTATAGGAATGAGAGGCCCTGTTTGAAAAATTATGATTTATAGTATGGGTATCTGGAGTAATTATGTTTTCGCCTATTCTGCAATAAATAAACGAGAATATCGGTCAGAGACCGAAGACTTATCGATCAAAAGTTAGGGGATCCCCCAAAACAGCGAGCTCACTTCATAGTGACACCTTCTGTCCCATCACAGATTAATTAATAACTCGCTAATTATACAACATAATTCATTCAATATCGATAGGCTTCTGGTCCGACATAATGATGGATGCACATGCAAAATCTGGAGCAGATTCAATCTCGCTTTCGTGAGATATCGCGTGCAGCTAACAGACAGACACACAGCCAGACAGACAGACAAATACCTATCAACATACTTACCGATTAAAATCGATAAGTAATTACTGACGAATAGAAGTCACAACTCACAGAATTACAGAAGAAGCATCCACACTGTTCCAGGGTGAATCTATTCCCTGAAGTGATTTCTTCGTAGCATAATTTGCAAGGGTTAGATGGAACATCTGAAAATTATAAAACTTTTATACAAAAGTTCTTCTTGAATCCGAAGAATGTACTTCAGTTTGCAACAGCCCTCGCTATGGAAGCAGGCTGTCTTAACATAATGCCTCCCTTATTAAAGTCAACGAAACTACCAATGAATCTACCGTATTTATTCGATTATAACGCGCAAAATTTTGAACTGAATTTTAGGCCAAAATCAATGCTGTGCGGTATACACAAGGTCTGAGAAATGCGGTATTGAAAATGTGGTTTTAAACATCTGAAACGTGCGTGCGCTCGCGCATGCACATTCCAATGCAAGACAATTTCGCGCAAGCACACGCACGTGCGACAGCTAAGCGTGCGTTTGACATTCGTGCAAGCGTTCGATTTCGTGCAAGCACACACACATGCGACAGCTCAGCATGCGTTTGACATTCCCGCTGCGTTGAGAATATTTATTTGCCATTATCGTACTGTACTGTAGATACCCATATTATATTACCCATTATCTATTATGGCAAGACAAAAACGAATTTTATACCAATTTTCATTCAAAATTTAAAGGTGCGCGTTATACACGAGTGCGCGTTATAATTGAATAAATACGGTAAGTTGAAAAATATGATTTCTCACAGTGTTCCCTCTAAGGTGTGCGCGTGTGCGCGCGCACACAGCTTTCAGAGGCTGCGCACACGCATAGATTTACTGCGCACAGACGTATTTCGATGTAATGTAAAAATGTGCTCGGTTGGCAGGTTGAGAAAGTTTGTTGTTGGCCCACCCATTACCCGGTTAGAACGCCAAAATTTCTCCATTGGTTTTTGCACAAATATTAGTCATTTCCAAAAAAGTGCGCACACACCAAAATTTCTGCGCACACATACCACAAAAAATTAGAGGGAACATTGATTTCTCATATTGACATATTACGGGTACTCAACATACAAATGTGTTAATGAAAAGTAAGCAAAACTAGAAAATACACAAGATATGGATGATTAGATGTAAATGAACAGCAGCAGTTCAAATGTCGCAGCGAGTTATGCACGAGCTACGCAATGTGACGTCGGCGATAAATGGAGCGAAATTGAATCACGTTGTTGACGTCACGTTCAGCGTAAGCATCGTAACGTCGATATTTTGACGAAATTTTTAAATCAAAATAATATATTTTACTTGAATCGCACGCGACATCTCGTGATCACTGTAATTTTCCTTGTACATTGTGTATGCCCTCTAGCGATTGACGGTCTTTTAGTGAAGTTAGCGTCGGCAGAAGTCGCTATGTTAGCCGCTCGAAAACAAGGTGTCAATTTTTGGCTAAAATGTGATTTTTTGTGTCAAAAAATAAATAAGATTAGGCGATTGAATATGATAACAGATTTAGAGATATAAGGACTCTCTATAGAAACTGCCACAAGCAAAATATGACGTAATTTAGTCAAGATATAAACGATTGAAAATTTCATCCGAAGTTACCTGTGTTTACGGTATGGGATTAGTTAGCCAGTTATTTGTTCTTGGAAGCATGAATTTTTGTTGTCATTATTTAGGCAGTGACCGGCACAGTACAACTTTCACTTCGCTAGACCCCAGTAATTATATAAAACAAAACACACAGTTCTGCAGTTTGTCGCTGAACTGGCAGAACGAGGATGTCTCAGGTTACCTATGTTTACGCTCATTATTCTTCAATCAGTTTTCAGTTCGTTTGCATCATTTATTTCAAACGCCTGTTATGCTGATTATGAAGCCAAATGTAATTTTATACCCATTGCCTATCCCTGTATTTACCGGTACCGGTACCGCGGACAGATTACCTCCAGTATTATTGTTATCTCCGGTCGATTCCTCTTCCAAAACTTCCACCTCAATAACTTCATGATTCCCTTCCATAACAATGAAACTTTCAGCCCATCTTTGTCGATAATTCAATAAAAAAAACGTAAATAATGGGAAATATTGACAGACGATAAATCAAGACAAATGCCGGAAATCCAAAACAAAACAAATGATTGAGCCCGATGCCAGATACTTTAGAGTTTCGTGAATTCAATTTTGATATATTTGGTGAACATTTAACTTTATTTATATAAAAACAGTTGATTTGAAACATATATATATTTCCAACATTTATTTCTATAATTTGGGAAAAAATATTCATTTGGTAATTCAAATAAAAAAAACTCTAAATGTTACTCAGTTTCTCGAACTGGCAACATAACTTTTCCAACCTTTGAACCTGAAATATCCGCAATTTATTTCGACAACAAGGCGTTAGTGAATTTTTAGGTTCAGGTTTCCTAAACTGGACTCTCAGTCCTCAACGCCTACTCATGAAATTTACAAGCAAACGCTTTCATTAGGCACCATTTGGTATGACTACATGGTTTGCAACCAATGACTTGTTTAATTTCTTTGACCTCGATGTATTTGTTTCCGTGCTTTTGTCTATTGACTTCGTATAATTAGATTCGGATTTAGATTATTAAACATGGCGCATGAAATAACTGATAAAAACTTTTGTTTATATATAAAAGATGAGGTCCACGGAATGTTCAGGGTCTTTGTTTTTAAATCGTACAAATTTTAGAACCGCTAGTTCAGACATTATTAGTTAAATATGCAGATAGCATATATTTGATCCGTCGCAGAATTGCTTATCGTAATAACTACTAAATCAGGAAAAGAAAACAACGAACGCTTGCCACGTTATCTCTCTCATTCCACGTTGGATGTCGCTAGAGTGTTGTCTTTTTTTTCGATTTTCATACCGAATCGCACATGAAAATGTTTATCCTGGTCGACATGACGCTTGCGTGCAAGACAGACAGACCACGGCTCTCGTCCGATAAGTTTGGAATTGGTAATAGCTGATCAGTTATCTGCTGCATAAGGCCAACCGACCCATTGCACCACTTTGCACAACTGTCTATATAAGAGATCATATTATACATATTTTATCTAATGTTTTTTGTTTCATATTTGTCAAAAGGTGTGCATGCCGCACATTTGTGTTTTGGGCCAGCTCGGTCTTGTGCATGCGTCCCGTCTTAAATAATAATAATTGTTCATTTATTTATGTATCACTATTACGAGACGAATACATACAAGTATAAACTTGATGTTAGAGGAAGCCTTTAATCGGAAATCGTTTACGTAAATCGACCTGCCATATTGATGAGATCAGCAATCAATATCCACATAGTCATTCTCCTAGAGTGCCTAACCAGGGCTGTAAGGTCGGATCAAACTGATAAAAGACTCTCGACTCCGACTGAGGGAAACGTTGGCTTTACCGACAGCAACTCCAACCCCGAACAACCGGAATTAAAGTTTGATGACAAAAACTTAGGTGTACGCAAGCCATATCTAATAGTTAAGAACGCATAAAAAATTGATACATTTTGAGTTTTTATGGAATGGTTTTGACTTATTTTATCGTCATTAAAAGTCTGCAGTTCCAACTCTGGAGATTTCGAATCCGGGGAATGTGAATATAGACTCCATTTAGGACATGCTGAACTCCGGAACCGGAAACCCGCACAGTGTAATCAGAGGAGTGTGTTGTTCTAAATCAGGGTGGTCCAAACCCAGGCCCGCGGGCCACATGTGGCCCGCAGCGTCATTTTCTGTGGCCCGCGTTGCCTTTGCTGAAGGGTAATCAAAACTCGCATTAGGTGTTGTTTCGTCATAAAAATAATCAGAAAATCTTTTCGACATCTTGTTACATCACTAATGTCCCTAAATTGACAAGTGTCACGGCTAGCCGAAGCAACTAGCGAAGTTGAACAGTGTGCTTAGATAGTCCAAATGGTTCCATTACATTTGAACCCACGTACATTTGAACCCATGACAATTGCACCTGCATACTATTGCACATATGGAAATTTTTTTGTTTTACGGATATTTGAACCCATACTAACCCTAACCCATGGGTTTTAGCACCCGCATATAGATCGAACCCGCGGATATACACATGGGTTCAAATGTACATGGGTTCAAATGTACGGTCACCAGTCCAAATTGTTCACTGGTCTTCTATCTTTGTTGGGAATATATTCCAACAGTTATAATAACTGAATGTTAAAGTTGTGGCCTAAGAATATAATTCCCTCCGTGACTTTTTGAAACCAGTCTAAACAGTATATATCACAAAAAATGCTTCTACTATGTCAGAAAAATTAGTAATTACTCTTCTGTACCTTGCATTTGGTAAAATTTGATAATCAATCAATCTGTAGTCATGGCAAATAAAATCTGAAACGGCATTTTGCTATCATGGGAGAAATGAAAATTTCCAAATTTTGAAGGATTTTGCTCTGAGAACCTCATCAATTTTCGAGAGCACTTGATTTTTCTCGTGTTTTTCGCATGTTGTTTTTAGATAATAAATGACAAATAATGATCAATTGTTTGCACAATAAAAGGGTTTGTTTTGCATTTACCTTTCTACGTATTTCTGACACTATTGTGGCCCGCGAACAATGCAAAAATGATTTTGTGGCCCGCGAAGGCGACAACCTTGGACCACCTTGTTCTAAATGCTTAGCACGCGAGCTACCGTCAAACTATCATTGTTTTCATGAATGATCGATCGTCTGCCGCCCCAATAGATGATAAAAACATTCATGCTTGCGATCGCGAATATGTATAATTCTAATTAATATTTCGTACCAAATTATAAGCTATTGCGCAATGAACATAGATCTCCGGCTCAGCAAATCCTTTGTATTATTGTTTCACAATGATTTAAAAGTGGCGGTGAACCTTGAACTATGAGTCAACTATTAATCCAAAAAACAACCTCGCTCATCAAAAACTTGGTGCGGTGAGTTCCTCGGGGAATAACCATGGGATAAGTTCTGAAATCCCGTACAATTTATCGTATTATGATCCAATTTATTACATTTGCTCCAATTTATTGGTTGGTTATTGACCTTTGTGTTTCTATTTGGGCGCTCCAAAAGTATATGTACCAATATGGAAGTAACTAATTTACATCAAATTCTGTAAAGGGATTGAAACCTATGGGCAGGGGATATATTCACTTGGCTAACACAGACAGTCCCCGAACTCGTAATAGAACTGAAATAAGTAAAATCGGAATAAAATTATGGCCTAATCCTTCCCTGGTACACACACTACAGGAGTACTGTTATTTGAGCCTTGCTTTTTGTTTATTCAACACGAATTTGCGTTGTGAACCGTTTTTGTTGAAAAAATTGCTTCTCCCCGCAATGAATGGCCCAGATATAAAGTACTCAAAGATGGAAGTCGCCGCACGTCCCAATTTATCCTATTCTAACATAAGATAAACATAATTGAAGGAAATAAATCGGAAAATCAGCGGTGCGGCAATAACCGTTTTTAGCCCTCTTCTCTACATGGTAAATGAGGGAAATTTCAACATATCTAAAGCATTAACAAGCATACTACATGCCTACAAATTTGATACTATCATTTTTCTTATTCATCTGAGAATTGATCGATCATAAATACCTATTACGAGAACCAATCTATTTCCGACAAGACTTATTAATACCCATTAAGCACGGCCCAATGAAAAATCCACGTACACGAAATTTGTTAAGACTAATTGTGGTTGACTGGAAGTCATTCAAGCGTGCAAATGAAAACAAAACTCATGTCCAGACTTGCCGCAAACTAACCCACCGTGTCCCGACATGAGCCAGACGAAGGAAATCAGATAAAACTGGATGTTTAACCCGTAGCCGACCGCAAAGTAGTCACGAGAGTCAAGTCAAACATGGAAGAAACATTTACTTTCGTTAGATATGCGAATTGCATTTTTATCCCGCGGGAGAACAAAGTCGATAAGACGACGGCTTAATCATGTGACGTAACACAGTCTTTCGTCTGGTGACTAGTCCATGCTGGGTATGGCATTACTAAGCCAGTTGTTTCGGATTCATGGACTGATGAGTCAAACAATCTACTCCCACATAATCGACATGTATTGCCAAATTATCAACGCGAAATTCATTTCTATTTCATGACGGGTTCCCATGCTTTCACTCCGAACAAGACCTTGGAAAAGCAGTCACAATAACAATTCCTTACGTTGGTGATGTGACGAGGGTTAACATTTAACCAGCTGTCAATAGGTTTAGCAACGCCGTGCAAGATTTTGCACAAATTCGGCGCCAACGTCGTCAGCAAAGTGATTGATAAAACAACCCTCGATGCCGAGCTGGCGATCATGGAAAACGATTTGATTTTGTTCAAAGTCCCGAGTCCTCGACTGAATGTGGAATGAATATTAATCGCTGTACATGTATTGTTGCGACCAAACGCTATTCATTTCATGCTTCAACACTCCGAACACGGCTCTGAAAAAGCATCCTTTTATGCGCAATTATCTATTATTTATGAAAGGTTGACATTGGTATACCAAATAGAATCAAATGGAACCCCCCTTTTTCGCTTTTAGATTCCACGATTTGATAGCTCTATACTTATTTTGATGTATTCCCCAATCAAAAAAAAAATCGATTTCAATAAATAAATAGTGAGCGAGAAATTTCAGGATCACCTCCCCACCTTCGAAAAAATTTGATATTTGCCCTCCACGTTCCACGGCTGGATAGCTCTATACCAATTTTAATGTATTTATTCAATTTCACGCATTCGACAACACATGTTAAAAATTTGAGCATATTTAGGTGGCACGGTATTTTACAAAATTTTTTTTTTTAAATTTGGGACGCTTGAAAAAAGGTCGTATCTTAGCGCATTTCTTGTTTTTAACTCTTCCATCATTACTCGCTTTAGAAGTAACATCGCAACCTTGCTTTGAAAAATTCACATAATAAATTTGATGTCAAATTTGACCATATTTTGCATCAAATTGTCCGTGTTTTGGTAACAAAATAACCTAAATCCCTTGATTGTGGGAAAATACCGGAAAATCGGGTCGATATTCGAGCTGATATTTGAAAATAAATTTGTCATAATTTATGATAAAGAGATGAAATGTACACTAAGTCTGTGCATGTACGGAATTTGATTGCGAGATAATTAACTGTGCTGCCAACATTCGACCACCACTGGGACCAGGCAAGGGCGTAGCCATATATTTCCAAAGGGGAAGGGGGAAGATTCTGAAATTACCCATTGTTAAGGTAGACCCTAACACAAGGGTGAGCAAGGTTTTTGGACCGGGCGCCTAGACAAGACTGGCGGGCCATGTAAGTGTAACATAAACGGTGACCGTACATTTGAACCATCGTACATTTGAACCCATGCGTATATCCGCGGGTTTCATCTATATGCGGGTGCTGAAACCCGTGGGTTAGGGTTAGTATGGGTTCAAATATTCGTGAAAACAAAAAAAAATTCCATAGGTGTAATGGTATGCAGGTGCAATCGTCGTGGGTTCAAATGTACGTGGGTTCAAATGTAATGGAACCGACATAAACAGTTACAATTTATGAACAATATTCACAGTGTTACAAAAGCAAAAGGGGACAACAGTAAGCTTCGTGCCAAAACTAAATTTAATCGAAATCTCTACGAATTCATTGAGCTATTTTTAGCTAAACTATTAAAACGTAGTTTGGTTGTGGCAGCATCAGGTGGGCCAGATTGAATTACCCAACTAGCCGGATTTGGCTGGAAAACTTAGGTTCCAAGAGTTTTGAGGTCTAAAAAGCATTTCTAGTTGAGAAAACTTGCTATGTATGATAAGAAAAGTAATTTTTTTTTACATAACAAAAAGGGGAATTCCCGTCCCTCACCCCCCAGACATCTGGCTACGCCCCTGGGGCCAGGGATGGGCCTATTACAGCCCTAAGGTCATTGCGGCCAGTGGGCTTCCTGCTCTTGGAGAACGCTGTGAAAATGAACATTAACTGGTAATAATTACTTTGTTTAGCCAAATGAAATTATGTCCAATAATGTTTTGTTTTTTCATCTGACATATTTTTTTAAAAATCCTTTAATTTTGAGAAATTTCACACATTGAATTTTGACGGTAATATGGACTTCTGCAAAAATTAGGTACTGTCTCAATGCGGCTGTTCGCAAAAAAGATTATCTGGATTCGGCCCTAAGTAAGAGCATGATGCAAGTTTGCGCTAAATGTGTCATGCGTCAACTGTAATAGATGTTTCCCCGACCTTTGACCCCAGGAGAATATTTCCTCTACCTTACCATCGCAAAATTTTATGTTTCGGTGTCCGCCATCTTGGTTCACTTGCTACACGAGTACCAAAAATGAGAAAACGAGGTTATGTTTACAACCATTCCTGAAAAATTGTCCAAGTGATTAAATTGTCTGAGCGGCCGCTGGAACGTCTATTGTTACGTCACTCTTTGCATCTTGCTGATTAGTCAATGTTACGGAGGTAAACATGGAAGTCGGTGATCGCGGAAACATCCATAGAGCATAAGCCGCGAGAATCAAAGGCTCAAAGCAATGTTGAAATACTGACCGATGCCTCCTTTAAAATGAGATAACTTTAATAGATTTTAATTTTTCGCTACGAGAGCTTAGTAATCGGTATTTTGGCCAAAGTCTTTGCTTGCAAAATTGCAACCAACATTGTAATCTTTGAAGATTCAATGTGGAATTTAATACCTACATGTGTAATCCGCGATGCCAAGATAGTGAAATTTAACGCTTTAGCCGCTAATCTGCGCGCTTAGGTTTTTTGGTTTATACATACAATCAACCCCCTTGTCATTGATGCACACTTGTTCTTTGTTGTTCAGTTATTTTTAGATTAGCCTCGCGTATCAGGGTCACTTAGCATCGTCTGGGTCTCGTTGTTTGCACCGACCCGTGGATAAGTGGGTTAGGGTTTCACAAAAATTGGAATCGGCGTGTTTTTGATTTTGGAATCAAATTTTACCTATGTATCTTTTTTTTTCTAATTTGTTGCTTTTGTTTTTTTTTAAAAATGCCTTTTTCTAACTTAACTGTGGTTTTATTTATCCCATGAGTGTAATAAAAAAAATGTAGGCAATGCTGAAACGAAAATATTCCGGTCCTCCCAAAGTATAAATTTTTTTTATCGCGCGTGAATGTGCGTAAAAGGTTGGCCTTATTATCGTCTTATAAATTATTTCACAAAAGGTATTGAAGCGAGACTGACGGCATTCTGAGCCTTTTATGAGCATTACAATTATTCTGTTTAGTGACGGTTCATTGAATCGTGTGCAATGGTATATATTTTAGAATTCGATTTCTGCCACGTTCGAATTAGATTTTTCGAATTTTAACGATTCGATCTTGCATGTTCGAGTTCGAAATGAATTTTCTACCAAAACGTAATTAGGCATGACTGACAGCATTCGAAGCCTTTTGTAAACATTACGATTATTCTGTTTAGTAACGCTTCAATGAAATTCTACCAAGGAAACTAAAACATGTCGTGTGAGTTAATTTCACATTTATATTAATCTTAAGCGACGAAGGGAAACCAATTTTTGATTAAATTTTAATTTTAAAGTAGTCAGACCACACTGATAGTGTTCTATGGTTGCGTGACAAGTTGGGGTCAAGGGTCATGTGATTCATTTAGAGAAATTGAAACCTGATACTTTGATTTGAGTTAATTGAATTAATTTATTTGTTTTCTGTCGTGTTTTACGAAGTGTTTAACATATATACACGAATAAATATGCGGTGGCGCGCCACTTACAAACTTTTGTTTACAGATACGGCGTTAGCTTGTACGCTGTTTACCTTTGGTTTTAGAATCACGACGTGTGCTCGTATTTCATTGGTCCAGCGAGAGCCGTCAGATTACTTAAAATTTTCTTGGGGAGGGGTAATTGAATTCAAAAGGTGACGTCATAGCATAAATATGATGTCACTGTCAATCTCGCGGCGCGAGTTCTGATAAAAATAATTAGAAAAAAGCCCACAAAATTTTGACCAAAAAATTGAAGCCTTGTGTTTTTCAACAGTAATGTAAGTGTTTATTGAGATTTAAATTGACAGTATTCCAGTAGTAATATGATGGATATTTATTATTTTTCATAAAATCTGTGCAAAGTCTTTTATTAAAAAACAAAATGGCGCGTGTTAAGTTATTATATATAATTGTCCGTGACTCGTGTGCTGAGGGTTAATATCTAACGAGAGTGAGTCATTCTCTATTAAGTGGTCGCGCCTGTCAATTTGAATTTATTCGCCTGTCAAAATTGAGACGCCAAGTCTTGGTAAGGGGGGTGAGGGGGTTAATTTATCAACGATCAAATATGACCAGTCAGTACAAGCTCATGATACTACTAGCGTTTTCCCTGGCAGCGTTCAATTGATTTCTTTAAGTCCATTTCAGACTTTTTTAATCGAAGTCATACTTTGATTGATTTTCTATACATTCGTGCTTTTGTAACGACTAAGACACTAAGCGATTCAAGAGTCTTGCTGAACACTCACACAAATATATTTCTTGCGAGACCAACTACTTTTCCTTTCTCATGTTTTTGCGCTGGGCCATATAATCGACTTCAGACATCTAGTCGGGCCACGCAAAAAAATTTAGAGGGAAAGGCAAAAGAAGAGATGCGGCTATCGCTCAGTCTTGCAGTAATGAAGGCACCGGGAAAAACGGCGTAAGATTTAACACAGCGACAAGAGAAAAACGAGAATATCGGTCTGAGACCTAAGACTTATCGATCGAAACTGCGGTTTCGATTCATGACTTTGTAGTGACACCGCGTGTCCCATCACTAATTAATTATAACTCGCTAATTATACAACATAATTCATCCAAAATCAATAGGCTTCTGGTCCGAGATATGATGAATGCACATACAAAATTTGGAGCAGATTCAACCACGCCTTCGTGAGAAATAGCGTGCATCTAACAGACAGACAGACAGACAGACAAATACCTATCAACATACTTACCGATCTAAAGATCGATAAGTAACAATATTTGGTATATATATTTACCCAAGTGTGCGACTTTTTCAAAATTTGTGTTTCATTTGAATTTTGTGCTTGATGGGAAAAATCTTAGTGTCGACAAGAGCCATACTAAATGGCTAGGCGGGCAGGGTTGTGGCCCGCGTGCCGCTTGTTTAAAACCACTGTTGTAAATTCTCCCAGTCTGAAAATACCTCCGCTTTGAATTCCCTATTCAAATTCTCAATATGAAAAATATAGCTGTTACAAGCTTTAATTTGTTTTTTAAGAATGTTTCCGAAAATTTGAAACTAACCAACTTCTTCTCCATTTCGTAATTTCGACTCCGAAGAGTTTTAACTACGACTCCGGTCCCAGTGCTAATGAAATCATGCCTAATTCCCGCGTCTCAGCTCCCATATATCGGCTAATTTCAGCCAATACACATCGGTTCTCTTATTTCTCAAGCAATAAGAGCCATAATGCAGCGTCGACAGACAACCCCTTGTTGCTGCAACTTGAAAGCAGATGCGTTCGCGCCAAAAACCTCGCGCTATTATTTGAAAATTAATAAATGGCGGGAAATGAATTCAAATCTCTTTGAACTTGCTACAGCTAATTGAAAACTTGAGGCAATCAGAAACGAAATTAAGCCGCGTCTAGACGTAGCATTATATTGTTCTTTGGAATGATTACCAGCTAAGCTAATAATAAATCTACATACTCATACATGTGAGCGGAAGACTACATATCGATAACCATTCTATGATGTCACAATCTCCCGAGTAGATAGATAATCCTTCACAGCACCGAGGATGTGTATTGATGCGAATTTTTCTTTCCGAATCGGGTTTTGTACAAGACTATTAAAATGTTAGAAATCACCGGCAGATTCGCCCATTCGTAAGCGGAAGAATACCGCAGATATAGCGAGTCTATGATGTCATAATCTCCTAATTAATGATCTTCTCACCATCAGGAATGTGTCTGTAATAATAGCGCGTGGTTGCTACAATACTTATAAGCATGTTCAAACGATAATGTGTGCGCCAAGACTCTTGAATGACTTAGCATAGTTATCTTTGCTTTTGTGAGAGCATTCTTGCATTATACGCATATGGATCCATCTGCACCAAGTCATGAAATAAAGAAAAGTAGTCAAGATTGTGTAAGTCTGCAACTTTTGAATCGCATAGAACAGTCATTTTTATTATTGCAACAGCATCCTTGCATTATATATATATATACTGATCCCCCATCAAAAGCATAGACGAAGGATAAGTTAGTCCCGCAGAACTCAAACCGATAGTTGTAAATAAATTTAATTACACTTTTCAACTCCTATTTGGCGCGAACATAAACACTTTGCCGTCTTTGAAATATCTGGTCGTCTGTCATTAAAATCTAATATACTGCAATAGGCAGGGTCCAGAGGGAGACGTAAGTGAGGCCGCGAACCTCAACCAAGTATCACAGGTTAAAGATTCCGGGCACATCGCCTCACCCATAGAACAATAAACTAATAAGTCAATTTTAGCATCATATCAATTTGGTCTTCTTAAAACTAGTAACTTCTTACATAACACTCGCTGCTTGTCGGGACTCGAGAGCCGTGGGGAAACAAGTCGTACTCTTGGCTTTTGAGCAGTTTGAATCAGGGTTGTGCAACATTTTTTGTCGGTGGGCCATATAACTAACCTCAGACATCTATAGATGAGCCACACAAAAAATTTAGTGGGAAAGGTCAGACAAGAGAATGCGGCTATCGCCGAGCCGTGTGATAATAAAAAAGCAAAAGAGTCAACGTATCGACAAGGGCAAAAAAACAATTCGTATTTTTACCTACTTGAACGACTTTTTAAAGATAAACTGTCGGATTCAGATTTTATTCTTGATGGGTAAAAATCTGAGTGTTGACACGGACACCACTAAATGGTTTGGCGGGCCGGGTTGTGGCCCTGTTGCCCACCCCTGGTTTAAATAGTTCATAATAAGTGCACAAATGAGTATTGTAGTAATATATAACAAAGAACTAAAGAATATTACTCATACTGTCGCAGGTTTTTCTTCCTATTTTTTTAATATATATTTTACGATTAAATTAGAGGATCCGAGGTTTGACTGCGGCTTCATTCTTAATCAAAATAGCAATATTGTAACTTAAAGTGGATGACTAGACCTCAAACTTCTAACGCGAAAAACCAAACTTGACTGTCATGCCATCGCCAAAAACATGGCAGACAATTCCTGCTTGTCCTCACGTTCGGCGGTGATGATCACTTAAAGTTAAAGCAATAATCAAAACAAATTACAATAACACGAAGGATCAACAACACGCGGAAAAAATAACATAATATTAATACTACATCGAATACAAAGCAAAAATCCTCTTCAAGAACGACAAAATCTCGGTTAGGGAAAGGAGAGTTGGAAAAAATCGGGCACCGTCGCTATAAAACGTTCCACCTCCATCCGTCATCAATTTGATTGACATGTGATTCAAATTAAACCTCGGGATCTCTTGGGGTTCGCTAATTGAAGTGAAAATGATCCAAACGTCAATTATTGTTAGCGCTTGATAGGGCGTGGCCAGTAATTTGCAAGTGGGTGGGAGGGGGAGACTCTCAACCAGCAAATCTTGCATACACCAAAGTTTTTTCGTAATGAAATTATATTTAATTTTCCCGGAGTTCCATGTTGGAGTAGGAGTCTGAATTCTGTATTTCCGGGGTCGGAGGTTAAATATTTTTCAATCCAGAGTCGGGATCGGATTGTATATATTCCAGACTCCATTGACCTGGTCTGAAGTTGTATGTGTTTGATTTTAAGGTAACGAGTATCTAACTATCGCTCCTTTATCTCTGTCTTTGCGTTAGAAGTAGGACTGGGAATCTTTTTGTTCCTGCGGCTCCAAGTAACCAGGGAAAAAACTCAAGGCGCACTTACTCGGAAAAAAAACGCTGTTTTAAATACTTATCTGTTAATTTTCGCGTCGCACTTGACAACTCGTCGCGCCGCACCTTTTGGAAACCATTGCGTTAACCGATTTGTGATGGTTGACGGTTACGATTTATTTTGACCGTTAACTGACATCTCTGGTACAAATCACCTCCATACTGTACAATTTCTTCAAAAATGGTTTAAAAATGATTACGCCATCGCAAATTTATCTCCCGTGACGTTCAATTCAAAAGAATACCACTAATTGTATTGATGAGCGCCAAAACATATGTAAAAAATGATTGGAGTACGGTTATGAAGTCAAATTTCTTTTCAATGCGGCGTGATTTGTATTAATGAGAGTGATTGCGTCGCGAGTTCGAAACAAAAGAAATTTTATATTTCCGAAGTACGCTGCTCTTGCTGTAAAGCGACCATGGAACTTTCTCGATCCATGAATAATTTTGAGCGATGCCAGGATAAGATCACGCAAAATTACTTTGGAATCATTGGAATGTAAGCAGCTTTAATTCCAACTTATTACGCAAAACAGCACGCTGCGGTTAACTGGTTAATGTTACCCGGTCGGCGGTTAAAGTGTTTTCATTAAAATCCCAGCCTTAGTTATAGTATATGTACTAATCCAACAATACCCTGTTTAGGGACCTCTCTCCGAATCTTATCACGTCAGTGATTATTTCTTCCCAATTTTGGTTCTGCGATTGAGGCCTTGCTCAAATGCTCACCCCATCCCTGTGGGAACTATCGCCTTATGATTTCCCGAATTCGGCGTCGTCAGGGCAGAATTCAGATTCAAATGCCGATCGAATGGTGCAATTTTATTTACCCGCGTCTCACCTCCATGTAAGGCAACATTTGAAGAAATAATAAGTGTTTCGGAGGTCTTGCATCAGACTCGCACAAATTTTATTTTGTAAGGTTTCGTTTGACCAAAGTTAGACTTTGTCAGATAAAATGATTAATAAAAATGATTAATAAATAACATAAAAACATATGGTATAATTAAATATAGCGCTCAAAAGGTATTTCAGTTTGTGCTGTCCAAAGATAGGCTTATATATGGCTCATGTCCTCAAAAGGAATCTTGGCATTCCAGTTTACGATGTCCAAAGATAGGCTTGTATGAGGCTCATGGCGTGCCAGTGAGTGCATGTAACTATTTTATCGGTAACATGGTTATTTTCAGATTGAGACTCGTGACATAAGTGTATTATCGTGATTGACCTTTGACCCGTGCCTATTCATGTCTTAAGGTGACTTCTTTTAAGTCTCGTGTACTTATCTTGTGTGCGGCTGTACAGATATACAAGCGGCATTAACTATTGGTATTTCTATCTGGAATGTGAATAAAGTCTGTAATAGCAATATAGTTGTCAGTGCTTCCACATCACCTTACAATGAGTACATACCGTAAATGCTCGTTTTAACGCCCGGTCTTGATTAAGGGCCCGTTTGAATAGCCGCCCGTGTGAGCAGGACATGAAAATAAATAAGGGCCGGTGCTTCAATACCCGCCCGGTGTAAAAGTTTTTTTTTTTGCGGATTCGTACCTGCGGTGCGTAGAAAAAGTCAAAATATTTATTATTCTCGTTTAAATCATACTTGAGAACTGGAAATGACAATATACGATATTAATTATTGTAACGATCGATCTTATCTACCGGTATTTTTGTGTGTAATTTTACTTTAAAAATAACAAGCGCCCCTGCTTGAATGAGGGCCGGTTTGAATAAGGGCCCGGTTAGTGAGTATGTTTAAAAAAATAAGCGCCCGGGCTATTAAACGAGCAAATACGGTATGTCATTTTACACTATAATATTAAAAACAATCCTTTTTACGACGTGAACGTATAAATCGATTGTTTAAATTTGTGCGTTATTAAATACCGATTGACGCGCTACTCGAAGAGGTTCAAATAAGTAAGCGATGGCGATAATAAACTTCAAACTCAAAGAGCTTGAAAATAAAATAAATCCTCACGCGTCCATTAAATTATATGTCTCGTAAAATCCTTCGCACGATACACAATACGATAGTACGCACCTGTTTTTTTTCATTTGGAGTATTGGCGCCATCAAATTTAAATATGAGAAAGTTTGTTTTTATTAAACAACTTTTTATTTATATAGTTTTATAGTTGGTTCATCATTTCCCATATTTGCACCAAACTATATTCGAAAAGAACTGTGATGTCATAATAAACTGACTCGGTTAGCGAATAATCACCAGCGTATGAACTACAATAATCTTCGAAAATGTTTTTTTTTCAATTTGGCGGTTACTTAATTTAACATGAATTGCTTTTCCGTTTACTCTCTGACCTGAAAATTAGAGGAATTATTTAGACTTATCATGAAATACATTTCCAAAACACTGGACGTCGCAAAATTTGAGGTTCTGTATACAGACTCTTAGTAAAAGTAAAGTGCTCCATAGAGCACAGTTGCTTGAAGGAATAAGAACAGGCAAATGATTATAGAATAGGAGAGCAATGCTGTCTATGGACACGAAATCTAAAACGGAGTAGAGTTAAATCTTTTAAAGTAGTCTTTCCTTATCAAAAGATGCACTCGCTGAACCGCCACACTGTTTGTAATTTTTAATTTTGATGACGACATCACAAAGAACTTAAAGTGAAAAATCCCACAGAGCCCACAGAAATTATTGGAATAAACAAAAGTAATAGCCTTCTAACGAAAACTACAATCTTTAACGACTGAAAATTTCAAAGCAATTGGTCCAGCAGGGAAAGAGAAAAACAATTTTTTCACAACAATAACACGATCCATACGTCTAATTAAAGAGAAAAATTTTATATAACACCATCAAGAATACTAACAACAAAAACTCATCAAAACGGTTTATAGGTTTATTTCCTGTTCATTCCATATAGCTAGCTCATAGCATTCAATTGTGTTTGGTGGATGGCTTACGAGTTTGCTTTGAATTGGAAATAATCAGAGTGCGATAATTCGAGTAATCATATCTAAGTTTGACAAAACAAAGTACATGACTTCCCGTTCCTGGTTCAAAGTTCACACTTTTAAAGTTGCGTGTATTTACTCAACCTTGGTTAGCACAAACACAACGACGCGCCATAAATATCTGCTGTCATTTGAATACTTGAATACAAACTTTGACGTCAGCAAATAGACAGAGCAATGCTCAAACATGTTGACACGCAGGTCAAAACAGTGTTCCCTATAAATTAAAATGAAACCGTAAAATTTGAGATGGAAGGCTATTAAAAAAGCACGTATTTTGTTGCGTGTGAATTGTTCAACTTTTAACAACAATAATTTTGCAAAAGTACAATCCATGTCTAACCTACGGTAGTTACTCGTAGAGAGTCTTTTACGTGTGAAATGCGTTTGAAACGGCGTATAAAATACGAATTATATCTTCCGTTTTGCATTATTAACAACAACAACAATCACTCCAACAACGACAACATATTGACAAAACGACCCATATATACGCTCCGTGTCCGAAATCGTAGACTCAATTATATCTTCAAGTTGCGTGCAACGGGTTTCGTTAGCTCAGCCATTACCATCCACTTAAGCCTTCTTTCGTTATCGCCTTCATGGCGCAATATCAGAACAAACAAAGCGAGACTAAAACCAGGTGTTTCCCCTACTTCTTTACCATGACTCATTTGAGGGTTGCCAGATAATTCTATTTACGGAGACAGCGATAGATTGAGCGGCGATTGCAAATGATTGCCGCAGGGCAATGCGCTGTGATTAGTTGTCTGTTTGGGTTTTGGTCAGACTCCTTCGGTATGTATGGACCAGAGGTGGGAATTGGCTACGCATTGCCCGTAGTTCGGGTCTGTGTAATATACTGTTAATGATTCCGTTAATCTTATGGTTAGGAAAGTAAGGAAGATCATTGCGCTATCCCAACCTGATATCGCCCCACCATTAATTTCCTGATCTGTGTGTCTCTCAAGTTAGTATAAATTAGGTGACTAAGCAATAACCCGGGCATGGGAAAACTACGACCCGTGGTCCAAATACGACCCATTGGGTAATTCAATCTGGCCCGCCTGATGCTGCCACAACCAAACTAAATCCAAATTTTAATGTTTAAGCTAAAAAATAGTACTCCCGTAGTATGTGTACCAGGTTAGGGTCAGCCCATAATTTTATTCCGATTTTCCTTCTATTAGTTCTATTATACAATTCGCCCCGAATAATAAGGTAAGTAAGTTTATTTTGATTGCTTCGTCTCCACATCAGGATAACACATGCAAAAAGCAACAGTATAACGAAGGAAACGGGTAAACCAGAAAATCGAAAGTGAGATTCGAAATGCTAATAAACGCTTTTTTACTTTACTAGAATATTCAGATAGAAAATATTCAAGTTAAAATAGAAATTGTAAATTTGGGGAAGAGCAGCTTCGAAAAAGGGCGTTACACAAGTATTTACAAAACAATTCGTAACAGCGATATCGCTCGCTAATTTGATTTAAACGACCTTTGTCCGACTTGTCTGTGTCGTCACAATACCTCCGGGATAAGAAGTCGTCAACAATGTCTCTCGGGTGAGAACCGTTGATATTATTAGACTAGATCGCAGGTGCAAAGATATCTTTATATCATTATGGTTAAATAATATTTGTGTGTATTGGAAAGCGAACGCGCGGAAAGCAAATTGCTTTAATGAATTCACGAACTTATGGCGTTTGTCCTGCTATTGCCCAAAGTTCGTGTTTATCCGTTTATCTCCACTTAATCTGTAATTAATAATGTATAGTTCATGTCATATAGTTTCTGTAGCTTTCGGCATTTCAGTGGTCGCCAGTATGATTGCTCAGAGATGAGTCTCGTTTACTTCTGAGTGAGTGCCCGTAACTTCACTCAGGGATGAGTCTCTTTATTCCTGAGTGAGTGCACACAACTTCACTCGGAGGGGAGTCCTCTTCACTTCGGAGTGAGTGACCATAAATTCACTTAGAGCTAAGTTTTTTTTTTCATTTCTAAGCGAGTGCCCGTCCCTTCACTAATAGATGAGTCATCTTTACTTATGTGTGAGTGCCCCAATGCATCACTATGAAAAGTATTAAATATGACTCATAAAAAATTATTTTCTTTACTTCTTGCGCGAGACCTCGCTTCGATCAAACTCAAATAAAAAAGCTTACATTTAGAAATATTAAATAAAACATAACAATACACGTGAGTCACAGATATGTAAACACTGTAGTTCGGCTGTCAAAACAATTGGGGAGGTCTCTCACCTGCCGCTACTCAATAACAAAATACGTGATGTCGGTTTACACAGCCGCACTCGGGAACTATGATTAACATTATTTGTAATTATTACCCATCCAATATAATAATTGTCCTGTGAAAGTCGCGCGATTATGCCAGCAAATAACGGTGTTCGCCCGAAAGCCCGATCCGCAAGTCTATCACTGAGTGAAGTCTCACTGGCGTTCAGTTGGTGGCAAGTAGGGCTGGGCATTTCGAATCGAATATTCTAATCGAATAGTAAATTATTCGAATCGGTTCAGAGCTAAACTTCGAATCGCCGCCATCTTGTTTTCATCTTTCCGCTAATTGGTCGAAGTGAATTCCCCAAGTTTTTTTTTCATTGGAGGCATATTTTTCCAACGAAATTCTAACATATGACTATTTCCTGTAGTGAGTTATTCTGTGTGAACGCTCAGTAATCTATCTGAGTGATTTATTCTATGTCTTCTGTAATTCATTTGTTGAGAGGACCAATTACTATAATAAAGTCGCTTACAATTATATATTTTCAAGTGTTCGAGATTCGGTTCGATTCGAAAAAATTATTCCATTCGATTCTGAAATCACAAGGTATTCGAAAATGCCCAGCCCTAGTGGCAAGTCGACGTAATATGGCGCCCATGGCAAAGTTTAAAAATGCACCCCTTGATCGTTGACTGACTATTTTTAACAACAGTTGTTTAAATGAGATGCGTGTACGTTATTATACAAGTGAAAATATTTCCAGTTAACTGAAACATTTCACGATTAAACGTTTTGCGTCCCATTTCAAACGGCACCCATGGTACGAGTCATGGCTGCCATAGCCTAGGCCTAGACACGACAATGGTGGCGAGTCCGGTTCAGCCCATTCAGATAGCCCTAAGTCACTTCGAACTTTCGATAAATGGTCAATCAATCACCCTACGAAACCGAAACCACGCCGTACAAAACGTGGCGGCAAAATGATGTCATAGTATGAAATATGACGTCATAAAATCATTTTAAAATTTTCTTAGGAGGGGCAGATTACGAATTTTGGATAACGACGAAGAATATGAAATTCCCCTATTTACAGGAATAGAATATAATTCTGGTTAGACATTCAAATTGCGCTAAATGTTGACATACGTGCGTTACTGAGAACTCTAAATACAATATGTCAAAGGACTAGCCCAAAGCAAATACGTTCAAAGTATACTCAAATAAAAGTTATTGGATATTGTGGCGTTTTACGATTGGTGTATGACCAAACTGTTTGAATTCAATAAAATCTAACGTTGCGTAAGAATTGGCAGGGTGTGTTTAGGGCGTATTACGCAAAACGTTGTATCCCAGCAACCACGAAAACATACTTTTGCGCCACGTTGCAGTAACCACGCGTTTACGATTGTATTTCCAATGAAGCTGTTGTGTATGCCTCTATGAACAAAGCTCAAGACGAGCAGTCAAATGTTCCGTGAGGATATTTTAATTTGGGAAGAATCGTAACATTGTAGTTTGCTTTTGTCTGCTAAAGTTAAAACTATTTTGCTGTCACTCATAAAATAAATTAATGGCCTCTAGGTATTATTGGTTGCTAGTCTATGTCAATTTCGGAGCGAAGTTTTGAAAAGACAATCAATTTTCCAATTCGGGTTAGGAATGATTTGAAAGATGGCCGTACATTTGAACTCGTATATATCCGCGGGTCCAATCTATATGCGGGTGCTAAAATCCATGAGTTAGGGTTAGTATGGGTTCAAATATCCGTAAAACAAAAAATAAATCCATGGGTGCAATAGTATGCAGGTGCAATTGTCGTGGGTTCAAATTACGGGTTCAAATGAACATGGGTTCAAATGTAATGGAACCGATTTGAAAATTAGAATTTCCCGCGTAATCCGCATTCCTAACCTCGAACGTAACTGTATAATCACTAATTTCTTTATTTTGAGCGGGTGTTTTTCTTTAGCGAGGACTTGGACATCATATTAGGAGTTTGAGCTTCGCTTTCTATTTTTCTATTTCAAGATGTTGGCGTAACCTCGCTTTGCGTGTCACAATCAGCGTTGCCAGATTTACATTCATAACGTTTATTCAATAAAAGATTACGTAATCTTTAGGAAATAGAAATCGCGTATTTGGGAATCAATTTCAATTGAACAAGGTTGTGAGATATTGTTTGTTTGGTGCGGCGCTTACCAGCGATCCTATTTTATTTATTTGTTTACTTTTATATATTTATTTGGGGGGAGGTTCGGGGGGGGGGGGGGTCAATTAATCGTGTCATATTTGGTGATGTTTTATGAGGAGCTCCGGAAAAAATGGATCAGTCGAACCTTTAGATCGTTTGTCTAGTCAGCTTTCAAATGACCGTTTCGATGACGTCATTGTTTTATTGAGAAGGTAATTAGAATTCCAACAGAAATTATAAACAAAAAGTTAGCCTATGCTGGAAACGTGTGCAATTTCTATAATAACAAATACTGAGGAGTAGTTTTATTTTTCTAAAACAGGATTGAAAGAAAGACGTATAGAACAGTTACAGCAGGTATGGATAAGCAGATAAAAATAATCTGCTAAGTTTCTTTATATTGCAATATGTCTCGCTGGTACGGGGGGGGGGGGGGTGCAGAAATTTCTAATTGCCAAGTTAGATCGTAATAGTTAGCGATGGTTTTCCAATAGTCTCGAGAGTATAAAAAGCGTTTTAAGCTTCGAAAAACCGCTATGTATGATAAAGAAAATTTGGTGCTCCCGAAGTATGCGATCCAAGATGGCGGACATCGGAACGTAACATGGGTAACAGGTTAGGGTTAGGCGATAATTTTTTTCCAATTTTCCTTATTTTAGTCCTATTATCAGTTCGAAGACTAGCCAAGAGCCTCCCGTAGTATTTATACCTAAAATTATGGCCTAACCCTAACCTAGTACACATATTACATTCCAATGTCCGCCATCTTGGTTCGCATACTTCGGGAGCCCCAAAAATTTTTCTTATACGTTTTAAAAGGGGAGGTTCCCCCCCTCCTCAAATCACCCATGCTCTAGTATCTGTAGATGCTTGTTTAGGGCCTTGTTTAGGGCGAACGTGTGAATCACCTCTTAAAAGCAACAAATTGATCTGCGATAAAAAAATATTCCCGCTCAACACAATAACTATGTGACGTAACAATACGGAACATTGTCTGCTCACTTCTTTGTTCAAATCATACCTAATAAGGTCATTTTGGGATTATTGTGAGGAGCATTATTACGTCATATGTTAGGAAAGGTGGTCGCTGGTTGATGATATTTATCTATTTACCTAGATCAATCCGTACATAATACGTGTTTATATGTATATTCGGTCTGTTTTTGTGTAATATGAAGGCAAGCGTATTGCACGTAGGTAATCTTAATAAAATTATATAATTGCGTGACTGAGGTAGCGCTCGTAGGCGGAGTAACGGGGTGTGGCATACGCCCATTTTTGTCGCTTCTTGTTGGGAAATGCTGGCCAAGAGGTTAAGACCAGAATCACACTTACTAGGAACGTCACCATTATTCAGTACAGTTTCAGTATAGTTCTTGGCATACCATCCTGATATGAGTCACCTTTAATTCTGATTAAGTGCGCGTCATGCCTTGCCATAACTCGGGCATTCCAGTATTCACCGAGATCCTGGACAAGCTTTAGAAAATTTTTCTAATTTTCCACAGTTGTAAGCTAGATTTGCAATTTCAGACTGTTAAAGGTCGGCACACACATTTTTTTTTATTTATATTTTTTCCGAGTGGGTAACTTTCAGATTTCAGACGCGAAAAACTCAAGTTACTCACTCCATTATAAAGTCACGTCGATTAGAAAACTTATGGGCCACCTTATTGCCAAAAGATACTGGAACTACGGTGAAGGTACCTGTTGTGTTTTTTGGTAATCTCGACATTTTCCGCCATTTTGTTGCATTTGAAAACGAAATTTAACTTTTTACGCGATTTATTAAATTATGCACCTTTGAGTTGTTCAAGTGCTTTGTGGTCTGCACAACATTATTATTATCGCATAATGATAAAAACAATTTAGTTTTTTTTAACAATCAACAGAAGATGATATCTCTTTGTGCGGTCACAATCACTTGGAACCAATTATATCAATTTTGAACATCTGTTTTCGTACTTTGTAACAGCATAATTATAGGATTATGTTGTTTACTTTCAAAAACTATTGCGTTTATGATTTCATAATATTACAACATACACAAAGAGTTGTTTTTAAAAATCCAGCCACACCTTCGAAACGCCCACAACGTGTACACTCAATCGCTCCGAACACGGCTCAGAACAAACAGGTACTAAGACCTGAACTTGAACTTTTTGTGACCGCTTGTTTGGCGCTTTCCATAAAAGCAGGCAGTTTTGGACTTGCCCGCCCACGCATTATAAATGCAACAGGTGCAGAATACGAGAAGTAATAATATTTAATGAGGTTGCACGCGGTAAATATACTTAATTAAATAAATCCCACGCGACTAAAGATAACGGCACGAAACGAGATGTGTTTCACTTATGCTCACAATAAGTCTCTTTACGAGAATCTACTGATGTTTACGGATCAACATAAAACCATGCATCATTGCTTGAATATATGATCACGAAGACCTGGACTTGTAACCGGACGAGAAGCCGTGGTTCGTCATATGATTAAGCCGTCTTATCGGCTTTCCGCTCCCCTGGGATAGATATGTAAAATTTATCCAACCCGCCTTCATAGTTCGACGGTCTAATTTCAAAGCCATTTCACCACAAAAGATTTATATCCAGGTGTGTTTGATATGTTTTCAATTGGACATATTCGCAGAACTTTCTCGAACAACATTTTTATTATATTGCAGACTGACTTGCATTCAACGACCAAAACCACGAAGTTATTAAAATCTGTATAGGATTTATATTCAATTAAAAAGGAAATAAACTTAATAAATTTCCCACGCGTCCAAAAGATCAAACGCACGACACGAAATGTGTTTCAATTATGTTCGGAACAAAACTCGTTCTAAGCGGCCACTATGTAAAAAGCTTCTATTTTTTGGAAGAACCGAGATCTGCTTAGTTCTAAATACTTCCTGGCCAAATCTGTGAATCTTAGAGATCAAATTTAACAAATTTTTATACTTTATTATATTTGTTATATTTAATCTTGCCCGCCTTACTTTGGATATTCACATTTCTTTATTTTGTATTTTTACGTTCCATCCCTTATTTTTCAATGTGTTTTTAGTCCCATTACATTTGACCCACGACAATTGCACCTGCATACTATTGCATCCATGGAATTTTTTTTGTTTTACGGATATTTGAACCAATACTAACCCTAACCCATGGGTTTTAGCTCCCGCATATAGATTGAACCCGCGGATATACACATGGGTTCAAATGTAAGTGGGTTCAGATGTACGGTCACCTGTTTTTTTGATGAAAAAAATACTTTTCTTTACTATCTGTTATTTGCAGCTCATTGTTAGCTAGTTATTTTTGAGGTGGGGCGCGAGACTTGACAGATTCTAAAAAGGCGGCGCAGCTTATAAAGTTCAAAAACCACTGGTTTAAGGTGTTGGATTGAAAATGCGATGTTTAAAATGCGCTGACGTCATAGTCATTGCACCACAGAAAATTTATATCTAGGCGAGGCTTTTACGAGTCTGCAGTTGGTAAGATCAACAGCACTTGCACACAGGCAAACAATACGATACAAACGCCTTCGTAATTATTTTTATTGGAGATTGACTTGCATTTTTAACGACGATATAACATCAAGGTTGTTAATGTTATGTGCGGTATTACTATATACGCCAGCGGTTCCCGAACTTTTTGTACGTGTGGCGCCAAAATATCAGGGGAAAATATCACGGCGGTCGAAAAAAGGCACTACGTAACAGAAAGTAAACGTCATAGAACTGTAAAATAAATTTCTTGTGTCATATACACAATATTTAGATTAATAAACAACTATACACTTATAATAAATACAAAATGTATAATATTTAATCATATAATAGTTATGTTTAACACAATTCTGTTATGGGCGACAAACATTTGTTGGTGTCGATCAACAATTGTTTGGCGCTCTTGCCAAATCGGCACGGCCCACTAGTGGGAGCGCCCTCTCTGGGAACCGCTGGCAAAGCTTCGGACTAGCATCCTTCCTCTCTGAATAGCCATGGATACGCAGTCACTGAAACATATGTTCTATGATTTTTTAAAGGGACGGGATATTTTCAGTGAAGTCGATAGTTTTGGGTCCGAAACCAGTCTCAAAAGCGCACCATGATATATAAAATTTGATCTGCGGGATAAATAGAACGATTCAGGTCATTAGATGGCTGAACTCGTGTTGCGAAAAGTCACAGCCTATCTAGGAAATTTATTGCAAGGTGTGTTTTATGTGTTTGCCATGGATCAGAATTACGTGTATATATGCAATACAAACAGCTTTGAGTGATCGCTTTTATTGCAGACTGACTTGCATGGACTTGCATTTAACGACCAACATAACAAACTTAATTGAACTATCAAGGTCGTGGATGTTTTATGAGTGATTTCACGTTTTTTGTCATAAAAAAGCTCTAGTGAGAGTCCCAGGGGCGAGCAAGGTTCTTGTACCAGGGGCCAGAAATTTTGCCCAGCTAGACTGGCGGGCCATGTGATTGTGACGTAAAAACTTACATTTTCTGAGCAATATTTACACTGTTACGAAGGCAAAATTAGAAAACAAGAAGTTTCTTGCCAAAACTATATTTGATCGCAATCTCGACAAATTTTTTGAGCTATTTTTTAGCTAAAACATCAAAATTTGGTTTTAACTTGGTTGTGGCAGCATCAGGCGTGCCAGATTGAATTGACCAGCGGCCTGGATTTGGCCCACGTGCCGTAGTTTGTTCATGTCAGGTCTAGCCAGACACATTTAACTGATATACATATTAATTAAAAACTCAGAATTCAAATCATTGTTTTCTGTGAAAATTCGCATTTTCATCTATATGGTTAGAACGTAACGTTCACACAAATTCAAAATTTGCCGCAAATTAGGTCTATTTAGCATATTCCGAATTAATTGAAAGGGAGAATTTCTTCGGGGTCAGAGATCGCGAAAATACTTATTTCCTGTCGATTATCGAATTGCGATCGAACTTCTTTTCCTCATTATCCGTGAAGCTAATTTTCGTTATCGATGTTTACACCGTTCGACTTATCCAATTTACAGCATATCCAGCTGTCCTAATGCGACCATGCAGCTGAAATTTGGGTCGGAAATAGTTTAATTTGTGTGCAGCATAAACGATAGTTTTAGCCTGACGAACGACTTAGCCTATTTAAATAAAATTTAAAGACCCTTCATTCAGTTCAACGATCATAGGACTGAAGTAAATAAAACTCTCATTACTTGTGTAAGGCACCCGAGACTACGATGCGTTTATTGCCCCACCACTAGTTTGGATCTATTCATATTAAAGTGGGACGAAACTAAGATCAGCAGAATCGAAGAAATAGATTCGAACATCAATTTTAAAAATGAATAATAACTCCTTAGCGCGTGGATCGCTCTTGATACTTTACTGATCCAATATTTATTTGAATATTGGACACGAACTGTACATATGAAGCGTTTTCTTAAATTGTTGTTGCTGTTAGTAGTTTCTTTCTTCTTATTATGGAAAAATCGCTTTTCTCATTAACTACTTGACCAATTGCTTTGAAATTTCCAGTGGTTAAAGATTGTAAATTTTACTAGAAGGCTATAACTTTTATTTATTTCAAAATCCGTCTAAGGAGTTCGTTTTTGGTGTGCGATGACGTCATTAAAATTAAGAATTGCGCATCTTGTGGCGGTTCTAGTCAGACGAAGTCGTGGAAACTGGGGTGCCGGAGTCTACAGTAACAGATTACATGCCCGCACTATTTCGAATTGGTTTTCGTGTCCGTATACTTGAGCATCGCTCGCTTGTATTTATTTTTTTGATACAGTATTCATGCTTAAGTTAATAAATGCCTAGAAAACGATCTAAAAATACGGCAGTGTGGCTCAACGGGCTAAGCGTTAGGAATACGCTCGCCACCGCATCTCTAATTACTCTGCGTGGGTTCGCAGGTTCGAATTCCATGCAGGGATAGTTATGTGCGAGAGGATTGCTGGACTCCTCGCCGTCGTTGGGTGGTTCACGTAACCGCTGGTCGTGGTTTCCCTACGCTAATTTAAGATAAACATTGCAGAATCGTAGCCTTCGTTTATTTTTCCAGTGTACTAATCATAAGATTAAGTAATAATACTTCCATAACACGCGCACGGCACTCCCCGGCACGAACCCGCAAATTGAATCATTAAATTAAAGTTCTCGTTAACCTCTGACCTTAGTTTCGTTTACGTCCGCCACCAGACAATGTTGATTAGTTTTGGCGCCAATTTGCTTCGACGCGAACGAAACGGGTGGTCTGTATTCGCGCGTAAATGTCAACTATAGGGAAAGTTACTCAAGATGGGTATTCTCAATAATCTCAGTAATTTTTATGTCAAAATTTGTCATTTTTTCGTATCATAGTAAACCTGGGGGTTCAATCGGGGTAAATTTATCTAGGGATGGGTTCAACATTTTAAGAACTGGATCTCTTTCTTGCCAGGAACAGGTTCCCTCATTTCAGAAAAAAATACCAAACTAAAAAAATGTATATATTCGCCGATTATACCGACATTCCAAGAACAGGACCATGCGAACGCCCAACATCGAATTCATCCCGTATGGCTCTGTGTTCGCGCGTAAATAGTAACTGGCTAACCGGTGCTTAGCATACATTACTTTTCTATATTTACCGGTATATTAAAATATACCTACGAAGCTAATAGCATTTTCTCAATGAATTTGAGGTTCCCGTACATTTGAACCCATGACAATTGCACCTGCATACTATTGCACATATGGAAATTTTTTTTGTTTTACGGATATTTGAACTCATACTAACCCTAACCCATGGGTTTTAGCACCCGCATATAGATTGAACCCGCGGATATACGCAAGGGTTCAAATGTACGATCATCAAATTTGATATTACAGTGTCGGATTTAAATACCGTATTTTACTGACCACGAGGCGCACGCGTCATAAGGGGAATCCCAATTCATTGCTTCGATTTGGGTTTCGTCCATGCATAAGCCGACTGAGCTATGAGACACAATGGTTTTTAAGAAGTATAGGGTTGCCGTACAGAGTTTATTAACCAAAAAACGCAATAATTTTCATGGTTATTGTATTTCATTCCAAGCAACTTAGACGGTGGATTGTTTATAAAGCAATAGTAGCGATACTGGTCTTGGGTGAAGGAAATAATGATCTACCTGATTCATACATTAGGCGCACTGGCTTATAGGGCGCACGATTGATTTGAAATTTTTTTTCTTTGGACCTCCTGAAGTATGCGCACCAAGATGGCGCACAACCTGAACTCAGGTTTTGTACCGGGTTAGGGTTCAGGTTGTGCGACATCTTGGTGCGCATTCTTTAGGAGTACCAATTTTTTTTTATGAAAGTTGGCCTCATGGTCCGTAAAACACGATATATTGACGCTATATGTATCAAATGCCACGACCCCCTTCTCGCCCAATGTGTGATAAATTTAGGTTGGCAATGCGCACCTGGGAATTCCGATGTTTTCAATGATAGTGTCTTCTCATGCATATCCATAATTAAAAAAATACTATTCATATAACGTTACTAGCTTTAAAACAAAATGGCAATCAACTTCCTGAAGTCATCGGATGTTATGATTAATGAATTGATATTTTCCAATCCATGCAACGCGCACTCGCTCAGAAGAAAAGTCATCTCTGAACAAGGTTACTGGCAATCACTGAAGCGCAACGTGATCCACACATAGAGCGCACCGTCCACCGCACCATAGATGATGCGCACGATCGATTTTTAGGAAGTAAAAGGGATTTATTGAAGTTCACATGATGGTCTGTAAAACACGATATATTGATGCTGTATGCCAGGGGTCGGCAACCTACGGCACTGCATTATAGTAAAAAACAGCTGATTTGACGATTATATTCTTTACGTAACAGAATTTATTTTGAGAGACGTGTAGACTTAATTATATTATAACCTAACAAGTATATATTTCACAACTAGCTTAACGAGCCTATAATTTAATTATGATTAGACAATAGGCAACAAAATGCAGAAAAATTGATGCTACATGCAAATGATTTAATGGCGCAGAAAATATTCAAATGGGCAGTCTTCGCGCACTGCATAACATGTAACTGATCGGTGTGAAAAATTTGATTCATCGGTCATCCGTTCGGTTTTTAACTTTATAAAAATATGTGCGATCCGCCAATGACGTGCAACCTTTAATTTTGGCCCGCGAGCGACAAAAGGTTGCTAACCCCTGCTGTATGTATCAGGTTAGAAATGCCGCACTTGGAAAATTTCGATTTCCTTCAATGATAATGACTTCTCACATATGATATCCCTATTTCATACACATTTTTATCGTCTGTTTGTTACAGTTACTGAAAATAATTAATGAAGTCGTGGTTTGACTGCATTAAAGTGAACCACATTATAAATTTTAGACATTTAAACTTCTTTATTCAATTCCATGCATCTAAAAATAAATAACTGGCAAACTAATCCCATACTCGACATAGACTGGTAACCGGACGAGAGGCCGTGGTTCGCCATATGATTAGGCTGTCATAATGGCTTTCTTCTCCCCCGGGATAAATATGCAAGTCCTATCCCGTCCTATACCGCAAGTTCTTTTAATATAAAAATCTGAAACACATTTTTTTTTTTTGAGTGTGGACATTACCTTTAAAATTCGCAATGTGTTAAATGATGGAATAATGGCTGACACCATCTGTAGTGTGCGATACGAGAATGTTTAACGGTATCAATGAATACAAAAATGCTTAGCACGTATTGAAAGTGCCGGTGTAGAATTACAATAGAAATGGCCGGAAAGATATTTTCCGGAATTTGTTATTTTTCTCGCCTCACAGCAATATGGTCAGTTAGCTTAGACCGGTCGGCGTTAAAATGTGAAAAATTCAGTTTAGCCTTGAGTATCTGTCACAGACAGTCAACGTTACAAATCGTGGGATTCAATTCAGCTAAAGTCTAGAGTAGGTAATGATCCCGGATCTTCTGTACAAAGCCCCCGTCATAATAAACGGTTCCCGTACAATTGAACCCACGACAATTCACCTGCATATATTGTACCTATGGAATTTTTTTGTTTTACGGATATTTGAACCCATACTAACCCTAACCCATGGGTTTTAGCACCCGCATATAAATTGAACCCGCGGATATACACATGGGTTCAAATGTACGTGGGTTCAAATGTACGGTCACCATGATAAACACCCTCGCAAACGCTCAGAATAAGAAAATTAGTAATTGTCTTGTTTGGGTTAGGAAGGCAGATTGCGCTGGCAATTCAACTTTTGCAAATTATTCCTAACCGTAACTGAATAATTACTCATTTTGTTATTTTAAAATGTGACGGGCTGTTTTACTCAAATCTCACATTTTTTGCATAAGTGCCGGGAGCTTTGTACAAAGGATCTCTGTCGCTGGTTCGTTCGGTTTTAACAGAAATATTACTTTGTGTTCGATGTAGAGTTACTAATAATCATTCCTTATTTACTATTATACATATTAATACCTATTCATGTACACAGTAGAAGCTAATCAAACTGTAGCAATGCCCGCGAGGGCGTTGTGCGTGAAACCAGTAATAAACTAACAAGTGTATTAAAGAATAAATAACAGAAACAAGTTTTTGAGAGAGGAATGAGGAGATCCAAAAGAGGCAGAGCATAGAATATATCAAATACTGTTAAATAAAACCATTGCCTTGCCGCAACGTTTCCGACTCGGGGAGGATTTTGCTTTGTAATTGCTGTAGTATTACTATTATTCTTTCAAATTGTACAAAAACGGGAGTTCTATTTGCGCATAACTCTAGCAAAGGATGCATTATAGATGGTTCCATTACATTTGAACCCACGTACATTTGAACCCAAGACAATTGCACCGGCATACTTTTGCACCTATGAATTTTTTTCGTTTTGCGGATATTTGAAACCATACTAACCCTAACCCATGAGTTTTAGCACCCGCATATAGATTGAACCCGCGGATATACACATGGGTTCAAATGTACGGTCACCGCTTTAAGAGCTCTTTTTGAGTAAAAAAAGCAGTTTTATACACAAGAAGGGAGTAACACGTATGTATGTACTAGTAATCTACTGCGCTACTATTCCATATAATTTCAGTAGCTCTCGGTAATTCAAGAGTTTCCCATAATTTAGGTATGGGAGTGAGTGCACATAACCATGTTTGAGCAACGTTTTTGAAAACATAGTGGGATTTAATAAAGAAGGATAAGAACCAATGATTTAGCGTGGTGTCGTGTAACAATATATAACTTCCCCTCGACGGATATCTAAACGTATCATTAGTATTTAACGGGTCACGAGGAAATGCTCTCAAGTTTATTCTTGCCCTGACCTGCCTGGGCTTGTTGTATTCCGCCATATATTGGGAAAAGTCGACTTTATCATTCAAAAAATTTGCGAGGTTTAGGTATAATTATATATGATACAAAGATAGTTTATAGATATTAGAGATAAAAAATATTATGAGATATTAAAAACCTGATTTAATTGCGCGATTTATATACGATCTTGTGAGATATAAAATGGCGCATGTTTGTTGAATGCAAGTTGAGCAATGAACACTACTCCCATAGTATGTGTACCAGGTTAGGGTTAGGCCAAAATTTCATTCCGATTTTCCTATTTTAGTTCTATTACGAGTTCGGGGACTGCCTGTGTTAGTCAATTAAATATACCTCCTGCCTATAGGCTTCCATTCCTTTACACAACTTGATGTAAAGTAGGTGAACAAAATTAGTTACCTCCATATTGGTACACATACTTCTGGTGTACCGAGCAATGTGAGATCTGGTTTGGCCCGCACATAGGTCCAGAGATGAAATGAGTCAATAACCATATAAAAAAACGCTCTCCTCATTAACTACAGGATCAATTGCTTTAAAATTTTCAGTGGTTTAAGATTGTATTTTTAGCTAGAAAAGTATGATTTTTTTTTGTTCCTAAATTTTCTATGAGATTTTGATATTTCATTAAAAGTTCCGCCGTTTTATTTTTATTCATGGGAACACTTTTATATGGCATCGCGATGGCTGTTTTTCATGTTTTTATGACATCGTGACGGCATGTACTGGTATCTATTGTGACATTTGCATTTTTTTCTTTTCAAGAAAAATAGGAAGAATTTTGGGTCATTTAATTATGTTCTATTTATCTAAGTCAGGAAACGCTCACAAATTAAAACGGTATTGTTATCTAATAAATAACATACTCCTTATTGTGACGTACCAATTGTCATTAAGGAGTCGTTGTTAGCAAACAATAAATCTGTTATTATTTAAATTCAGAATAGCCGAGTTGGCAGTAAAGCATTTTAATTTAGGCAAGAGTTGCAGAGTTTATATTGAAATGTCACGTGATTTTCCACATTTTTTGCTTATTTTATTTCTGACCCCCAACCCCTTTAAGCGCGTTCCTAATTATTCACGTAAGCGCAAATGACGTATCTTTAAAACAATGATGTCATAGGAATCTAATTTACAATTACCACAGAGGTAAAGTATGCAGATTGAATGCCTGAACGCTCAGAGTAATATGAGGGTTCTTGAAACTGAAGAGAATTACTGCTATAAATTTACAGAGCTCTTGGAATTTCAGTGGTGGTTTGTAACTTTGCTCACAGACGAGTCTTCTTTAACTTTGAGTGAGTTCCCGTAACTTTGATCGGAGATGAGTCTCTTACTTCTGACTGAGTGCCGGTAACTTTGCTCAGAGACGAGTCTCCTTCACTTCTGAGTGAGTGTCCGTAACTTTTCTCAGAGATGAGTTTTCTTTATTTCTGAGTGAGTGCCCGTAATTTTGCTCAAAGATGAGTCACCTTTACTTTTGAGTGAGTGCCTGTAATTTTGCTCAAGGATGACTCTCCTTACTTTCTGAGTGAGTGCCGATATCTTTGCTCATGAAAAAGTCCTCCTTACTTCTGAGTGAGTGCCCGTAATTCTTCTTTTTAAGCAAATTCCTATAATATTTCAAAAGCTCTTAGCATTTAAATGAAAACTACGTAATAATGTTGCATTTGACTTTTGTAATATTAGTAAAGGCCTTCATGTTCACGGACCGTGGCTCCAACGAGTAATGCGATGATGTCATAGAAATATAATCCACAATTACCGCAGAGGAAAAGTATGCATATTGGATTCCTGAAATAATACTAGGGTGCTTGAAACCGATATTACAAGGACTATCAATGTATTTCGACGACTGGACATGGTACATCATGTATTGTTTATGTATAGATGATGTCAAACTGTTTAAGTATGCATGGAAATGAGGTAAGTATTGTTATTATGGGTTACGTGGACACTTTGTTTGCGAATAGAGAAGTTCAAAGCGCCTAATAAAAAACATTGCAGCTCTGAATTCATAAATAACTGCTTATTTAATGAGAATGTATGAAATTGAAATAATCTAATCAAGTTTGCCGTGTGCGATTGGTGTGGAACTGTTTAAATATGCATGCCTGAGAAATGAGGCAATGCCTGGATACGGCTAGAATTTCAAAATATTTGAGGCCGTCACGAGCAGCAAGGGCGTAGCCAAGTGGAATATAGAAAAATCTACTTGTGTCCCTAAGTTCATGTGACCTCGCTTCAAAGCAGCGTCGCCAGAATTTTAAATCAGGTTATGTCATTGTTGTCAATAGCAACTGATTGTAGTGTTAGATTAGAATTTATTTAGTGGGGGCCATACATGTGTCCTACTTCAGTCGCGATCTCTGTCGCCCATGTATAAACGTACTTAACGTGAATATTACATGAAAAGGAATTACGTATCTATCTTGCTATAGTTAGGTATTACAACCAGAGCCGTCGATAGAATTCGAATTTATTTATTTTTATTTTGTTTTCGTGATGGAGGGGGGGGGGGATTAATGGGATAACATTCGTAACAAGCTGATACAAATTTATTCATTCCCATAAAAATATATAAATTAGTTAGGTATATATACAGTATTAACATAAATAATTCAGCGGATTTGTTTACTTGATGATTCATTATTTGTGGCCATGTAGTATCAAGTAATAATTTCAAATTTTCTGCCCGAAGCAATGTTTCGATACACCTTTATGTTGTAATAATCCCATCTCCACATTACGTAATGTCATATTATTATGACGTAATCCCTCGAATCCCATATTCTTCTCTGAAACGCTACTGGACCATGCAAAGCGCTTTAAACATGTCTTTTTTACTATTGATTGAAGGCTCGTATCCTCACTTAAGCAGATATGCATATATACGGGCATTGTAACGTCATAGGCATAGATAATAAATTGGACTCAGGTAGTGCCTTTGCAACCCAAAGGGATTGGAATTATCTGCAAGTACCAGATTAAACTAAATTAAAATCGGCACAGCATTCTTAAACGGCACTACTCCGCGGGCCCAAATTTTTTTCTCTGTGGGCGGTATTTGGCCCGCGGGTCTCAGCTTGCACACGCCTGATCTAAATGAAACGACTCGGACTCGACTGTACACGAGCGAGAGTAGTTTTTCGACTCGACCAGACACTTTTGACTTGTGGTTTATGTACTACTTCCTACACAACACTAAAACAGAGCCTTTTCGGATTAAATTTGTAACATAAAAAATTGTGTACTATTTCAATTTTTGTAAAATTTCAGAAATTCGCGGTTTGCTTTGAACTTGTCAAAATGTTCTTTGTTCCACGGAAATTTTTTCGTTTCTTATTTTATTCTAAGTAGAAATTATGTCACTTGTTTTTCTGGGCGCAAATATATACGCTAACATTTTTTTTGCAGATTTTGCGTAAATTTATAATTTTCGCAATTTCTTTTCTAATTTTTGCATAATTTTCTCATCTTTGTTTAATAATTAATGAAAGCTCGTTAAAATGTCAATTTTGCAAAACTTTTTGTAATTTCTCGAAGATTCTGGATTATATTGAGTCACTTTTATTTATGTGACGTTATTTAACTTTTCACTGAGAACAAGGCTTCGTGCGAGCTTTCACTGATTATGCAAAGAACTACTAATCTTTGAGAAAAGCTGTGCTCAAGCAGTCTCTAACGCGTGAGAATTTAATTTCTCTGGATCGCCGTTATTGCCAGTTTCGTACAGCGTAAGCGAGATACTACCGGTAGCGGTATAAACAAGTGGTTTTCAATCACGGGTAGGAACAGTCCAAAGGTTCCGTATGTTTCCGTTCTAATCCGATGGTCTGTATCTGACATGTGCAAATTACGGCCCGCGGGCGTAATCCGGCCCGTTAGATGGTTTGATCTGGCCCGCCTGATGCTGCAACAAACAAACTAAAAGCAAATTTTAATGTTTCAACTAAAAATAGATCAATAAACAAGAGAGCAACGCTCAAATATATGGACACGTTGACTAGAGCGAAGCAGGGTTTACCTTTGACGTTACCGGTACCGTACCCTCAAAAAGTTCCGGGTTTTCAGTCGCAAGAATTTTCACAGTCAGCCGTCACGCTTGGCGGATTAAAAACCGTGTTCCCATATTTAAAAATTAATACAGCGCAATTTTGGATGAAATATTAGAGTCCATAAGATTCATAGTAAATTTAGGAATAAATGAAAGTAATAGCCTTCTGGCAAAAAAATCAATCTTGAACCACTGAAAATTCCAAAGCAATTGGTCCAGTATTCGAAGAGAAAAGCGATTTTTTAATGATAATGACGAAAGAAAATAACAATAACAACAAAATTTTGAAACGATCGTTATGGCCACTAAACGTGTCCAATTAGTTGAGATTGCGATTAAATTTAGTTTGTTTACGAAGCTCATTTTTTCCACTTTTGCTTTTGTAACACTGTAAATATTGTTCATACAATGTAACATTATAAGTCACACTTACATAGCCCGCCAGTCTAGGTGGGCGAACTTTTGGCCCCTGGTTCCTAAACCTTGCTCACCCCTGGTATATATTATCATCGGTATATTGTTTGGTTTGCCACTATTATTAAACTAGCTATAAAATCATTTTGTTTGCTTATGTGGCGGACATGTGATTCTCAATTATAATCACTTTTATTTATGTCTTTTCACTCATTCGCCAGTGGTTTTCAATCTTTCCGGTTGAGTGGAACCTCGATTGAGCATTCTAGATCTGATATGAGCAAACCATGGCCCGCGGGCCAAAAACGTTGAATGATTCAATCTGGCCCGCCGTATTCTGCCATAAATTTCTGCTTTTAATCAATTCTACATTCACTACATATTTGTTGTTATTGATTCTGTATGGTGCAATAGGCTTGTTAATTTTATGGTCGTAGTCTGTGTAACTTATGTGACTTATTATGGGAACGTTATTGCTCTCCTATTATATTTTATTCGTCTTTTATACTCCTGAGGTAATTACCAAAATTATATAAAGTCATTATATTTTAAATTAGTCATTTCTTGCATGAAAAAGAGCGGTAATTGGGTTTCTGCTACATAAGCGCAAATATAATTACAGCAATTGGTCTCTAGCCTATGTTTGCATATTTGGAATTGAAATGAAATAAAAAAAAGGCAAATTTTGTGTTACTCCCGTTACGTCACCAAATACGTCATCAATTTTTTATATAACTGCAAAATTGTAATTTGCAAAATAGGCACACAAGGCCATCATTTTGCTATATAAGCGCAAAAATAATTCAGTAATTGGACGGCAATTTTCCCAGCAACCTTGCCTTGCAGTTTTCAGGTCACGTTATTACATAGATTCGTGTGGTTGCGAATAATATTGATAAATGAAAGTAAAGTCCTAAGGTTCATAACTGCTGCGCTGCGCAAATTTTGTGATTCAGTGCTTGGTTTAGATTACAGGGTATTCCAAGATTGGCAGCTCCGCGGGCCATAAAATTACTTTTGCATTGTTCGCGGGCCACAATAGTGCCAAGAACTTCGCTCGTTTAACTTCGCTAGTTGCCTCAGCAAGCCATAACACTAGTCAATTCAGTGACATTAGTGATGCAACAATATGTCAAAAGATTTTTTGGTTGATTTTTTGACGAAAAACACGAAATGAGATTTGTTTGAAACCTTTCCGAATGCGACGCGGGCCACAGATAATGAAGCGGCGGGCCACATGTGGCCCGCGGGCCTGGGTTTGGACCACCCTGGTTTAGAACAATTACACGTATCCACTTAAATATGATGAGCTAATATGAACACGGCTCAAGACAAGCCGCCAGTGATATGCAAGGAGCCCCAGTTTGTAAACACCCAAAACCAATTCCCATATTCCCACCACCTTACCCAGGCTGTAATAAATTGGGTGAGCAATGCCGAACCGTCAAGATTCCTGTTAGACAGGGATACCCCCCTCCCCCAGTGAATATTATTCAAAAAAAAATGCTCGTTTTGCACAATTATCGTCCTCAGTCACCAATTACTCCCTCTTACAAGACAGCATTAGAATATTCTGTATCCAACTGCGGGCATTTTCTCCTTGCAAATCTGTAAGTTCGTATTATTCGCTGTAAGTTAAATAATATCTAACGAAAGCTCGCAGCTATATTTGCTATTCAGTAAGATAGATTATGCTATTCCTTTTTACCCCTCGTGAGTTTAAACGTACAACAGCCCGAATCGCAACCTCAGCAGTTTGAAATTTCGATTAGTTTTTTTAACAATGAAGTCTATAAATAGTTCAGGACATTGGTCAGATAATTTCGGTCAGAAATCGAGTTCGATCTGTTGTGTGCCGAGTATAAAACAAGTTTGATCATCCCTCCGACCTATGGCCAGCGCATGGCTTGTATACATACGCATAATAAATATGAATACAGGGTTACAATCGCACACAGAAATCATATAATACTTCGAAAATATGAATAAAACGGCTAACCGGGCGTGATTTAGTGGCGCCTGTGTCACGACACAAAGCATATATATTCCTTAGAACAAGGGTTCTTAAACTGTTGGTGTTATTGAGCCCGTGAAGTAGTTTACTATTATAACGGAGCCCCACAATAAATTTGTATCGCAAATTCAACACTAGACAAACCTATTTTAAAAAGTAGTGTCGAAATGTGGCAACAAGGCGGTTAACAAAATTATCCATGTCAGTATTTTAATAAGTAAACTAATAGCTTGCGGAGCTTCTAGGTTTCCCTCAATGTGCCCTAGGGCTCCGTAAGCTGCACCTATGACAGGGGTCAGCAACCTACGGCCAGCGGGCCGGATCCGGCCCGCGGAGTAATATGATCCGGCCCGCAACGCTTCACTGAATTATAGTAACAAAACAGCCGTTTTCACGATTATATTCTTCAGACTAAATTATATTATGACCTAACTAGTATATAATTCACAATTACTCGTTTAATGAGCCTATAATTTAATTATAATTAGACAAATGGCAATAAAACGCAGAAAAGTTTATGTTAAGTGCAAAGGTTTCAATGGCGCTGAAAATATTCAAATATAATTTTTGGAGATGTAATGAGGAAATAAATCTATATTCTATTCGAGAGATGTATCACTGCTTGATTTTTACTATAAAAAGTATCATTCGTTCGGTTTTCAACTTTCTAAAAATATGTGCGGCCCGCCAATGACTTGCAACCCTTAATTTTGGCCCGCGAGCGACAAAAGGCTGCCGACCCCTGACCTATGAGAACCTATGCCTTAGTACAGTGATCGGCGAATTACGGCACGCGGGCCAAATGCGGCCCCCGAACAAAGTTTTTGGGGCCCTCGAACGCCTTTACTTTTGATGAATCATATCATTATTATTTTCGCATGAATGTATGTCGTAACAATGACTGTTGTGCATCGTTTGTTTTGTAGTAATAGGCGGAAGGACATGTCAAGTTGAATAGTTTATTTGTCGAACGTGAGTTGTAATGAACACGGAAAAACGAGTCGCAGGTGTGTCATAATGTGGCAATTGTTTATAGGCATAAATTAATGTGGCCACACTCTACTGGAAATGTGTATATTTGGCCCAGTGGTACATATACATAAAGTTTTCCGATCACTGACTTAAAACACCAGTGCATGGTTGCCGCACTCCTAACTGCGAATTCCCCGTTTTGTTGAGTGCTTGCAGCCTCGAAAACAAATTTCGAATAATTTATAATACAAATCTATAAATAGTGCCGCACATTGGTCAGTTTGTCTTGGTCAGAAATTATGCTCTGCCTAATATATGCCAGACATACACCAAGCCTGATTGCATTCAACCTATGGTCCCTGTAACAGAACAGAACCAATGTGTTTTTATCAAGCATGGCCCGATTTAGAATTTATTCTGTATATCCGGGTCCGGCCCGCGACGAAATTTTGACCGGCCCGCAGACATCAGTACATTATGATATTACATTATTACACTTTTAGTACATTATGATAAATTCATTATGTGTTTTTTGGTTTCTTTTTTTTTAAAGTGTTAACTTTACTTTAAACGCGATTTATACCTTTCTTTCTTGCATTAGCGAATAGATATGTGATTAGGGTATTGAATACCATACATGTTATAATCCGGCCCACCGAGGACTTCATTTTCCCACATCCGGCCCGCCGACTAGAGAAGTTTCCCACCCCTGCTCTAGCACATGGGTGTACAATAGGCGGTCCGCGGGTCACAACCTGGCCAAGAAATCTAGTTTGGCCCTTGTTAACACTCATATATTTTTTCTATCAAGCAAAAAATTTGAATCTGTCAGTTTATATTTAAAAAGGTGCTCACGTGGGTAAAAAAACATAATGACTTTTGCATTTGTCGCTGGTTTAAATCTTTCGCCGCATTGCCCGTTGTCTTTATTACTGAGGCTAAGCGATGACCGCATTCTCTCCTTTTGCTTTACCCGTGGCGCTCTGGTTGTTGCTAATGTATTTCGTCGGGTAATAACAGATGATGCAATAACTCCACATTTCAAGTGTCACACTAAAATGTTGAATAAATAAAATTTTGCACTGTGAGAATTTTTTAATTCGTTGTGTCCAAAGAAAAACAATTTTTTTTGTGGTCCAGCTAGACATCTTAAGTTACTGCTGCATAGTTCTCTAAAATAAAACACAGTTGAATATAAATAAAGGAGTGTGCCATTATAACACTGCTGTTTTGCTGACTTCGGATTTTGTTTATTTTGCAATGGATATAATTACAATTTCTAAAATTGGAAACTGCCGACATAGCGAAAGCCTTTGTACCTAAATCAATTTGGCTGTCAAGCAGTTTTATTGCGGATTCCATTGCAACGGAAGAGAGGCGTTGTTTGGGCGTGTTAGTTTAGATGAATATTGGAATCGTGCAGCAGTTATGTAACATTAGAAAGGCCACGTCACGTCAATTTAATTATCTGATGAATTGAATTTTGTGATTTTGATATGTAGATGAGCTATTGTCCAATTTCCTGACTCTGCAATGCCCGCCCAATTCATACCATATGGTTAAGATCAACATTAGGTAGACGCGTTGATTTTTTGCACGCTTGAGATTTTTTACATGAGTTGCCAACATCTTATCAAAGCTCTTCTCAATGACCCACAAGCTCAGTTGCGCAGCTAAGGGTTCATTTTGAGATGAGCGGCAGGTTTGAAATTTCCGCAGAAATTAATTTCATCATGAAAGTGGCGTGAAAATACAATACTTTTCATATAAAATAAAAATTTGGACTGAGATTTTTGTTTTATCTGGATTCCAAAACATGTGTTTTTATTCATATTTATGTTCATACCACACCGGCTCCAGTCACTACAGGAACTAATTTATCGATACCGATACTTTAAAAATATGAATCTTAAAATTACGACTCCGGATAGTTCGAAAATTAAGCTCCGAACCCGAAAAATATTTACTCCGTATCGTTTGTAAATACAGCGTCGAACCCGGAGAAATACAACTCCGGATACGGATATTTTATACCGAACCCAGGCTTTAATAATTAGGAAACATTTGAATCCAAATAAATCATTTAATATTCCATAAAAATAAACATTTGGTAATTTTCCATTCCAAGTTCTCCCGCCATTTTCTCGAGTTAATTTTTCTAAATATCAATCAAGCAGCGAACGTCCGATGTAACTTTGTCACGTTTTGGTCGTTTCCCAAACTTTTGGCGACATTTTGATTTTTAAATTTTAATCTGTGAAAAATTGTAAATTTTATTTGAATTGTCAAGTATATTTTTATTCAAGCAATTTTATGAGCTCATTTAATTTTTTCGTCCGAACAAGAGTAGGAGATTTGAGAAAAAAAAAACACCACGTTTCAAAAGAAAAATTTAGCACAATTAACCAGTTCAGGTTAGGGTTAGGAATGTTTTGAAAAATGGGGGGGGGGGGGTCCTTTCTACAAAAGTTCCGCCTCACTTTATTAGTCGGTAATAAGATGAACGAAGAAAATTGAGACAACTTCATAGCGAAGACATAACAGGATACCACACAAGGCTGTGCATTGAAAAATATCAGATTACGTCGTGATTTAGGGAAGTACAATTACTGTTAAATTCAACTCTGTTTTACCCAATTTTTTAAACATTTTGGGAAATTTTAAACTATGATGTTAGAAAACCAATTTTAAAAGGTTAAATTATTCGATCATAAAGACAAAATGGCGCAATTTCATATAAATTTGTTTCTACAGTATACGCGTGTCCCAAAGATAAAATATGAGTCATTGTGTCATAATAAAGAGCGATGACACGCCTTTTAAACGGCCAAATAAGTTTTTTTTATCAAAATTGAAACCTCTTCTGTTAAGTTTATTGTCACGCCTTTGTTACGCCCTCAGTTTGCAAGCTTTTGAAACAATACATTTTTGCATTTAAGAAGTGTTCTAAATTTTGGGATTTTTCCAATTTCTCAAAAAAATTATTTAGAAAAAAAAATTAAAATATTTAATCTTTGCTTATGATTCCATAGCCAAACAAATTTATGAATACATAGGTATATTGAACTCGCTGTAGTATGAAACAATCACAATACACAGAGCAAATTTAGGAAAGTCGCCAAAATTTCAACAGCGGTTCATACATGCAATTAGCGTTTGAAAATAAAATTATGAAAGTGGGATGCAAGACAAGCTGTGTGTTTCTTGCTATATCCTTTCATTCAGAGTACGGCATCCACTGACATAATATAGAGAGAAAAGAGCAGTGGTAACGTACACGCTGGGCAAGTTTTTGAACCAGGGGCCAAAAATTTTGCCCACCTGGACTGGCGGGCCATGTAAGTGTGACGTAAAAAGTTACATTTTATGGACGATTTTATTAGTGTTAAAATGGAAACAATACGCCTCGTGCCAAAACCAAATTTAATCACAATCACAACAAATTGATTGTGTTATGTTTTTGGCTAAAACTCAAAATTTAGTTTTAGTTCAGTCGTGGCAGCATCAGGCAGGCCAGATTGAATTACCAACGTCCAGCTTTGTCCCGCGTGTTGTATAGTTTGCCCATGTCAGCGATACAATAATCAACCATCCTAATTCCGGTTTATTTATTATACTTATGTTAATAATACAACGCTTTTTCATGCCTTTCTCTCTGCTATCATTCGAAAATGACTGGAATCTTCGCAAAACCTCATCATGCATTTCGTCATGCAAGAATCAATAGATTTAAAAAAAAAAATACATAGTAAACTAATAAACGGGAACAGTTTAAGAATAAACGACAGCCATAGCGTTGTGTCGAGCAGGGCTTTGGAAACTGAGTTTAAATTTCATTCCACGGAAAAACCTCAAATGAGTTTGAAACGTCAGTTGAGGGATAAACAAAAAGCAGCGCCATAGCGTTCTATGTGTCACGCTGGGCTTTGGAAACTTTTAAACTTCACGCTTTTAATGATGGTGGGGTCGAAGATAAAATTCGGACAGAAACCCAATCAGTATTAAGCTCGCATTCGCTAAGCTTTATTATTATCAAACTTTGGTTTCTTGCAAAATTTGGACTTGTAGTCGGAGTTTATATTTTATTTAGACTTGTAGCCGGATTATCAGTGCAAATCAATTTTTTTGTCTAACACGATAAAATTTTCCAACCCCGACAGCATCGACCTGCTCAATGCTTCCAGGTCATTTTGCAGCGAAAGTGTGATCTAGGCTTTTCCTTTGGTTGTATAATACATACATGACACACCCGTGTTACGCCCTCTGAGGGATCAACAATGACTTTTGCAATTATGTATGCATTTAGTTCGAACAAGCTTGGCGCTATCGTAATTAAACTATTTAATATTTATACCCGGCCTTATGTAATCGTTTTTAATTTTCCTAATTTCTGGAGATTGTAACGTAATAAAAGAAACTCTTTGTTCTGTCATAAAAGGTATTGGTTTGTTTTTTATGTCGTAATAATATTGCTAACGACGGTCGTCGTCGCTTTAATTTAAATCTCGCAACATCAGCGGGTTTTAAATTAAAGATATGAGGTGTCCGTTTCTTTTAATTAAATTGGTGAAAATAAAAGAGAGAGGACGAGAAGATCACTCCTCGTGTTCTTTATTATGATATCACAACCTTAGAGTAGTAGTGTTTATTTTAAACGATTATGAGTCACAATGTGGAAAAAAAAACGACGATATATAAAAAGAAGACAGTTAAATTAGACTCGATGATTTCATTGTTCTGTCATAGACGAAGGTTGTCTCGGCGTTTGTGTGTGAATAAACGCAAGTGCTGATGGCGCGAAATTTAATACTTATTCGCGCGCAACGTGAATTTAAATTTTTAATCAAGTATTATTTGCCATATTTTGTTAGTATTATGTGCAATTTGCTATTTTATTGCTACATAACTTGCCGAGATATTCGATTCGAGAAGGTATTTGTTCATATATCGTATTATATTATATTTAACTCGCGGGTTACGTTTACGGGCGTTGGTAAACTCGTATATTCAATTCGTAAGGATATTTGTTTGGGTTCGGATATCATAGCATTTCATGTTTAAATTTTGTTTGCAACGACGGTACGAATTCGAATATTTGATTCGAAACGGTATTTGTTCGGATTCTGTAAGTACACTCTATTCAAATGACATATTTTGTATGTTCCTTGGGGAAAACCCCGACTAAATTCTAATGAATTCGAATTCGAAAATACCACAGTGTATTCTATTTGTGGGCATGCTTTGGTAGAAAAATTCGAATATTCAATTCGATACGAAGGGTTAGGGTTGAATTGGTGTGTGTTGTTCGAACCATTCGAATATTGGATTCCGATAAATATGCAACGCGTAGTACTGTTTGTACTGCGATTTTATGCTTAACGGGTTACTAGATAGAGTACTCGTGCTGATGGAATAATTCGAATATTCGATTCGATTTGTTCGGATTCTGATACTCTAATACCCTGGTGTATCTTTAAAGTGTTACATAGTGCGTGTTCTTCACATTTGCCCCTAGCATGACCTCTTTGTTAGAGATATGCGCGCGCCCGGAAAATCGGGTGATTTTTTTTTTGTTTGTAGTGCAACGTTTGCTAAAACGAGTTTTCTTGCAAATTTCAGTTTATTTATATTAAATTAGAATTAGAAAAAAAAAGGAGGTGTTGGCTATATAAGTGCATTTTCGGATCGTATTCTGTCTTTTTAAATTTTGTTGAACTAGGAGTCGGTGGTTGGATTGTAAACAAACAGTGTGGGTCGTTATACCTTCACCACACAGAATTCGACAAGCAGACACTCTTCATAAAAAAAAAATACTGAAATAAAGATATCATTTATTTTTGATAGGTGAGGATTCATGACTCCCGTAGTATGTGTACCAGGTTAGAGTTAATTTTTTTTTTCCAATTTTCCTTATTTTAGTTTTATTATGGGGTCGGGACTGTCTGTGTTAGCCAAGAAATACACCCCCTGCCCATAGGTTTCAGTCCTTTTACACAACTTGATGCAAAACAGGCGAACAAAATTAGTTACCTCCATATTGGTGCACACACTTTTGAAGCGCCGATTTTATTTATAAGGTATGAAATTTATTACTTCACCCCAAAACTAGTGATCTTAATGTCATGCTAATTAGATTGAACACCGTTATGAGCTTCGTGGTTTTACTTTCGTAGTTTTACTTTATTTTCGTTGTTGATAAAAACCGAAACCATTTTGTTTTTCATCGTTCTACTGGGAGTCGATAGTTGAATTGTGCACGGGGTGCATGACTCTTATTACGTCATTTCGAATGTGCTGTACTGGGAGTTTTTTTGTATATAAATAATAACATATATTTTCTGAGAAGACGTAACATAAATATATTTATGCTAGTATGCAGCAAGACTCATTAATCACTTCGATTAGTTATCTTCACTCATTCTACAGCATCCTTGCCTTAAATGCGTACAAATCAACTTGCGCACGAGCATAGAGGAATGATAGGTAGTTTATCCAACATGAATATATTTGTGTCAGTCTGCAGCAAGACTCTTGAATCACTTAAAATATTGTCTTTAATCAGAGCAAAATGTTTATTTTACTTAAATTTCATTTTAAAATGGCGCCTCTGATTCTTTGAAATTATTTATTTCGAATAAAATTCGATTTGATTACAAATTATATTTTATTATGTTATATTTTATATTTCTCATTGGCACTCAAGCGTAGCCGCTGACAACCATTTTCGGTAGTGTTTATGATATCATAAACATAATACTATGACGTAATAATAATATTGATTCATATCCGTGGTTTATGTTTTCATCCTTACTCAGCGGTAACACTAGACGTTAGTAAGATTGAATTTAAAATTTATTTCAGTTTTTAGAAAGTAAAAGCATTTTTTATAGATAGAAGTCCGTTTAGTGATTATTTTGAATTTTAATAAATGGTTTTTGGTGCGAGTCGTGACTTTTTTTTAAAAAAATGACGGATCTTTGAGGGAATCTGTTGAAAAATCAGCGTAAAATGTGTAAGATTAGCAAAAGTTATTGGACACGGAAATGTACTTAGGGATAGTTCTGTTAATATGTTTAGTTTTTTCGGCATTGACGTAATCAAAAATTGCGCATGTTGTGGCGTTTCCGTTTTTGAGCTATTTATTCCGTAACGGTAGTGTTACGAATTGCATGCCCGTACTCTTTTGCCTTCTTTTCTCTTTGGTCTTTGTCTTTTTAAACTCGCAACTCATTGGCAATCTGACTTTATTATAGTTAAATCACGAAAAAACGAAATTTTACATTTATATGGAAATGTAATTAATACGACACGTAAGTTTGTACCGTGGATATCGATCATGTTTCTCTCTTAAATCTAACAGATTTGATCATTTTATGTCAAATTTTAAAATCGTGCAGATAATAAAAAAAATCGTCGGAAACGGATTATTGTTTTACAACACACTCGATTTCATCTCATGCGTCGAGACGTAAAGAGACGCACTGGTTTGCGATAAAAGCATGTTTTACTAATGGTTAGTTTGTTTATTTCTGATTTCACAATATTTGAAGACACATAATCATATATCTTCTGTTTATTTACATACATTATTGCATAATAATTTATAGTTATGTTACTAAGTAACTATTATGTCATCACAATGACTTTCAACTCATAAATGAGATTATTTGTCCCATTTGTATTTATACTTTAACTCGCTCACAGATGAGTCTTCTTTATTTCGGAGCGAGCGAATTTGACCAATTTTTATTTTTGGAAATATATTCAAGGGATTTTTGGTCGATTTAACCGCTTCAAATTTCGCGTCAGTCAGCATTTGTTATGCATCACCATAACTCTATATAGTTTCAGTAGCTTGTGAAATTTTTGCGAGTCTTTGCTACTTTTGAGTAGGTGCTTGCAACCTTGTTCCTGTTCCTGAACCTGTTTTTTACCAATTCTTCTAAGAATAATTGTGAGACGCTGGCGCTGACCTACGATTAACAATATATTTTCAAACATCTCTGGCTGCTTAACCAGAACGTTGTTAAGAGTCGAGGTGTGAAGTAAATACTTAAGTGAAAAACGGCGAACCGGTCCAACGTCGGAGCTGACGATTGAACTAATTGTATTTTTATATACCAATGACTTCTCGTCCAGAATCTTGTTCAGGGCGTAATAAAGATGAAATTATTATTTAGACCCGGACGATGGCGCTCGCGAGGGAACATTTTTACTGTGCGTCACCTTTCTTCGGTTCAACTTTTAATAGGAGAGAGTGTTTATGACGTCAAAATCATAACATCCCGTTATTGGATAATTCCTTTTTTCTTTCAAATTGTTCTCTCAAATTTTCTCTCGAATCGAGATCAGTTGTTCGAAGTTTTCGTTGAGTGCGGAGCTTTTTTATTTGCAGTTATGGTTTAAAAGCGTATGTAGCTTAATTTAGGTTTCAGTTGGGTGTACTCGCACCCAGCGTACGGTGAACCCCGTGTCGATTGTAAACTCAATACGTTATGCTTCAAATATGGGTAATTTATAATGAAATAAGCTGATTTAGTGGGCCGTTCAAAAAGGCATAAGCACTGTATTTGATTAGTCAGATATGGTTAGGTGATATATTATACCATTTACGAATAAGACATAAAGCAAATGGTTAGACTAAGCATAATACTCGATATGCTTATGGTTACTGGACTAAAAGATACAACTCATAAAAGACGAACTCATTCAGCGCGGTGATATTTACTGGCAATAAAGCCTTCACAGAAATGGTAAATGTCAGTCTATACAGCAAGAGAGAATTGGCAATTACGCTTCACGTTATACGCGTTGTGGAAATTTCCTTTCGACGAACTGAGAAACCGTGTTAGCCCAGCTTTAGGTTTAACTTAGCGCACATTATGAGTTAATTGGTTTGCGACAAAAATCTCAGATTCAAATCCCATAACCGTCTCTTCAAAAGCTTTATATACTTAATGTGTGTGAAAATATTTTTTCTTCTTAAAGAATCGTAACTTACCTATCGAGTACAGCTTATTCGAAGCCTTATTGGTGCGAAAGTTGTGAAAATATCATTATAAAACCGTTGAGGAATGGATTAGGATACAGCGTCGTTGTATTTTCAACCGTAACGCTCTTGGGTTTGAATAATACGGGCTGAAACAGATTTAGAAGGATTCTTTGGTACGGCTTCGCTTTTTTATTTATTTGGTGGAGAAAAAGACAATAAGACGACTTGATCTTAAAGCGAACCATGGCGGTTACCAGTACAAGTCGGCAATGGCCATACTTAGCCAGTTACATATGCACGGGTATGGATATTAAGAAGTCAGTTATTCGTTTCATATACGTACATATTACGCTTGCAAGACGAGGTTCAGTACTGTTATTGCTCGCCATTAATTTTATGATTATCTTGGGATAAGTTATGTATTCGCCCCGTCTACTAAGACAGACAGAATCAAAGAAATGATCAGAAAAGTAGCGTCGGTGCAATAACATCGAAGTATCGGAGATATATGTTGTAACGCTATTATTACCTATATCCAGCGATTGATATAGAGCTATTACTGAATCAGTCTATTTATATCGAATGATAAGCGAGCTATGTCAATGCACGTTTAAGCGGAAATTGAAACAGTTCGGTTTCGGAGTTGAGTGGGCCTTAGTATTATAAGGGTTTCAGACTGATGATGTGCGATGAATTTGATTTAAACAACTAATTGCTTAGTCATCAGAGCAGTGGTTTTCAACTTTCAATCCGACCGTCTTTTCAAAGACTTTTATCACATATGGTTACTTGCTTTCATTTCATAAAAATCTAGTTTTGTTTTCAAAGCGTTTCATTAGTTATTTTATTCGCCACGTTTAATAACAAATAAACGAAAGTAAAACAATAAACGCATTACAGCCAAAGAAATAAACCAATCACAGTCAATTTACTTTGAATTAATGTAGTGAAAGATAACGAATAGAGATCTTTGCTTAAACTCCAAGAGAACCTATCCGGATACTAGTTCAAGAAACCCTCGCTTGGATCGTCGAACTTGACTATTTTGGCATCGCGGGTCAAAGAACTCGTGTTTAAATCTCATAACCACATTCTCATCCATATTTCAAAAAGTTAGAACCCATAACCTGCTAGGCAAACAACTTAAACCCGCTGCACTAACCATTACAAACATCGTTTCTTAGCAGTTTCGCACGTCGTTAGCGCTTTATGGTTGTTGGGTGTTAATGTATATTTCAAGATCGGTTTCTAATGAGCTTTTCGTTGGTGAGTTGTAAAGTGAATCGTATCCTTCTTACTATAAATTTACTGTTCTGTATTTTCGTTAAATTTGACCTGTATTTTGTGGTGTCTATCTTCCAAGTAAGGTTTGATGATGAAGGCTTGCCCTGAGTTTCACAATGGTGCAAGGGTGGCCCAATTTGCCGTCCAAAGAGAACTGTACAACCGCCGGTTGGAGCACATATATGGAAGCACGTGAAAATCTCTGAGAATAGTTACCGATTTTCACGGAAATAACACGAGCTACCACTCAAACCACGAAAAATAGATCTCTGAGTAAAGTTACAAGGCTACGTACTGAATACTAAATGGTATTATGGTTGCGCGTTTGTAAATACCTTGCGAGACTCATACATGTTCATTGCATTAATTTCCTGTTCTTTTAAGCTTATGTATTCAAACATAACGTTACTTTATCAATGTATTGATAACTAATTGATTGAATTAACATCCGTTGCTGTTATAGTTTTGAAAGTTGTGATGCCCGCTTCCGAGCAAGCCAAGCACTGCGGCTAAGCGTTTGCCACGGTTTTATTGATATTTGAATCGAACTTTCAAACTCTCAAAAGTCGTTAATCCTTTGAAGTTGGCCAACTTTTGGTAATTTCCTCCGCTTAAGTTACGAATCTACTTCGCCGATTTAACCGTTCACTACGAAAAAGGCTCTAGAAAAGCACTTATTGATGCAAACTGAGCTAGTTATATGTCAAGGAATCAAAATTTTTCGGCCTGGCCTCCTCGCTATTAAAAGCTCGCCTAGGGGAAGATAAAAATCGGACTTCGGCTCCGGAATTGGAAATACGACTCTGACTACAACTTCATTATCGGAATGAAACGATCAACTGAGATCCAGAAAGTCTCATTCAGGTATTGATTAAATACAAATTCGCGATTCTGCCTCCTCGACAGATAACGCACATTTAGCCGGGCTTCGTTGCACTTTCGTTCGGCGCGAATACGTCATTTCACTGAAGTCCAAGTGTTCTGTCGGACCAAATCAAAGGTTCACTGCTACGATATCGGGGTAAGGCAAAATTGTTGTGACAATATTCGTATCCGAATAGTGATGTATTCTGATATTCTATCGCGTAATTATTCTCGAATATCTTGATGTATTTATTCTATAGTTATATCTTGATTATCAAGCTTTTTAACATGGGAAGCAAACAATATGGAATTGTCAGAGTTTCGCATGTCTATAGTGTCACAGAGTCGGATGGGTCCATTTATCACTTTCAAATCGTATATTCAACCTCATTCAAAGTTTTTACAACTTTCCTAAACTGACAAACTTCATCAGGGCAATAAATAGAAAATAAAATTCACAATATCTATACAGCTGGAGTGGTTACTTTCGAATTAGGTTTATTCATAGTACATACAGAATTTTTTTTTTCACATTTTAAAAATTGAGGGTCCGACCTGTCTACGCCTCTGGAAGAAGGAACTTTCACTTTGGGCTAGAACATACAGAACTGGTGAGGGCGAACATTACAGTCTTGCCAATGTTTCGAATGTCTATGCAGAGAACTTCATCAGTCGATGAGCAGGGAATAAAAGGTTTATACAAGTAATTATAATAGTCGGGGTTACGCGGGACCATACATTTGAACCCATGCGTACATCCGCGGGTTCAATCTATATGCGGGTGCTAAAACCCATGGGTTAGGGTTAGTATGGGTTCTAATATCCGCGAAACAAAAAAATTTCCATAGGTGCAATTGTCGTAGTTTCAAATGTACGGGTACCGAAATCTATCAATAACGGGCCAGGTAAGGACTGTGATTTGTTTATTTCTATCCAACGTCATGGGAAAGTTTGGAAATTCAAAATGATGATCAAAGTATATCATTTCCTTCGTAAGAGTTGTGTATGTATTACTATGAATATGTCTCGTATTAACCCCATTGAGAGCATGCATGCAGAGCCACCAGTTGTATATACGTTATCATGTTTATTTCGGGGGAGAGGAAAGTCGATGCAATGGATAATTCATATGTGAACCATGGCCTCTCGTTAGTTTACCAGTCCATGTCGGGTATGGGATTAGTTAGCCTGCCATTTGTTTCAAATGCTTGGACTTTTTGTATGGAATTTCATATATATTGTGCCCTTTTCATTTAAATTCATCGCCTTCGTGAAAATGTCTGCATAGACTTTTGAAACGCTGAAAATACTGCTAACTGTGCATTATTTGTTATGATATTTTTTCGGTCATATTGCTCTACGTTTTCAATTCACTGTTGCCTAGCAGGTTATTTACCGCAACCGTCATATCGTGTGTCTGACTCACTTGCGGTTTCGCTTTAAAGTACTGCTTTCCGTTTAAAGGTTGTATAGTCATTATGAATTTTATTTCTATAGAGAAATGATCCATCGAAATTTTCGTTTTGATAACGTTTATTTTGAAGTGGACAATTTTATTATTTAAGAGAATCAATTTTACATCCTACGCCCGGGGTAGAAAACTTTTCTGTCGGAGATTTAGTTGATAGTTTTTGATTGGCGAGTCGCTCCAATTTCACTAACTATTGGGGTGCTTATCTCACTTTCATATCCCAGGGAGAGTGGTAGTGGAGAGTGGTCGCGGGGCCCAGGTCTAGAGCGTTGCGTCGAGGTATAAACAAGTATAATATATCATCACAGTGTTCGATTAGTTTATCTTCGTGTTCTCATTTATATTCTATGTCACAAGGTGAGAATGCCCATTTCGTATTTTTATATTTCATAACCTGTGGAGCTCAAAATAAATATTCTTTCTATCGGGATAAATTCATGGACAAAATACCGATCTAAATGTTCAATTTTCACATATTTGTCATCCATCTTTTTATCACTCGAATTACGTTTTGGGAATTTCCGAGTTCAAAATAGAAATCACCGAATTCGTGTGAAACTATACTTTCGACAATTTACTGCAAATTATTGAAAGGCATCTATCTCGCAAGGATGATATATATGAATCTTAACGTTCAGTTGTTGGTCGTAATTCTTCCATCAATACTCTTTCCACTTTTAGTTGAAGACTCGGGATCTTGCCTTGAGCAAACTTGCAACTCTTCTATCAGTACTCTTTCCACTTTTAGTTTAGGATTCTGGACCTTGCTTTGAGCATTTGGGGAAACTTGCATATAACAATTAGCAATATATATTCTATATATTCTGATGAAAGATTTCTTCCTGAATAGTATATGATGCATATATCAGGCTTGGTCCGGAGTGAACGTATGAATCGTAATATAAAAAACTTTATAAGATGTTAAAATGATAGCTGTAAAAGGAATTCTATGCGTTGAAAGATTTCCCTTCTTTATAATCAGCGCTTTTACTTGCGTTCGCGTCTGTTCATGTTATTTACTGTTTAAACACAGTCATCTGGTCAGCGATTTCCGCTTGTTATTATTATAAGCATACGTTTGTTTATGTTTCCGAACGTAGCATATTAATATGGCGCGCATTGAAAGAAGATTGTGACATCACGAGGAAAAAAAATTAGGCTTCAGTGACGTCATAATTTACTAGAGATCGCTGAAGACAACAAATCGCGTTGTCTTCCATCATGATCAAAGATAAAAATACATCGATGTGGGGTATTCATATTTTGCCGAAGGAAAAGCACTAATTTTCGGCAGAATAGATTGAAAGCTTCGCTCAAGAACAGCGTAAAAGTAGAAGTTTCGGTTCGAAACTTTGACATACGAGATGAGTCTTTTTTACTTCTGAGTGAGGACGAGTGACCGTCTTTGAGCAAATTTTCTTGATTTCTATTATTCGAATCCTTAACCAACTTTTCTTTACATTTTTATATAAATTTCAAAATATTTTACTAAAGTTGACTTTATATTTTTACAGCAACATATATAGACTTTTAACTTGCATATATTCTGTAAAAATAACGTGCCAAATTTGGGCAAAAACTGCGGAAATATTATCTGTGCGATGTGCTAAATCATTTGTAAAAGAATATGCAGAATAATTCATACGATTTATACACGGGAAACCACTTTGCAAACAAGACCATGTCAAAATCGCCATTCTCACCCGAATCCCAGGGATATCATAGCGATTCAGACATTTCTATCGAAGACATGGGTCACAGTAGTGCTAAACTACAGACAATAAAAACGGAGGATTTGCATGTAAATTCTCCGTCTCCGACGAGAGATTGCATAGACTGCATGGACGAGGAACTACAAATTCCTCCTCCTGCGATACAGGATTGCCCCAACCCACAACAATCTGTGGTTGCTAACCCCTCCCCAAAAAGGTCGAAGGTCAAACCCAGTCCTACCAATATATTGGACGAACTGGAAAATTTGGGGCCCTCGAGTATTGTCCTCCCTCCCCCCTCAACAAGCAGTCAGAAAAAAGAAGCAGCGCGACCTGGACACATCAAACGTCCACTGAACGCCTTTATGGTGTGGTCGCAAATCGAAAGACATAAAATCACCTCCAAGGCGCCGAAAATGCATAATGCTGAGATCAGCAGAAATTTGGGGAAAAGATGGCGCGAGCTAGAGGAGTCGAAAAAGCGCCCGTTTATTATTGAAGCAGAAAGGTTGCGGCTCCAGCACATGCGAGACCATCCTGACTACAAATACAAACCAAAGAAGCGAACGAAAAGTATGTCAAAGAAGGAAAACGAAGAAGTAGAAAACAATAGCAAAGTCGCAAGGATGCACTGTGACGATAACAAAGAAAGCACCATAGTTGTTGTGACGCAACACGATACTGATGCAAATAAAACTGTGACATCACAAAACATTGCAAACCAGCAGACGACAAGTGTCATCAACAAGAAGAAAAAATCTCCCGCGAAAAAGGCAAAAACGAACAAAATCGAGATTCCCGATCAAATCACCCAAAACGTACCTCCCATCTCCTCCCCGACCCTCAAAGCTCTCCTCTCGCCAACCTCAATAACCAACGGTGCATGCAACAACACTATGACGTCATCGCCCTGCGTCACAAACATAAAAAGGGAAACGACGCACTGTGACGTCACACAGTCGAACACAAGGCCAGCAATACTAACGAACTGTAACGGCTTTGCCACCATAAAAATCGAACCGAACACGGATTTCGAACAGTCGAACTGCCAAACTAGGCAGTATGTGATATCAACCACAGGAGGTTCGAAGCTTACCTGCCTGCAAAACGCCCAGCCGAACCCGAATTCGAACTGCTACATTCAGTCACAACAGACAAATATCTTTCAGTTTCAACCGATACAGCGACATGAAGACACAACGACACAGCGACAAATGCAAGAATTTGACGAGATTTTGGAAAGTTTTTGCGGAGGAAGCACTAAGGTATGAGATTTTGAATATTTTATCAATTTTTGCTGATTTGATAAAAAAAAAATGCGCAGTTTTCGAATAGTTTTGTATCGATTTGTAAAGAATGTTAGAAACTAGGCGTTTGTTCGAAATCGATCTTAGTTATATTTAAGTAATATTATGGTTGTATATGTGCTTCTTTATATTGGGTAACAATGAGACAAATAGGACCAGTTTCAATGCACAGATATGTACGAATAGCACCTTGCCGTTTGTTGTCATTCACAATATTTAGGTACACATGATTTTAGTTATTTTTGTTATCTGGTCTAGTATATGGTTGTATTCATACTTTACATTATTGATGGAGAGTGAAACAAACAGAACCAGTTGTAACGCGCTGAAATATGCAAATAGTACCTTGTTGACTCGGCCCTTGTTTTTATCATTCGCACAAATTCGGGTACTTTATGTTTTCTATCTCATTTATTTTTGTGTCATCCGATGTCTTGTTGTATTTCTATCTAATTATATTGTAGAAAATGAGCCATTTTTAAGCATATCCTTGAATAGGAAGATAGAAAAGCGTTTATATTGCAAAATATGATCAGACTAAAACAGCGAGGTGATTTGTACACCACTCGTTACATCACGTATATAAATTTTACGGAACGAACATAATTGTTTTAAACGATGTGAAAATGACGATGCGCAATAATAGAGTGTTCCCATTGCATATATTTATGTGAAATGATCGAACTGGTAGCTTTTTGTATTGGCTTTTGAGTAGCGTGTGTGGTATATCATTCATATTGTCGCTACTTTTTCTTCTGTGATTTTACGCTGGTGGATCTGTATGCATATAATGCAAGGATACTGTTCCAAAAAGTAAAGATGTGTATTCTAAGTGATTCAAGAGTCCTGTTGCACATAATCACAAATGTATTCCTGTAACCTATATTAGAGTGCCGTACAGTGAAGGTTCAAAAACCCTTACAAAAATACATTTTCGTTGGTGTCCAGCAAGACACTTAAATCAGTCATCGATCGAGATACTTTGAATTTTTCATAGCTGCTTTTTTGCTAGATTAGCACTTTACCAATGGTTTTATCTTCACTTTGTTGAGTCCATTTATTAAAACGGGAACATAGAATTCGGAACTTCCTGTTAATTATTCATCGCCATGCAAGGCCTAACGATAATCGCAAATTAATATTGCAATTTATTCATCGCCAAAGTATGGCCGTATTTAAGTATTCAAATATTGTTACTAGGTTATATAGGTTTGAAAATGTAACTTCCTACTCATTGTGTGTACATACACGCCCGTGTCAGCGAAATGATTCTAATTGTAATATTGTATATGCGTATAAAAGTTTTGCAAAATTGCAATATCCTTCTATACCAGGGGGTGTGCAACATTTTTTTGTCAGTCGGTGATTTGTAACCATATTACTTTGTGTGTCGATAATTCTATCGGCTTTTCGTTCTCAATTAGGGTCTCTAGACAAGTGTGCAATAAAAATCGAAATGCAAGTCGATGTTTTTTTTTAAATATGAGCCAATTTTGATAAATGGCAACCCGATATTTCATATATTATCAATATGTCCACTCAATACAACAACCGGATAGGCGTTACCGCAACAGCTGATTTATGCAAAGTAACAGGGAAATGACTAAGAGGAAACGCGTCAGGCATCGCGTTTCGATCATTTTAGCCAAATTAAACTAATCCGAACTAACGCAGGCTGATTACAGCGATGTTCAGACCTTTATAATAGTCAAATAAAATTCAAATTAGCTATTCGTAAAGAGAGTATCTAATTAAACGTAATTGCAATTTGATCAATTATATGTTTATCATTAATTGTACACATCTCGCCCAGCGTGTGATAAACTAGATTGGCGATGCCGAAACGAGAAGATTTGTGTCCTTTTGAAAATAGCAGAGGCTTACATATCGTTCGATATCTATGGATTCGCCTACAGAGCGTTGCTCGGATCGAAGAGGTTGAATAAGCGTCGCTTAAACATTTGTAATCTACGGCGTTCATGCATCTGAAGCAATTAACGAGTTAACTAATCCCAGACCCGACAAGGACTGATAACTAGACGAGACGCTGTGGTTCGCCATATGATTGAGTCGTTTCATCATCTTCCCTCCTCCCGGTTTAAACATGAATATCCTATCTTTATCCGAATATTCTACTAGAATTCTTTTATGCAATTAATTTCAAGTTGTGGGTGGTTATCGGAGTCAAATTATCGTCCAATCCGGGCAATAAACCGCATTTTAAGAGACTCGACGCACCTCCGCACTGGAAAAAGGCCAAACCTCACTAAATGTAACGTGACAATTAAAAAATACTTTTTGTATGACGTTGTTCGTGTTGTATAAGATCACAAAGGTGTAATTATTCAAAATCATTTGTTTTTGTTAAGAATGCTCTATATTTGTGGTAATCATTGGCATAGAATGCATAGAATCGCGGTGCGCTACTTAAATATCGTGTTATTTGTTATTGGAATTCGAATATTCTGAATAGGTCAACGTCTTCGCTCGGTGTATTTCAATAAATTTGTGTACTTTTCAAGGTGAGAAATACATACATCAATACACCATTCTAGTTTTCTAAATTATGCCAGAATTTCACCACAAAACTAATTCTCAATTCGGATATTCGGAATGGCACAAATATTCTGCATCATTATATTCGTGTTCCAATATTTTAATTCGATAATATTTTTTTAATATAAATTCACGATATAAGCAAAATTTAATTTTATGAAATAATCCCGGATTTACGGAGCTTAAAAAAAGATTTGATCGCTTGTTCGGTCAGAATTAAAGCAATTTGAGCACAATTATCCTATTTATGACGCAATAAACCGATTCTTGGAATTGTTGTTGATCAGCTGATTTCTAAGAACCAATTGTGCGCTCACAAATAAGCGCAATAAACAAGAGATTTATGGTTTTATCATATAAGATTGATCAGACATGGCCCGGATATACTGGTTATGATTAAAACAAGACTGTGAGCAAGCAATTAATGAAAATATCCCAAACGCACCTTTGGCTAAATTAATATTTTTTTTCGATTTATTTTTTTCAAAATAACGAGTTTCCAGAACGTGTAATTTTCCTCAAATTATAGCGATCAAAATTGCATCGTTTCGTCGATATCGTTTCGATGGCGTTCGCCTTATTCTGCCTCCAGGGCGTTGTTATTCAACGTTTTGCAGATGCCATTTCTCGGTTCAAAAGTTCTTAGCCATACTAAAGACCATTTTACCTGCTTCTTTCAAAAAATCTCCTTGCATATCAGTGGGAGCTCGCACAGAGTCTTGTGCAGAGCGAACCCATTCCATTTCATAGCCATTAGTCAAGCAGTCATATGGTATGTTTTTAGAACTTTTTTACTTTTATTTTCTGTTATTTATTCTCTTATGCGTTTTCAAGTTAGCTCAACACCATTTTTCACAAAAAGGTAAATGGATAGACTTCACTCAGAATGTTGTTTTGAGCAAACAACCACATAATGATAGCTGAAGATATGACATTCAACACATACACCTAATTTGATAGCTGCAGTCTTCACACAAATCCATCCCACTCTGGTCAGGCATATAGTTTGAGTTCGAGGTCTTTAACCTGGTATATATCAATAGAGTCAACGTCCTGAGCCATCGTGCCCATTAATTATCAATTATATAACATATATATTATGACCTGACTGAGAGTTTATTTATGCGATTGTATTCCGGCATTTCACGCGGCGAATGATTTGAATTCGCAACACCTATTTCAAAACGCTTAATTTATTTTATTTAATTCGTTCTATCACGTTTTTGAGCAAACGAAACGTATCGCCATCGCACTCGATACTCAGTCACGTATTATAGCGACAATATTGAGAAGTCGTTAATCAAATATATTGCTTTCATTTATAGCGTTATATGACCTATCAAGTATGTACGTTCAGATATCGCTTTGCGTACTAACATATTCTATAATAAGCTCTTGCTCCAACTAAACCATTGCACAGGCAGCTGTTAGTAAGTAAGGATCTAGCATGAATCACGTCCTCGACCCTTATTTCTATAATATACGGGTAGGGACGAAAATTTGGACTCTGTATGTGATGTCATACATGACCTTTAAAGTGTTGAATTTTCCCTTAGGATTCGCATATTATGCGGAAACGCTTTGAATTATTTTTGTTCATGCAGACGCTTCGCATAAATACAGTGATGTGAGGATATTTTATACGAAGCTTTATACGATTTATTTTCGAATGAGATTATGTGCGAACATCCGCTTATATGCAAGAGACCACTATCGTTTCGTAGGATCGGAATCATTCCATAAGGCGTTTCATGGCTTCTCTGTGAGTAAGGATTTACGCAGGCAAACACCGATCGGATGTTAACGATTGAGTTTCTGTGGGACTAGCTATGCCTATGCCCTATGCTTATGCGCTAGAATTACATCGGATGTTGTTGTGATTCGATTTAGAAAAATTTGAATCTTAATGTTCCAACACAACCAACCCAATTCTTACACCCCGAAGGAGATGATGCACACTGGCTTATAAACCTAACCCAAGCCAAGATAGTCAGTTAGCTCCAGCGCGTTTTCATATACGCCATGGCGTATTTTATCAATATTACGATTACATAGTGAAACTGTGAACTCAATAGTTTGTTATTGACTCATTCAAATATCGTGCAACGTTTGGCAAACTTTGGAATCAGAGATCAAGGTAAATAATATTGGCTTCATTCGTATTTATAGGCTCCTAAAATACTTTATGTCGACATAATGCCCAAACCAATGTTTTGATTTTGCGTTTCTCTTTTTTCTCTCGTTTTCATTCTCTCGTATTGTCAGCTGATCACCGCAAACCAGCTGCGATCGGGAAAACACCCCACTCTTTCTCTTTTTCTCTCTCTTCTATTACAGCTCGCACTTAGTGTTTCTTTATTATAGTAAAGCGTCCTTCATTTCCCAGCTGAGACGCTACTTCGTTCGCTTGCAGCGACATTTAACCGATTCGGCAATTTGGGAATTGCCGCAACGTGCACGATATTGCGTATGTTTCCGTACAGCAGGCAAAATAATGAAGGGGCGGTTCTAGGGCGTGTATTCCAAAGCTGCTTGGCAAGTTAACTTTATAAAATCTAAAATCACTGACTGGACAGAATAATTGAAGGTTTCGTGTACTCGTCTGAGCGGACTCGCGGAAACGCATTGCAGTACACACAATTATATGGTTAAAGCCTGCAGTCACTAAAATGTCAAAAATTGTAAATTGCGTAACTGCTTTTCCAGACCCTTATCGAGAGAGATGTGACGTCGCATCTCATAAAGAAATTCCGTATTGATAGCATTTAATTCAAATGAATTTTTTTTGCATTCATTTATTTTTGTAACGTGCTATCAAAATGTTATATCTCATTTAAAATCGCTTCAATTCCTGGAGGTCAAAAGGTCATTAATTATCTACGTCACTGCTCAATACTTCGATAAAATTACCACACCCTTCACACACCTCTTTCGAGCAAATAAATTCAGTTTTTCAGCCAAGTGTGGTCAATGCATAAGAAACATTTTTGATACTATGATTCAATAATACTCATTATTGGAGCAATTATGAGGTTTCAAACACGTGACTAATAAAGTTATAATTATCGAATTCTTTACCGCGGCCGATAATTTCAAATTTCGATTGACGTTAAAAGATCTGTCTTATTGACCACCGGTTAACGGTTAATTAATCGTGCTGTATTGGATAACGGACTTATCTGTGGTTCTCCCCCACCTTTTACAACGTGAAAACAAACATTTTGTTATGTCATACATAGCAATTTTTCTTAGTTCAAACGCTTTTTAGACCCTCAAGTCAAGACTATTGGAAACCTACAGATCCGCTAGCTCAAGGTGGTCCAAGGTTGTCGACTCCGCGGGCCTCAAAATTATTTTTGCATTGTTCGCGGGCCACAGTAATGCCAAGAATAGATAAACAGTGCAATACAAAACAAACACCTTTATTGTGCAAACGCATTACTGTGTTATTAGTTATCAGGCATAGCCATTCTAGGCTAATAGTAGCCGCATTCGATTTTTAGTTTTCTATGATGCCTATATTGTAGCATATCCTCATCAGTATGATATCGAAGTATGCTTGTATATATACGATCGATTCATGCCAGATCAGGACCTGCTATCGCAATGATTCACGAATTAGGCCGACAGGGGATTTGAAAAATAGAGACCTGTCGTGTCCAGACTTGCCCACTCTGGCAAAGACACGTACTTCAATCGTGTTTTCTTTAGCGCGGAACGATGGTGAATCGGTGTTCTATATTACTCGTGGGAATCTACTTTTAGGCAAACGGATTTTTTGTTTAACAATCTTACCCAAAACGAATTCTCGAGTTCTCAATTAATTGAAGAGTGATTACTGATAGTAATTGTAAAAATACCAGGAAATTTTACGAAGCGCTGAGCGCTCAATTTAAAGCGTCAAAAAAACTGATATGATGATTGCCAACGATTACTGACGTGGTATTGGCCATACTTTGCTCAGAAATGAGACTCATTTATTTCTGGTTGAATGCACCGCTATAGTTCTACTTAGTTTCAGCTTTTGGCATTTCAGTGGTGGCCAGTCTTGGCAACTTCATAGGAATTGCGCGTGACCTTGCCTTTATCAAATTTTCATCAAAGGGTACTTACAAGTTGGATTTTTTTTTAAATAATGGCCCGAGGCCTTACTTGGCATTTTAATAAACGATTTGTAGACTCGGTATTTTAATAAACGATTTATCGGCGCCGTTCCAAGCGTTCGTTTAACCTTTTCAAGTGTTTACCAAATTTTTCTGCAAGTTTTCCTACAATATATTTTCTCTTTGTATCAATATTGGTTTATCTAGAGTTCCATTCCATGTACAAACTCCCACATTCACCCAATCACATTATCACACCACTACTTTTCACTGTATTTGTAAAATTTTCAACCTTCGATTTTTTATCTTCACATTTTTATCTACCTTGATATCAGTGTCAAACCTTGTCTAAAGCTTCGTTTGAATCAAAAATCTGAAGACTCTCACAAAACTCCCCCTACCCACTTATGCTCCCAATTTTCAGAATTCGAAACGTACTCGCGGTTAACTTTTGACCCAATATTTTTTGCCACAGCGACGACCAGCTGGCGGCTTCCTCGGCGTCGGACGAAGCAACGTAACCTCACGCGAAGTTCATATTCTGTCATTCATAATCGATCTTATATGGACCAAGGATAATTTTATCATATTATATACTCCCCAAACACGGCCGATCATCACAGTTAATCAGTTTACTTACATATGACTCATTCCCCGCTCGCACGATATCGCCAGTTCGTAATGATATTACAAGCCACGTAGGTCTGGATGCCATAATAATGAATTTATTTTGGTTATGTTAAGTAAGAGTTAGTGAGTGTTTGGTACCAGACTTATTCACGATTAAAAGATTTATCTATGTTTATACATATTGCAACTTTCTATATTTATTCATTGGCACGACACTGCCTGAACGATACAGTTTGCTTTTCACACCATGCATTATATGGATAAGCATTTAAACATATGCAGTTGCATATATATTGTAGCCTTTTTATTTTTATTCATTGCCTTGGGGAAATTTGTCTGTACGGACTAAACCATATCATTTGCTTTTTACCACTTCTTGTGTGCTTCAAAAACATTAAATCAAAATGGAACTTTAAAAGTTTTGGGAAAGTAGTTTTTGCAAGAAATGCTGATTCAGCAATTTTCGTCCTATTTGCCAAAAGCAAACTTCGTTCTGAAGCCCGTCACCATGATTGATGTCTGCACATGTGCGTTGACATGAGCACTCTCGTCCATCAAATTCAAAGAACGTAAAGGACAAACGTTAAAGATCGGCAACTGAAAATACCTATATTTTCCCAGCAATGGGCCTTATGTGTACGTACGCATACGCACGGTGTATCTGCGTCCCGTATTAAACAAATCTGTAACCGAAACTTGATGATTATTGAAGTAATTAATGATCATTCCGTGGTAGGTCGCCCGGTCTCTGTCTCGGGCCATGTTTTGAATTTGCAAGAATGATTAACTTCATGCACGTTTGTATGACACGCGGGTAAACTTATTCAATGAGGGCATCCCAGCCGACTTACTAAAAAGATACCAAATTCTCAAGTGTCTGAAGCAGTGTTTTTTTAAGCCGTGCCCCCTTTTTAAAACTCAAGTCAAGTCTCGCGCCCCACCTTCAAAAATAACTAGCTATCAATACGATACAAATAACAGATAGTGAGACGAAAGTATGTTTTATTTGAAAACACGTTCAAAATACGTGGATGAAACGTGAATAATAAAATAAATCAAAAGATTTTTTGTAATTTGTCATATTTGCACTGTACTTTACTATGTGGCATCGTAGGTTAAAATATACATGCCCACCATCTCATCCAGAGTGTATATTCCTGTAGCAGTGTAGCTTCACCATAAGCGTCATCGATTTACAGCTGGCGTCGCTATCTGTTCGCACGGAAGGGCAAAACATAAAGAAACTATGTTGGGGGTGATCAAATTTTGTTTGAAATTGTTTTAACATAACGCCGCATTGTGCTTTCATTGTGATGTAACAACATACAAAACATAGAAGACGACCGGCGTCGTCTGCTGATGTTAGGTCAGACAATTAGCTCGGAATGAATTATTGTCGACATTCCTAGCGTGACATTGTTACTTAATAATATCCATTCTCGGAGAGAAATAATTACCAAACAATCATTTTATGGGTTATCATGGTTCGAAATCGTAATTCGGATTGCCTCTCCTTGGAAGGATATTAACTTGCCATATAGACCGACACAAATACCACAAAAATCAAATTTCATATCAATTAAGTCCTCGTGACTCCTTTACCACGAGACCTTCACGTGCGCTTTGTTTATTTTTATGATTAATTTTCCTATTCTGATTATCAAGCGAATTCTATTTTTAGCTTTCAATCAATTTCTGGCTTTGGCGGCCAATATTTTGACATGAAAGCATTATTAATGAAGTCTTGATACTGTGTTGTTATCGCACCACAGATAATTGGGACCTCCAGAAGTATGCGCACCAAGATGGCGCACAATCTGAACATAGTATGCGTGTACTGGTTAGGATTCAGGTTGTGCGACATCTTGGTGTGCATACTTCTGGAGCACCGCTGTCTGTTTATCTTAGGTGATATGATAGAATAAGTAAGTAAATTAAATAATGGAAACGCGCTGAAGTAAAACAAGGCATTTTAAAAGAAGAAGTATTGAGAGTTTTAAAAAGGGGGCGCGGAGACGTTTTGACACACTGCCCATCACGGCATTTTATTGTAATTTCTATTCTTCCTCTGAACATCAATCACGAACTTAAACTTCAAATGTGTCGTCTTCAAGTCATGGCCGCATTATTTTATCACAATCGTGAACCATTGATTCGTTTCGTGAAATGTCTACGTCACAATGAATGACACTTCCTCAAATATGAAGACACGTAACGATGGTGTTCTAACGCCCGCCCTTCCTCAGGAAAAAAACTATTTATACTCTTGAGGAAGGAATATAAAGAAATGATTAAGCTCGCGTTTCGCGTAAAATAGAATTGGAAGAAAATCGAAATGAATGCTATTCAAAAAACTATATTTTATGAATCTGATGATTTTTACATCACCATAGTTACGCCACAACGTTACATTCAATTCTTCCTTTTAGCATTCAAGGATTATTATTACGTCACATTTATGAATTATGGCGTTTGAATATTTGGATACAACACTGATTATTCGGTATATAGTGAAGATGTGGTACCTTGCGGGGAGAGGCATATGCGCAGTCTCTTTCGCGAGGACCTGTCAAACGGATTCCTACTCCGGTTTTACATAAACTCTGACTACTTCTTTAAACTCCGGTTCGAAAATTTTGACTCCGGCTTCATTTTTTAAACCGGAATATCATAGTTTCGGCCATGAGAGCGTTCGGCGCGGAGGGTCGTATTAGGTTTAAAAACTCCGGTTATCAACTCCGACACCACATCTATCACAACTATTCAATTTAAAAAAAAAATACTCCAATCTTTTATTCAAACAGTCTGTAAAAAAAATCTAAAATTGCATCTCGTCTTTCTCAATTTACGTAATTGTGAGGTCATAATCCTGCGTTTGATTGAAATTCTTCGCGTTATATTACTGTTAAAAATATTGTGAATTTACCCAAATTTTGAAGAAATTCAAAACAAGCCTGAAATATGTATATATTGATGAACTAGCATGAAAATGTTATGTTATCCTCTTATTGGCCACCACTAAATCTGCAAATTTGTTTAACTTAAGGTTAAGCTGGAATAAGTTAGAAGGTGGCTCAATGACCTGACATATCCTAAGAAAATATTAGATTGAAAAAACGTAAAAGTAAGTTAGAACCCAAATAGTCAGGTTAGGTTATAGACCCACATTCTAATAATTTTCCTTCTACCTTAATATAAACTCAATCAACAAAAATCAGATCAGAAAATTATCGATGACAAAATAACACGTTAAATTTGGTAATTTTCTGCTATATTTTAAAGTTTTCTATTCCTATGTTCCTCCCGCTTTCAATATGTCGTAGGCATACATTATTCATGTCCTTTGCTGTTATACTGACTAAGGCATACTGGACAGGATTGTGGACCAGGCGATTTTTGGTATATCACTAGAGTCAAATCCGGAGTCATATTTTTAAATCTCCGGTTGTCTCCGGATCCGGAGTTGAAATTTCCCAGAGTCAGAAATCTAAAAGTTGAGACTCGGAATCGAATATTTTAACTAAAAAGTACATACGCATAAGCGCTAATGTATTCGTTACCAAAGATTTGTTACCCAGCAGGTTGTAGTCGCAGGCAATCATTTTAAACTAAGATTTAATTCATACTATCTCGGTATCAAGATATCGGATTTCGAATATTTAGACTTCGGATTTCTTAAAACCGACTTCTCTAAGTTCGGACTTGGAGTCAAATTTCCTAGCTGAAAATATATTCACTTGCAAACATCTTTAATTTCTAACACGGTTTTAGAAGCTGTAGTTGGAGTCACTTTTTGAAACCGAATTCGAAATCTTATTCAAGATAGGCCCCTCAATAAATAAGGGCCTAACTAAGGCCACTGCAACTTATGTGACCGCAGTGGGCCCAGCTTTTCATGGGGTCCCGCCCCAATTCTAGGTGTGTTTTATTAAATTTAACCATTATAACATTATAAATGATAATATTGTATAGGCACTGTGTTTATTCTGTACATGCAAGACTTGTAAAAAAGTGAAGTTACTTTAATCGTGATTTTGTACTCAGTTAAAAGGCAACCAAACTTAAGACGAATTCATTTCCTATCACAAAATTTAAATTTCTATTCCTATCTCCAGCCATACTGAGCGTTTTCACAGGGCTCCGTGATATTCAAGAACCGTCCCCGCTCTAATGCTATAAAATGTTTTCAATCAGTCAGCTGGCTTGAAACCAAATATTCCTCCGAGTAAATTTTCCTTCATTTATTATTTATCAGTGACCTTTGACCCTTACATTTCTTCCTAAAATAACTCTTGTGTATAATTATCATCGGTTTATGTGTTTGCCATACTTGATGCAATAATAAATTTAAATATTTTATCATATGGTCGAGGATGTTATGGTTTTGAATGTTTTAACGCAAAAATAAAAAGAAAACACAAATAAACACGGAATTTGCCTCCCTAAGACAAGATGAAAGTGCCGGCTCCGCGCCAGATAATTGCCTAAATAACGTACCGGTGCGCCACATGGGATATTGATTATCTTCGTCGCGGGGCTTTATCGTCAAGAAAAACAACAACCGGGTCCGGATTTACTCATTGATAGAAATTTTGACTCCGACTCTGTTATACAAATTATAATGTGCACATAGTTTATTTGCCTTAAAAGTTATAACCTGCATATGGCAGCTCAAATACTCCTACAATATAATGGCAACAATTATTTCGGAAAATTTTATTCAACCGATCAATGTTTATTGGTTTACCGTCGTTGTTAAAATACGAAAATTTCCATAGGAATGGAAGAGCAAAACTAACGCGAATTTACAAACTATAAATATCGATTACATTGAACACCGTAAATCGGATAACCGAATACACGGTAAACCCTTACCCACTCTAAAACTAATGCATAATTTGATATATGAAAAGCGAATGAAAATCGTTGTATAAAAAGATAAAAGTGTGTTAAATGTAAACTCTGGTATTGTGTTTTCTGCTTGTAAACTAGACAGTAATTCGTGTCTTTAGCGGCTTTTTTACACGAATAATCGTGTTACTATGATCATATTTGATCATACCTGTGCCATAGATATATACTTCCATTATGTATGGGTTTCTCCGGTCCGAACATGACCGATTATAGCAGCGGAAACAAATTTACCGGTGATGACGAACTAAAAACATTTGTCGTCAGCTGATCTAATCATCGTGTGTGACGTAACACATATGTTTAGTGATGGTTGTGACGACATAGTTTCCTTCCTTATTCAAACGATGCAAAGTGACTAACGTCGCCAGCTAACAACGCCCTACCTAAATGATGCTTCGAAAAACAGAAGAACTCGTCCTAAGAATGATCAAATATGTTAAAATTACCGTTTACGTCTGTCGTCTATATTAGATATTCGGCCCCATTATGGTTGTTTATGCGCACAAAGCAAGCTCATGTAGCCCATTAAATGCGCCTATACAGAATTATAGAACTTTTGATCGTCGAAATATGATGGTAATTATGCCAAATTTCTTTCCAATGCGCCTAGTGTTTGAAAAGTTTGGCACCGTCAAGGTCAATCCGCTAGAGAACAGATTATGGCTATTTCCTGAAAATAAAATGGTGTAAAATGTTTGTGTGATAAGGCTTAAGTTAGTGTCGAACATATAAAACGTTGCAGAATAAAATTTTGGAAGTTTGATTCAAAACATTTGAAACCCTCAGTATTGCGGTTTTGATCCTCGCTACAGTATTCTTGCAGTCAACGCATGCGAATACATTAACACAGAGGCCGTAAGGAGAAGACGTCGTTAGGAACAATCTACTCTAAATCAGTTTCTTTCCTAGGGATCTATAAGTCTATATTACAATATTTAAAATTTTTAAATATAATCAAGTGGTTTGCCACTGTTATTAAACTTACTAAACTTCAACGATCACTTCGTCCTGCCAGTATTACGTTTGCTTTTATATATATTTATAGTTTATACAATCCAATCGATAAAAGTGAATTAAACCACTGCACAGAGATTCCTCGATCCTCTGAAATGTTTCATTGGGGTGTCCGCTCCATCAAAAATGTTAAAAACCCCTGGTTTTATCCACCAAGTGGAATTTGGGATTTCAAATCAACCAGATGTTAATAAAATAAAGCCTTATCATTCACTGAGGTAATCTCGAGGTTAGGTAAACTAGAATGTTTGCTTCCCGCTATAAATCATGCTTATACTATGACGTCACACGCACTCAGCTGACAAGACGTGAAATATTAATATTATAACGGTTTACACTGTTAGGAATAAGTTGAATTTAACCGACTTTTCACAGTAATTGATACTTTTTCCAAAGATATATTTAGACAAATTCCAATGTACCCTGTTTCACATGGATATTTGTCCTGTTTATAAAACGTATCTTTGCTCAGAAAAAGTCTCTAGACAAGCAAAGAATTATATGTGAGGAGTTACTGCATTTTGAAATGATTACAATCTTCCAAGTTCGGCTGATTGCTTACCAAATTTATTGATGAGACGGTTGGCTTGCCTTAATAACGCCCAAAGGCTTTTAAATTTACTGATTCCTCCTAAAAGCAATTTCTCTGTGTAAAGAGCGTGTCCTTTATACGTGTCTATCGATATACAAACTGTCACATTTCAAAAATTTCGAACTTTCGAGTTTTGAGAGGGTGCTTGACGGTATGAGATATTGTGAATGAGTTACGCTTACGAAGATAGCCAGAGCCATGATCCTCACCTCATACGTTTGCTCTGAACATAGCTTGTTTTGCGTACGACTAACAGTCGCCACTTAACGTTTATAGTTGAGGACTCGGGACCTTGCTTTGAGCAAACTTGCAACTCTTCTGTCAGTACATTTGTAGTTTTTTTTTAGGAGCAAATTATCTGAAAATAAATGAACAACGTTACAGAAATACATTTATTTGATACATCTGTGTAGATGTGCAGCAAGACTCTTGAATCAAATAGACTAATCATTCGCTATAACATCCTTGCATTATACGAATACGCCTGCTGGAAAGAGATTTATAAGGATAAGGATTTATTTTCGCTCAACTGGTAGTTAAAAAGTCGAATTTGCATATTCACCTATTCCTACATATCTATTATACCAGCGATACTTTAATTTGAAACGTTCCCGCATAAAATATGGAGAGAAAATTTAACACTCTAATGCCGTTAAGGTCATATATAACATTACTTACGGAATCCACGAAGGCTTATAAACGTATTACATGAAAAATTCAAACAGCAATTCAGTTTTTAAAAGTTGTTATCTTTAGAGTTAAATAACATTATATAACGGATAACCTTATGACAGCACAATGAACCTGAGTGACTTTGGTTGTGACGTTATTGTGGTTTTGTGACGAACAATTACCATTCCAGACAGCCTCTTGTGTCGTTATAATCCAATTTTTATCTTATCCTTGATGTTACTCGGGCCACGTATAACTTCGGCAATACATGTGCTTATTATACCCTGATTAACTTTGGCCCAAGTACTCGTGGTTTAAGTGAATGATACATATATCCGCAGAGAGCGGTTGCACCCTCGCTTATTCATGGCAATACTTGCAAAACTGGTAAAATCGAACGATAAAGTTTTGCCAGAAGACTAAATTCCTCAGGGCAATAAATGAAAAAGCAAAAAGGGCACAATGTATATACTAGGGCTGGGAATGGTTAGCGGTTAAACTGTGTTTCCTGAAATTCCAGACATCGTATATACAACTATATGTATATACTCTATTCATCTGCACATTGCCATAATGAAGTTCTTCTTACTAGTTGTGCGTGTATAACAATACTTACTTACAGTGAACCACAGTAAATTCAAATTTAAAATTAGCTCCTTTTTTCGTTTTTCTGTTTTTATTTCTTTGTTTTACTTTTTCGTTTAAAATATAAAATGAGCAAATATCAATAAACGCGCTTTCAGGTTTTCGTGTGTAGAAGTATCTTTCGTTAGTCAAAGCAATATTTCCATTCACTCCAATTACTACTCAATGTAACTTAAATTTACGATTATTTTTAAAAGCGATCGCAGAACCCCTAAATTTAAACAATCTGACAAGATTGATTCGGACAACACGACTATGCTTTTAATTTTATCTGGCAACGGGTGTTTGGAATAGAAACTGGACTTTATCAAACACTCGTGAATAACAGAACAGCCATCTGATCAAATAAAGAGAGTCGATGTTTAAATTATCGCAGGAGAAATACTGTATACTTGAGACCTTAAAAACGCTTAGCGGCCGACCATAAATTTGGTCAAAATATCATTCAACTTATATTTTTTTTGAATAATCCTTTCGTAAAAGGCGAGCGTCGACTCTTTTCAGCTACTTCTGTTTCAATACGTAAATTTGAGTAGAGAGACCAGTGAAACGTTTTCTTCTCTCCTAGACGCCTAGGGCGATCGGGGTGGAGAGCGAAGTAGGAGGGTGGGTTTAATTGCCCCATTGAAAATATGTCATGTTAAAGGCTGAGCAGTGGCTGAAAATTAATTGCTATAGTGATAGCATTGGTCGCGTGTTGGCTAACCGTCCGGTAATCCACTTAATTTAATAAATCAGGTTGGCAATGCCGAACCAGCAGATTCTCAGTCCTTCCAAAAGGTGGTAGATTCCTAAATATCACTGTCTGCTTGTATAGAACCATGTTAGTGGCCATAATCATGCAGGACGTCTTGTAATGAATTGCAAACTAATTTTGCTGCGTCATCAGGACACCCCCAAAGCACGCGCTGATCATGACCACATCACGTGATAATCACGTGATAGACGCAACGTGACAATTTGAAACAAATTTTCCGCTTGACTGGAGCTAATAAAAAATTTATAACATTCGACTTTCAGTAACCTTGTCCGTGAAGTCTTTAATGCATTGAACGCATTATTCCTGGCAAAGATGATTTGAATTTTTCCTGACTTTTATGGTGCTTGGCTTTTTTCCTGGCCGTGTTGCGTCAAGTCCCTGGTCACATTATCTGCAGACATATATACTGAAAGGCTAAACATACATCTCATGTCCTTGGTCAACTCTTTTATTAGTGGCTTAATACATCGCTTAATACATACATTAATACATCGCTTCGAGCAAACGAGTATAAATAATAAACAAATAATGGTTTCACCCGGCTTTAACGCTTAACAATACTCTATACCAGGGCTGTGAAGCGGTCGGCCCGCGAGCCACAACCCGACCCACTTAGCCATCTAGTGTGGCCCTTGTCAACACTCAGATTCCTCATCAAGCATCAAATCCTAATCCGGCAGTTTATGTTCAAAATGACGCTCACATGAGTGAAAAATACATTATATTTTTTGGTCTTGTCGCTGCGTTAGATCTTTTTTCGCAGTTTTGCCCGGTGCCTTTATTACTGCAAGGCTGACATGAACAAACTATGGCCCGCGGGCCGAATCCGACCCGTTGGGTAATTCAATCTGGCCCGCTCGATACTGCTACAACCAAACTAAACATTTGTTGAAGTTGCAAATAAGTTAGGTTTTGGCACGAGGCATATTGTTTTCCACTTTTGCTTTTGTGACTGAAAATATTGTTCATAAAATGTAACTTTTTACGTCACACTTACGTGGCCCGCCAGTCTATGTGGGCAAAATTTTTGGCCCGGGGTGCAAAAAGCTTTCCCACTCCTGCTGTAAGGCAAAATGATAGCCTATTTATTGTGAGAATTTTTGCTGTGTACATAGAAAAACACTTTTTTGTGTGGTCCAGCTAGATGTCTGAAGTTGGTTATATGGCCAACTGACAAAATCCACTGATGTGTGAAGGGATACTACACTTTCAGACGAATCTATGAGATTTGTCATTTAGTGTGGTCGAACCAAAGACTTAACCAGTATGAATCACGTTACCGCACAAGCAAAGTTTGTGCGAGTTAGTGAGGGATAACAGTTTGTTATCTTTGACAACCTTACAGATATTCATCGTGTTTTGATAATAGGTTGACATATTAGCGATATGAATTCAGTGTTTATTGTAGAATCCTGTTTTAATTTTAAAAATGGCGACTTCATGACACAAATTTTGACCAAAGTTTGGCTGTTCAAGTCAATTGGATTACATAGAATAATAGTTATCTTACCCTTCCTGCAGTATCTTAGCATTATAGGAGTCTGAGGAAGTCTCACGATTGTCAAGAATAAAACGTTACAAAAGATATTTGTGTTAGTGTGCAGCAAGACTCTTGAATCACTTACAATATTTATCTTTACTCTCGCGACAGCATTCTTGTATTATACATATACGGATACGCCGGCGCAAAACCATTAAAAGTCATAAGTAGTAGTTTCTTTGAAAGCTACATTAATTTTAAATCTCTTGCCAATATTTCGAGAAATTAGTAACGGAGTATAAGAATTGCTAGGTAGTCTTTTGTTTTTGACTGTTTTTTAGGTAATTATCGAGCTCTTTCAATCTTTTAACGCATCAATACACATTAAATTCAAAATATTTCTGCAAATTTTTCATAGTTAAACCACTCCCTTTTAACGCCTCTTCCATATCTCGAGCGGGGGCGCTAACTTAACCTCGAATCCAGCTTTCTTGGAATCAGAATGTCGCTTTCGTAGAAATGTTGTCAACAAAACCTATACTACATTGTGACGTTTCAATGATATAACACGCCATAAACAAACTTTGTGGCTTGCGGATGACACATCAGTTACTGATAAATATTTTGCGCAAATTTGTAACTATTGGGGTTCCGCGGTTTCATTGCATTTGAACCCACGACAATTGCACCTGCATACTATTGTACCTATGAATTTTTTTTTTGGTTTTACGGATATTTGAACCCAAACTAACCCTAACCCATGGGTTTTATCACCCGCATATCGATTGAACCCGCGGGTATACACATGGGTTCAAATGTCGGTCACCGGGTTCCGCACCAAAAAAAATAAAAATAAAAGTACTGTACTGTAGCCTTTGGATCTTTTGTACCAAGCTAAAAAAAAAAGTAATTATCCAGTTAGGGAGAGGGCTAGGGATGCAGATTGCACTAGGAATTCAAATTTTCAAATCATTCCTAACCCGAACTCAAACCCTTCCTGAATAATTACTAATTGGTTATTTAAATATGCGGCGGGGTGTTGTTCCCAAATCTCACATTTTTGCATTAGTGACGGGGCTTTGTGCAAAATAAAAGCTAATAGCATAATCTGCTTGTTTAGAGACTTGTTCAAAGTGAAAACACGAAGCCCTTATCACACGATACAAACATGTGTACGAAACGAGGCAACCGGTGGGGTCACGTGTTTATTTGCGACGTTTGAACTCCTAGAATCCATGTTGAGGTCACGCGATGATTTAGTTGTAATCATGTGGTAAAATGTGGTAGTCGGAGTCTAAATGTGGTGGTAAGATCCTATTTTGTGATCCGATTTCGGATTCTTCATTTGTTTTAGGGTATAAACCGGGGATAAATTGGGTTGTTATAAAAAATTGCCCATTTTTTCTGTACAAAAAGGCACTCGGCAGACGAATTTATGTGAGTCTTATGAGTCAATTCTGTAAAATTTGTATTTCATTTTTACTAACATTTTGTATATATTCAAGAACACGCCCACGACACACCCCTAATACAAACTTTCAAAGTTTATAGTAAGGTGTCCTATAGTAAGTAACCTAAGTTTCGAGTTTGCGATCGTAGGGCGAGTTATCAACGGCCATGCAAAATCATATGATAATTTGTAAATATTATCCATGGGCCATACAAAATCTGAGTACAATTTAACTAAGAAACCTCTCAATTCCATACAAGTGAGTCATTTTAACTCAGTGCAAAACTTATTTACGATCTCGAGTCTATTAATAGATAAACAGGGTGGTACTGGTTACCTTATTTTATGCAAGTTAGCTCAAAGAAAGGTCGCCTGCCCTCAACTAAAAGTAGAAAAAGTACTGATAGAAAGACTACATGCAACCACTATTATTATTGCGACAGGAATAGTGATTGACACGAAACTACATTTCAAGTCAGCACTGATAGGGAAATAGCTAGTGGTAAGAGGATTAAATAAAAAAAATTAAATTAAAAAAAGTTTTTGGATGTTTGGTTTGCATGTGATATAATTAACCCACGACCCGAAATACCCGACTAATTATAAATAATGACAGGCAAATATATATAGGTAACAAAATGCAACGAAATAACCCACGAATAGACTTCTATTTCGTGAAAAGAAATTGGGTTATTTTTGTTTATCACTTTAACACTATCTCTATCAAGCATCTTTGTGGCAACTGACATATACGGATTCGAAGTAGGAAGTAAATAAGGAGAAAAGACCTGAAGTTTAGTATACAATACCCTAGCAATTCAAATAAGTTGAAATAAGTTGAAAATTTACTGAAAATTGTTTAAAGTATTTTGATAATACGCTAAGCTGAACGCAAAACAAAATCTATTTATAAACTCCAAGCCTACTAACAGCTCAGTGTCAAAACAACGACGCTTATTTTGCAATCAATGCTGAAGAGTGTTGGTGAAATGAACTTTGGAATAGTTTGAATCTATGTTATCATATCGAATGTTTTCAAACGAATTTAGGTATTCGAATATTCGAACACATTGAATGATTGACATGGTCGCAACTTCGAACATTTCAAAACTCGCATATCAAACTTCGAATATGTGTATCTCAGTCATGAGTCAAGTTATTGTCATAGAATTCGAATATTATTGAACGAATTAAAATTTTGCGATGTTAGGTGCATTTCCGATTCTAATTTTTGATATCCGCATTCCCCAAATCACCTGTCCCATTCACCTATATATCACTTTTTTGTAAAGTGCCATGCCTGGAGCGGGCCTGTAAATTTGGCCCCTCCCTACTTGGTTAATACGGGCACGGTTACGCAAAAAATCTTACCCAAATAGCTAAACACGCATAAGAAATGGAAATCGAGGTGAAAAAATACAGTTTAATTAAGCGAAAGTATTTTCACAAATTGTCAGATTAACTACCTAATTATAATATGTTTATGTTGAAAATTAATTTTTCGCAATTAAGGTTATCTCTCCATAAACGAGATAGCAACCTATAACACGTTGAATTTAACCTTTAATTCCTGTTGCTCAATAAAGGGCAACTTTGCGCCAGTAACCTTTGGCAAGTTCGCGCGTCGTAAACAAATTTTGGACCAGTCACGTGACATGTGTTTTCCATCTGCAAGAGCACTTGTCGCGTCATACTATGAATACTGCAAATTGTTTCATCATAAATAACTGCAACGTGAGTTGGTTAATTCAGTATTGGGCCATATTTGGACCAATGATAATAAAAAAATGCTTTCCAGTTGGCAAATAGGCGTGGTTAAAACACGCATGACTAGGTAAAGGATGGAGAAGCGATTCTGATTATTTTGATTTAATAAAATAAGAAATGGGCGCGACAGAGGACAAGCATGACTGCACAAAAAGGGAACGAATTTTCTGGAAAACTTGCATTCATTCATTGTGAATCATAATGATCACGTGGTTACTAACGACAGCTGCAGTAAACATGTTTATGAGATCATAGTACTACTAATTATCGCGGAAAATTTTCAAAAATAACTTAAATTTTCCACTATACTACATCGTGCATACAATATTTGGGTGTGTTTCCTGTTTTCAATGTATTTTTAGGGTCGAATTTGGAAAAATATAATTTCGTTAAATGAGGTTATCGAAAAACTTTATAGTAAATTGAATTAATCGAATTTACTCTTTTCCATGTAAATATTCGTACTAAGTATGGATCACGCGCAAGTAGTTAATTCGCGGAAAAGGTTTTTCTCATTAATGATCATGATAAGAATAAGAAGTGGTATCCATACCTAAAAATTTCTTGCAGCTAGTTATAAAGAACATATGAAATGAAAAAAATATGCCAATATTGGTTATTCGCGCAAAAGGCTTTCTCACGGTTTTAGTAACTTATAAAATGGGGTCATGGTAAAAGTTCTGATTTGCGCAAAACTTTATCTCGGAAATGGAACCAACCGGTAACAAACACTTCCAGCAGACGACATCGCTTTAAAAATATTTACCACATTGTGACGTATCAATGAGTTGTCATCTTCCAAACACGAGGTTTGTTATTCGACTGAGTCGAATTCTGAAACTGTAGCTGTTTTTCTGATAACTTGAATTGCTTCAAATATCGTGTAAATGGTAATTAGTAATGCACCAATATAGTTTTATATACTTTCAGTAGCTTTTGGCACTTTAATGGCCTTCCGTAACTTTGCTCAGAAATGAATTTTCTTTACTTTTGAGTGAGTGCGCGTAACTTTGCTCGTAATGAACCGCCATAATTTTATTTGTATCTATGGCTTTTGGTATTTCAGAGATTGCTATGGTAACATAATTTTTATTTCTCGCCCTAAATAAAGTTTATCTGCACAGACATTCAAAACGTTGACTAAACTTCTTTATACCAGTCAAACATGTATCACTATCGCTAAGGACTGTTTATATATGTTAGTGTTTTCCGTAGATTTAAATGCAAGTTGGCTCAAAGCTAGATTATGCGATGGCAGACGATGCTTAATTGACAAAAACAATCCACTTTAAAGTCTTAAACCTAACGTTCCCAGATCTTGTTTACCGTTCCATGCAAAGACCTTTTCTCCTTTATATCGACACACTGCAAGAGTATCGAGTACCATTCAGGCGTTCGAAGTAAAATCGATACTTTTAACCCTCTCTTAGCATCGGCCACGGATAAAATTGCCCTTTATATTCGATTTTTGTATGGCACATAGTATTTTGAATGTAACCACTGATTAGGTAGTTCCCTTATTGTTTTGTAACAGTCGATTTTGTTGATATTATGACGTTTGAACGAGGATTCGTCATGGTTTGACGACCGTGCGGTCAACCCCACTGCCGCAAAAACATATTAGCAGTTTGTTTTCCCTGATTAACATACACTCGTAAGCTGTCAAGCATTTGACATATACAAGAGAAATTGCTTTTTAGTTGGTCTTTGGTTAATATTTTGGCTTAGAAGGTTCAATACAACAAATTAAAACCCCGAAAACTCAATTGGGTAACATAAACTGTTCTTTCAATCGGCAGTGACTTCCCCGGCCTCCTCAATTTTAGATATGACACCACACTTTCTAACTTTAATAAAATTATAATTAAATATCCAGGAAATGTCGTTTATACTGGGACGGATGGTCATTCTAATACGGACATTTTAAAAGGTTACAAATAGTATTATAGCAAATAACTAAATAATATCTACCCTCTCTATATTTGGAAACACTCCCTAAAATGAAAAGCTTGGGTCTTGGGTTGGGTTGGATCTTGAAGCACAACCACGGCAGTACGTAGTGTGGATTCAAATTGGGTAGGCAGGCGATGCCGGCCTTTAACGGTTCGGGTCCGAAATACACCAATCCGTTAATAGTAACTATTTACATATTGTCTTGTTATGATATATTTTGAAAATATCCATAAAAATATAAATTTGTTTGTCGCATGTGATTTGAAAACCTCTTTCATTTACACGTATGACGATAACATCACGTGATATGTCACTCCTCCAAAATATTAACCAATCAAATTGATGGAAACGTATTCAATCCTGAGGGCGGATCGTGCAATTGTGATATCACACACGTAATTAAGCTTGTCACGTGATTTGTGGTGTGTTGGGGGTGGGAGTAAAAAATGCTGACTTATTGTTTTATGCTTTGTCATTGTTACAAGCTACCGTACGACTACTTATCACTGTTTAAAACGTTAACGGAAATATGAACTTATAATTTACACGTGTCCAATTTTTATTGGCTCATAAATTAACCATCCCCTCGTTCAGTTGTCTTAAATCCATCGCGCCGTAGGAACCTGCAAATTTTTGTGTTCAAATTTAATTAACATTCAAAAATTTCAATCAATCCATTATTATTGCATAATGGCGTATTTTATATTTGTTACGTAACAACCAAGGTGTCGTATTACAAAGCTTATATTTCCAGGGGTTACAGGGGCTCATTGACCCCTATATTGCCATTGTCACAACAAAGTAATTGCCGAAAAATTGAGCGATTACGCCTATATTAGCTCGCATTGGGCAAGCATACTTGCCAAGTTAGACTGTAACGGCCGTCGGGTCCTGGAAACCTGGTCCTTCAAGAGTCGTCTTGAGGATGTATGATACAGAAAAACGCTTTTTTTGTGATTTGAAAGAAAGCTACATCCCTGCATGCCTTGTATACCTTGTCACTGGACATGGACCATATCGCCTTGATCTGGTGTTATTGCATATTAAATTATCCACCCAATTAAACCATATGTCGACGCTCCAAAGTCAGCGTTCTGAGCATAATATTCCCTGTGGTGTAAACTTTGTTATATTTTGGTAACAACACGCGTATTAGCGACTCGAGGGTGACATTTAAGTTAAATTATGTTAGGACATTGTGTTTGTGATATAAGAGGCTTTTTCGCGCCTTTCGCACCGATCAAGCAGTACTAACGATATGTTAGCAGCTACTAATATTTGGAAGAGCGGGAATCTTTCCGACCCAGTATTGCCTACTCTATTTTAACGCCCTAGGTGAGTTTGGAGTTTATCTCGGAAATGGAACCAACCGGTAACTAACACTTCCAGCAGACGACATCGCTTAAAAATATTTACCACTTTATGACGTATCAATGAGTTGTCATCTTCCAAACACAATGTGGTTGCGGATGTGAGTTTGGGATTTAAACCCAAAAGAAATGATCTGTGATGCCAACAAGGCCTATCCATCGCTTTAACCACCAAGCCTTTGAATGCGCACTGGATTTAGAATATATTTAAAATTCAATTTTCGAGAATATATTTTAGAATGTACTCGGAATCGAAGAGTTCTGGCAATTCCCACTCTGTTTTTCAATCTGTTGGTCTAATTGGCCTCTTCAAAATAATCTCAAATCATATTAGTTGGTTAATTTTATACTGTTAAAGTTTTACTATAACAGTAGTTCGCAATCCAATTTGCTGATCATTTTAACTAGATATTAGAACCTTTGATGTCGCTAATCGATAACCAGATTTAGTTCCCCGCGGCTTCTCTTCCCAGTAAAACACCATAAATATCTTTTACTTCGTATTTTGTGTAAAATTAATTTTTTTTACTGATTGGATAAAAATAAGCTTGAATTGACTCATCCTAATTTCGAATTTTGTTTGAATTGTTTTTGAATACGAATCCCATATGGAAACAGAAATGAAACATTTACGACCCACTGACCAGCGGGCTGTATTTGTTCTGGTTATATTTGCATTCACGCGTGACATCGGCGATACGGCAGTTTGAAAAATCAATCAATGAGGCACGTTCCACCTGTCAACGAATACCGGCTATTTACGGTTGATTTATTTGGGCCTTCGGTTAAATTTTGATCAAAGCGTTAATAGCTTATAAGTAAAGACTAGAGAGTGACCCCAAAACAGAGGCCAGGCATTTGGTATTTGAGAGAGCATAACATATGGGCGCTCCAGAAGTAGGTGAAACTAATTTTGTTCGCATATTTGACATCCAGTTATGTAAAGGGACTGAAACCTTTGGGCATGGGGTATATTCACATGGCTAACACAGACAGTCCTCGAACTCGTAAGAGAACTAAAAAAGAGAAACCGGATAAAACTATGACCCAACCCTAACTTGGAAGACACACTACGAAAGTATCAACTTTTGTGCAAAGCGTTTTAAATCATGGGAACTTCAGGGTACAATCATACAATCATGCACAAACACAAATTCAAATGTATACAAAATTAAACAAATTTTCGTCGAAGTAATCGAGGAACTATTCGGTTCTGATTTTTGGGAGTCATCCGTATATGGGAGTAGGGCTGGGCATTTTCGAATACCTTGTGATTTCAGAATCGAATCGAATAATTTTTTCGAATCGAATCGAATCTCGAATACTTGGAAATATATAATTTTAACCGACTTTATTATAGTAATTGGTCCTCTCAACAAAGGAATTACTGAAGACATAGAATAAATCACTCAGATAGATTACTGAGCGTTCACCCAGAATAACAAACACGTTTTATCAATAACTCACTACAGAAAATAGTCATATGTTAGAATTTCGTTGAAAACATATGACTCCGATGAAAAAAAAATTGGGGAATTCACCTCGACCATTAACGGAAAGATAAAAACAAGATGGCGGCGATTCGAAATTTAGCTCTGAACCGATTCTAATAATTTACTATTCGATTCGATTCGAATATTCGATTCGAAATGCCCAGCCCTATATGGGAGTGCACTATGTTAGAGATCGGGACGGATAACTCAATATCTAGAATTCTTTTATATGGTTCGTTCGAATATTTTCTGCATCAAACCTCGTCCATATTGTTACAAATATTCGGAATTCTGAAGTTCTAAACAATAATGTGAAGGCAAACAGTGTATTTTAGTAAGATCGATTTAATTTAGTAATGTGACAACCCCGACGACACACGTTAGGCATATGTGGTCCGATAACCAATAAAACACCTGCCCCTGATCATTGGAATGTTAACCCTGTTTTAGCTATTGTTTCATTGGCGATAAAAGGGTTAAATGTAGCCAAATTTGTATATTTTTCGATAGACATATGAGAAATATAGTTTGCCAAATATGGTTAACGACTGGGCCCAGTGCACAAACATCCATATTTAATTTTTTTAATCTTTTTTTAATTTCACTTATGGCATAAAGTTAATTTGTCTGTGTATTATGGAGTCCAATCTAAATTGCGTCTCATGGCAGTACGTTACCTTAACGTGAATCTAAAAATAGGCGGAGAGAGAAACATTGGCAGGTCGGTTCACTTTGGTCTGCTTTCAAACCTTCGTTGCTAGGGTTACTATGACGTCAGAGATCTATTGACGCATGTCTGCCTAGCAACTTGTATTGAATCCAATATTGTAACAGCGCCATGCTTATCCCAACGATAAATATGGTAATTTATCAACTCCCCGCACTTGGCCGTGTATGGTCTGTTTTTCAATGCTTTTCAAGACCATATTGAGCTGACGCTATTAGTGCGCGCCACCCCACCCATCCAGTCATAAATTGAGTGGCAATTACAAACCAGAAAGATTCTGGCACTTCTAACCATGACATGGTAAAACTACGGCCCGCGGGCCAAATCCAGCTCGTTATGTAATTCAATCTGGCCCTCCTGATGCTGCCGCAACCAAACTAAAACCAAATTTTTATATTTCAGCTAAAAAATAGCTCAAGGACTTGTTAAGATTGCGATCAAATTTAGTTTTGGCGCGAGGCTTATTGTTTTCCATTTTTACGTTTGTAACACTGTAAAATGTAACTTTTACGTCACACATGGCCCGCCACTCTTGATGGACAAAATTTTTGGCCCCCGGTCTCTAAACCCTGCTCACCCGTGTAACCTTACCCCTTCACGAACAGTGACTGATCGTACAGGTCTTGTTAGGAACAAATTCAATAATTTATTAGGAAATCGTTGAAAATTTTTGATATATTTCTTAGTTATGACGATGTGCCAGGTAATCCGAGACACCGTGGAGAAAAATAAAGCCGAAATTAAAAAAAATGTATTTCCAAATATGGAAATGGGAAAAAAAATTCCCGGACATCTATTTCTTTACTAAGTCCAGACGGACATCCTTTAAATTAATCTTGTTATAATCTTATGTGGGCCGAGGATAAATAGAGCCAATTTAGTTAGGACTATGTTTGAACTATCCGGAAAAAAAAATTTTTTCGCGTCTTTAAAATTCGTGAGAGTAAAGTAACGTCACAATTATATAGTCATGAAGTTGTGTAAGTCGTCATAGTTAGTTTTATTTTTTGAAAAAAATGTCATCAATTTTGAAAGAATGCCAAATACTTGTAAACTTTAAGGAAATTGAACTGAAATTTTTTAATTTTGATCAAATGTTAATAAATATTGTTCCAGTCGGTGCGGATGTGCGGATGATAATTTTTAGCAATTTTTTCTTCTGAGGCGTTTTACGCCTCACTGGGACAAGCAGCTTCTATTTTGGGAAAAATCCAGTATTTGCGGTCCGGAATTGCCCTATACCACTTTCTACGCATTCAGTAAGGTGGCGGCCATTTGAATTTCCAAAGATCCCACATGACGAAGCCAGACCGACGGTTTTATAGAGCTCTTGGAAAATAGAAGTTAAGTAAAGCACGAGTGAGTGTTATGGTATGTTTTTTTTATTCGGTTTATGTTGGATTGAGAAAGGTTACCGCTCCACCGTTCAGCCTATCCTAATCTAACATAAGACATAATTGAGAACCAGTTCGGAGAATTAGTGATAGGGCAATATTATGATGGCACCGTCGACAATTCAGATTGCAGACATTATAATCTCTCTCTTCAACACTCTCTAAAAAGTTCCTCCCGAATATCATCGAATATTGATTTATTCTGAATTCATTGGGCACCGGTACCCGCCATAACAATCGTAATTTGGTTTCCTTTCCTGTCTGCTCGGGCCAGGCCGCCCCAAATTAACCCTTTCTTCGCTCCGTAACAAGAAATAGTTTTAATTTGTTTTCAATTTATCAATATAAATGATTATTGTATTGATTATAGTCATATTTTATGTGTTTAAATCCCAATTGTACTTAAATCTCAAATTTTGATCAATTTGCTGAAATTTAATTCCCCGGTACACTACGGGTTGATTAAAAGTAGAGTCACTCAATAGGGCGCACATAATTGACGCTTTGCGGAAAGATTAACCTTTTGGTCGCCATGTTGTGATGTATTTTACATTAAATTATCGCGGTATTGACCGAGTTGGGTAGTAAAAGGTTAATATTATTGTCGTCGTCTGTATGGATGCCGTGTCGTCTGCAAGATTTATTCGGTTTGTTTCATCATAATAGTCTCGCTCATGTTGCAGATTTCGTTCTTGCAAACAGCTCTGTGTCATAATAATGCTATGTACGCAAAACCACTATTCGCAAACAATCGATTTTGAATAAATGGTGTCAGCATTCCATTGGCAATTCTCTCGCTTTTTATATTCATTCCAAGAAGAGGAAAGTCGAGATGACGGCTCTATGTTCAGTTTATGAATAATAGGCGTTAGATATGACTACACAATAGCGGGTTGAAATGCCGAATTTAGAATGCCGAAATTAAAATTTCGAATTTTATAATTCCAGTTCGAATATATTCGAATCGTTTCGATAAATTTTATCAAAATGAACTCATTTGCTAAAAGCGACCGTTATCGATTAATGTGGGCGGACTCCTTCGAATCGCTCTTGTCGTCACGGTTTTTCAATTAGTTCGCGTCTCCGGATATCTGTTACCATAGTGACTAATGACGTCTGGTTCGAGTCTTCCGGATTATCTTGTCACGATAAATGCGCAGGCGCACGCACATGCGCAGTGATACCAATTCAAGCTGTGTAAACATGTCACGAAATTGAATTAACAAACGTGGCCCGAACATAATCCACGTATAGTCTAATACGCATACATGTTCAAACATAATAGCCCCCCCCCCCCCCACATTTAAAGAAAAATGGCTCCTCAGCAAAACATATGAGGCCAACCCCAGGTGCTGGTTCTCGGTTCCAAATGCTCGATATGGAACTCGATCAGCTGTTATTCACTCGATTGTATGTATAAGTAGGTCTTATCAGACCACCCGGTATTTCTCTGTTTAAACATAAACGCTCGCGTTTTTCGAGTAATGATAAGGGTGGGACCGCAATGATATAATACCGAGGATTCGGAAAGGGATCTTCCCAGAGTTGAAGTTAAGCTTAGGGATGTTCGTAACCAAGTATTTTTTGTTCTGGCATTCTGTATTCTAATTAATTATGTCCATCCATCTGAAACAAATAACTGGCTCAATAGTTCCATACCCGACATTGACTGTAATCGGACGAGAAGTCGCGGTTTGCCATATGATTAAGCCGTCCTATCAAACTTTTCAGTGTGGCCTATAACTTTCACAGAGGTGATTCTCCTAAGCTGCTGAGTTTGCGCGACCTTGCTCTGGGTAATATACAAATTCTCTTACAAAAAAAATTAAAATTTTAAAAATCCCAGAAAAAAAAATTAAGCTAGAAATTGTGGAAAAATTATAAATTCGATCAATTTTGGCATCATCGAATAAAACGCGAATTGGATACCTTGAAAATCTCTGCATAATACCTACAATTTTATAACAGCATGACTCAAAGCTACTTGAAATTGATTTCACAGCTGTCCAAACTCGGCCAATGCTAAATTTGTTTCAAATATCACGCGATCATACTTGGCCGTTTTCAATTTGATGCAATGATATTTGTTTACCCTTTGTTTTTGTAAATTCGTTTATGTCATCATAAAGACATGTGTTATTTTGTCACACGCGATGTATGCATTATCTTATTATGAAGTCATTATAAAGTTTATTCACGTCTAAAAGCAAACAATAACAAACGTGCACATTTGCACGCACAGTAAAATGAAATATATCGACTAGGCCTAGCTACCTATCTTTCTATCAGGGATTGATTCACATATTTATCTCAAGGGAGAGGAAAGCCTATAAGACGGCTTAATTATATGGCGGATCACGTTGCCTCGTCCTGTTACCAGTTAGGGTCGGGTAGAAGAATTAGTTTGTTACTTGTTTGTTTCAGAAGCAATGATTGCTTGTCAATAGCCTTGTTAATAGCGACATTCCATTGTTAATAAACTAACCTGATAGTCTTCAACTCCCACCCACATTATTGAGTCACAAAGGGTGACAATGGGAATCTAATTATGGCGCGTAAGTGGGAGACCAGTGTTTGTTTTTGTGGTTTCTAGTATCTGCGCACGCACAAATAGGGCGATTTTTTCGAGGGAATTTATATCATGTATTCATCTTTCATTTCAATTTTTCTCCCAGAGACTTTTCACACCAAAAAAGGAAGTACACGCACACAGACCCAATCCTGTTCTAAGATACTCAGGAAACGAAACAGATAAGAAAAAGTGGCGCAAGATTGTATTCGAGTATCAGTGCCACTGATATAGCCTTTTCTATTTTTTCGTTTCCTAAAACGGTTTTGTTACGTCACTTTGGGGGCATTGCTGCCCCGCTCCCATCCCCTCGCATTAACTGCAGTTACAATTCGATATTTCTAAATCATCGCTATTTAAAGCGACTCTCAAGTTTTAATTAACTCAGAACCGAGGTAACGCAACCCGATTTGAACTTATCAGATCATATATGGTTGGTAGATATAACCTGCTTTCCACGCTTGGCCAGGTTTTTTGTTCCGGATGGTTAGTTACCTTTGTGATGTAACACCTGATTGTAATATGATACTCTTGATCTTGGAACAAATGTAGCTTCAGCTGATTAAAGAATGAAGCGAGCGGCGTCGATCTTTGAAACGTCTCATTTGAAGTTTCCATGAATATTGTGTGGGTTCAAAAAGGCCGAATTGAATGGATTGTTTCGAAATTTCGCTCCGAATAAGTCAAGAATATTTAATGAATAACGCATCATCATAATTCCATATATCAACTTTTTAAGTCGCGCTCCTTTTTTCTTGCGCCCTCTTCAAAAATAACTATAGCTAAGAACAAGCTATCGAAGCGAGTTCCTAAAGCCAAGCATAGATCTCTTGTTAAAATCATATGCAATTCTTTTTCTGATAAATCAATTGTATTCCTATTCCGGTACTCCCACACTATGTGTACCAGGTTAAGGTGAAGTCATAATTTTATTCAGACACTTTTGGAGCGCTATGCAGCATTTCGCCTCGTATTACGTGTGACCTCTTTAAGTTCATTGAACGCCGCACATTTCATTGAAAAAAAAAGTAATTGCGATTGAAATCCGACATAAATTCCTTGTAATAAACTTCAAAGAAAACCAATAATTCGATCGCCTTAGTGATGTCATACTAGACAAGTGACTAATTTGAAAACCATTTAATTGGCGGGGAATGATTCTGCAATGTGCAATCATCCATGACTAAGTACAGGTATGAAAAAGTTACGACGTGGGAATATATATTCGAATTCGGTTCTAATATGTTTATCCTGATATTCGAGTCGAATCGAAATTTCCAAAATTCTTGGAACTAGACTCAAATCAGTTGGAATGAAAACTAAAAAACTTGAGTTTTTTTAAATCATGGGATTGTGAGGTGATGCTAGAGTCGATTTTTGTGAATCCGGAGTTGAAATTGTCGTTGAATGTCGTCAACACGTACCCGGATCTTTCTCGCGACGGCGTAGCAATGTCAGCCCCTATCCAGATTTTTATTGGATCTGTTCCCCCACACTGACAATCAACTTTCGACTAAAACACAGCCAACGTAATTCGGCGGCTGTAGTCGGAGTTTTCTATCAACCCGGATACAGATTCATAATTCTTTGAACCGGATTTAGAGTCAAAATTTTGCACAACCCGATCCGAATTTCCACAGCTCTTGAAGTACTTAATCGTCACTTTTGAATCGGCGCCTTCGCTACTTGAACGCATTTAAACCGTTTATAATGTCTTCTGTGACAGCAGATCTCTTTCATGTCGAGTAAAAAATCAATTTGACGATTTTAAAGTGGCTTTGTGGCGTCATTTATCACGTGATTTGCTCGTATTTTTATTATGTTGATTGAATAGGTAATCATTTGATGTCTATTTCGATTATAATAGCACATTTTGAAGAGCTGTAACTCAAATTGATCTCTTCGTGTTATTTTAACTGTGCGACTCAATTACTTTGTATTTATACATTTTCTGCAACAAGCCTTTCTTTTTTCTTTTTTCTCGCAACAACTTCAAACCCAATTCGTAGCCCACATGAGAGACCCACTGGTTGATGTCTATATTATATGGATATAATAAGCCTTTTGGAATCAGGACCATTTTAAATAGTTTTTCATCGTATCTATTTTTTTTAAATATATCATGCTTTTTATGGAATAGAATAATCTGGAATATTTGAATTTGTAATATTTTCAAATAGGAATTCCAGGATACCAAATTATCATTAAAGGAATGCAAGCCCAATCACAGAGTCGCGACTTCATCGACTAGACGGCTAGTGGCTCGATCGTTGCTATGGTAACTCGTACGGCCGGTTTTGTCCGACAATATTTATATTTCCTGAATATTGTCACTAGATAATCAATCGAACGATTGTGCGTTCTGTCGATCGCAATTCGTGTGTCTGTGACGTCACATACCACAAACTATGGATTATTTCTTCATAATCGTTCTATTATAAATTACAACGAAAAGCTTTATTCTAAAATGATTAATATCCAAATAGTATATCGTGCGCAATATTTTTTTTCCATAATCTATTTTAAAGTTTTTCAAAGCGTAGTCCCGATCCCCCCACAAAAAAATAACTTAAATAACACTGATAGGTCACCAGCAAATACTGACGCTCCACTGAGAGTTATAAATAAAAAGAATTTATTGGCTAAAATGACAGTTACTCAGCATAATATTTAAGGCAGTTATAGTTGACTGTGCCAGAGAAACTACCAGATTAAAGTAAATTTATGAGGCAAAAATGCTTTAACGAGTTATAATACATAGAAATCTCGAGAATGAGAATCAAATATAGATTCCACGAATACGGCCATATATGCACTGAGAACCAAGGGGTGTGTGGTGGCTGTATATTCACGTAATATCCATAAATAGTAGAAACTAAAAATAAATCATCCGTGACGTATTAACAATGAATAATCGGTCACGTGGTCACGTGGACAGTTGTCCAACCGAACTCAAGTCACGATGTACAATATTGTGTTGCAGTGTTCACACTAATATTTTGGATTAGATTCAGTATATTTATCTACGGGATATTCAGATGCAAAGTTCCATTGTTACTCCCGTAGTATGTGTACCAGTTTAGGGTTAGGCCATAATTTCAATCCGTTTTTCCTTATTTTAGTTCTATTACGAGTTCTATTACGAGTTTGACAGCAGGCCATCATGTATATCAATTCGTACAATCCGTATTATTAAAAGGAATTGAAATGTTTTTAGAAATTGCTATAGGGAGCACTGTGACCAGGCATGACACTTTCGCGGACATCGAGAAAATTTAATTATGACGTAATAATGATTGGGCGGTTTCGGGGCGTTGAAACATGGTGACCTCATACGTAAATCAGAGGCGGGTTCAGAATATCCACCAATAATCTATCTGTAAATTTCTTCCCCATCACGGAAATTTTTGCAAAATGAATTGTGACGTAATAAATAATTAAAGAGTTGAAACATAGTGACCTCATACGTAAATCAGAGGCGGGTTCAGAATATCCACCAATAATCTATCTGTAAATTTCTTCCCCATCACGGAAATTTTTGCAAAATGAATTGTGACGTAATAAATAATTAAAGAGTTGAAACATAGTGACCTCATACGTAAATCAGAGGCGGGTTCAGAATATCCACCAATAATCTATCTGTAAATTTCTTCCCCATCACGGAAATTTGTGCAAAATGAATTGTGACGTAATAAATAAAAAAAGAGGTGTGTTGTGGGTGTGGATATCAGGACAAGAAGAAACTCTCATAAAATAATAGTTGGTTTGTGAGTCAAATTATATGGACTAGAGTTGAACTAAAAAGATAGTTTCGTTTACTATTGTGTGAGGCTCTATGATGCAATAATACATCACCGTATTTTCCCGCCGAAATGTTTTATGCGACGTTTTTTTCATGACTAACACTCCGAACAAGCTATGTAAAAGCAGTGATTTTTATCTTGGAAAGATTCGGATTTTTTAGATCGGCCTAGCCTACCCAACCCCGGGTGGGATTTTAGAATCGAGATATTTTACTTGCGATTCCAAAATACTTAAAGGCGACGCTCCAGTCACCAGACGCCACACACATCGCGACAACGAATCTTATCCATTGAGGAATATCTCGTTTCGAATGGTATCACTAAGAGAAGCAGCGGCAAACTAATTGTGCTAAGAAATTGCACCTCGTTTTTATCTGAATTGACATATTTACCGTGTGGTATATATAATACATATTGGGTGCGTCCAAAATATTCTAAAGTTAATTGCTTGATCAGTGTAATTAAAAAAAAAAGCAATTCTGACTTTTAGTCCAGCACAAGTTAAAAATATTAGCAATCTCCAGTATCACAGGCTGCCCTCTCATTCATCTTATCGATTAAAAATGACGGAATGTCGCCCCAACATCCAGGGTTTTCCCGCTGAATCACCGAGGAAATTGTTGCGTAATAATACTAGATATTATGTTGTAATAACAAGCCAATTATGTCGTAATTATTAAGTCTGGTTTCCGAATCAAACTCGTCGGTAAACATTGTAGACATAAGATTGGGGCTCGCTACGTCAATAAACACAAAGATCGCTGGAATACTGGAGTATTTAGTGTATTTATTGTATGTAATCAAATTGAAATTATTACTCTCGAAAAAAAAATGGGGGAAGGGGGGGTCCAAGTGTGATTGTGACGTCATGAAATGTGATGTCACACTATCTTCTGTAGGTACGAGAGCGAGTATCTCAATGCGATCTGGCATTATATGATATATGTTAAGATTCCTATAGAGAGGATAGAAGTGAAAATGTGACGTCATAAGATTATGATGTCATAATACCTTTTGAATTCTTGCAAACACGTGCTTCAATTCACTCCAGGTAAATACCCTGTATACATAATATGTATATCCAATGAAAACTGAATTATAAGGAAACAAATCAAGAAATCGGCTTATTTTTGCTCGATATACGTAATGGTGTCGAACTTAACTTTATTGGCGACGGAGATCGAAAATATCCAATTCAATTCACCCAGAGTTAAATAATGTGAGTAGATAGCGTTGAGCCAGCCCTTCCAAAATGGTCGCCATTTCTTATCTAGGGCTTTGTTCTGAGCGAATATGTTATATTATAACATATGAAAGATTAATATTGCATCCGCTGGTCTATTGTTGGCCAAATTTTCACACAATTAATTATTAATATTCAACTTTATGTTCAATCGGCGGCCGCAAACGAAACGATATCGCGGACGCGAACGAAACTTCATTTATTATTCAAAATTATTTGGTGCGAGAATTATCATCTGGTTATATTCGATTTATAGATGGTTATCAACTTGCCACGTTTGGCATAAGATGTGATTTTGAGCGGTTTTCCTCCCACGGGAAATTCTCAATTTTTTTTTACATTTGGTGAAATTTTGGATAAAAATGTCTTAATATTGAATAAATCGTAAATAAATAATAAATATATGTTTCACTAACTATTGGCGCCAAATTTTCTCATTTAATATCGCGTGTTGAATTTCAATTATTTATTCACAATTGAGCATTCGTGACTCATAAATGTACTTCACTTTCTCAATTGTTGTGTAACAATCATGTAGAGATGAATGAATAGGGGTCACCTTACCCACTTTACCCCGAAATTGTAATCTGCGGTCTATTGTGACGTATTACCGGTTCATTGTTACAGAATAACGGTTTCTTGTCAATCGTAGGATATTTTCCCCGTGAGGCACCCATTATGAGTAATAATAGCCCACAAACCCCCAATTTTGACATATAAATGGGGTGATATACCCCCAACGGTCTTCTTACCCCTGTAACAACACGTGTGAGGGATAAATTTCATCGATATGAGCTTAGTGGTTTTCGCTCATTTAATATCGACAGCTGTTGGCGACAGATCCCAAAATTTTTAGCGTTTCGCCCCGGTGATAAAAGCATCGGATTAGCCTATGTTGGAAGAATAAAATATAAATCTTTTACTCAGACCTTATGTCTTCACTCAGGGTGTAATAAATTTTGTAGGCAGTGTTGAACCGGAAAATGTCCGGTACATTCAAACTATAGTAACGTGTGATTTTTTTGGACACTGAATACATATCGGTACTGAATTGTCGTCAGATGGTGTTCTAGCTAGCACACACATAAAATACTGTTTAGAACTTACTTAATCGCCACCTGTCAAGACTTCTTTGCGCGCCAACTGTCTTACTTAACCCAGCGTTGGGTTAGTAGTTCTTCATATACCAGTGACTCCTTGTCTTAAAACTTGTTTTGAGTAGATAGGCGAAAAAAAACGCCGAAAAGTCATGAATAGCTTTCAACATTCCAGTGACTTCTTGTAAAAAGAAGTTGCGAATCAACCTCATAAACATTTTTCATCTCAAATTTCCGGCATCGTTCAAAACGGCAGGTGCGCTCCAGGAAATATTGAATATCAAGTACTTTTACTTTTTTTGATTCAAAATCGACTCAGAGGAGAAAAACACGTGGAAACCGCATGTCGAGTCGATTTGGTATTTCTTCCCAAAGCGTGTCGGACTGGCCGGTTCTATTTGATAAATCGTCGGTCGACCAATTACCGTTGTTGGTTGAAACAGTAAAATCACGTGTAATTTCACGGTAGGATTGTTTTGGGGAGGCTTCGCTCGAAACAATCCTTAGGAAAGCAGTTACTGGTATGTAAGGACACGCATATATGAACATCTGGCGAGCTACTATGTAATTGAAATGCTCTTGATCTTCAATTATATGCGATTTATTTCCCACAATACTGATACACACTCTTTGAATACAGAGTATCAAAATCATATTCGGTATGTTCTAGTCAGCCCCCTCTAAAAACAGTACTATTCATCAAGTAGCAACATTATCTTCTCGTCTACGCCCTTCACCCGCTTTTGCCATATGCCCATTTCAACACTCTTAAGCCACCATGCATTTGCGGTACAACACACCTCCCCCTCTATTCGATAAATATCTGCCTCTTTATATCCGACTCATATCTGGTACCGAGATAAAACATTTAATCAAGGTTTGCTTTATGTATGGCCATATAATATTATCAAATTAAATAACTCATAAATTTCATAATTTTTTCTTTTTCAAAAGTTTCGCCTAAAATTTCTATATTTATATTTTCAATTTACACGCTTCGCACGAGCGCTTCTGTAAATAACCACATTCCCTCATTTCTTTCTTGCGCCACAGACCCCGAGACATTTATCCACCTTCAGTTATTGTTCACCCACGAGTCACATGTCTCCCTCTTTTGTTCACCCCTGCCCTCTCACCTGTTTGTTTAATCACACCCTTGAATAAATTTGAATGGCAGTAAACGGAAATTTTGTTTTTTTTAGCTTTTCACCCAAACTTGTTTTCCCCGTCCACCCTGAACAAGGTCCTGTGCATGTATCTACGGATGTGTGAAGAGTTGCTTCATTTAAAAAAAAAATCGGAATCTTTAACCCAATTTATCACACACTGGGTGAGATGGGGAAATGGGGTTTTCCTATATACTAGTAACTGCTTGCCAAGAGCCTTGTTCGCAGTCCCATCACCAATTTTTCGACCTATTTCTTTGATTCTTTTTTATCTCGGGTTAGAATAAATTAGAAGTGGTGGCAGCGATTGCGGATGGGATCCTTCTTTATGTGGGTTATTATTAACAGCGATTGGAGTTTCCAATAGTTCGATATGACTGTCTGAATTAGAATATTCAACATTGTTCGCATTCGCTTCTTCTAGTACTTCCCTCCTTCTTTTAGGTTAGGATGCGTTAGATGGGGGACTGGGCATTTTCGAATACCTTGTGATTTCAGGATCGAATCGAATCTCGAATACTTGAAAATATATAATTGTAAGCGACTTTATTATAGTAATTGGTCCTCTCAACAAATGAATTACAGAAGACATAGAATAAATCACCCAGATAGATTACTGAGCGTTCACACAGAATAACTCACTACAGGAAATAGTCATATGTTAGAATTTCGTTGAAAAAATATGCCTCCAATGAAAAACAAATTGGGGAATTCACGTCGACCATTAGCGGAAAGATAAAAACAAGATGGCGGCGATTCGAAATTTAGCTCTGAACCGATTCGAATAATTTACTATTCGATTCGATTTGATTATTCGATTCGAAATGCCCAGCCCTAGTTAGATGGGGACACAATAACTCGACCTAAAATAAACAAATTGACAATTAGCAATATCAGGATAAGTACCCATATAAGTCTCAGATGCTCCTTACATATGAATGACAACTTGTCCAATGCCTCGCTCGGAGAGAAGCCTCTTAAATACACAATAAGACTAGGAAAACAAGCTATAGTCTTAAAAACCACCATTAGACATGATTAAATCATATTACCAAAATAAAATGCAAATTATTCGAAATACAGATAATTAGAAACACGCGCGCTGACTCATTGCAACACCTGTGCTAATAGAAACGTTTATTTATCACAGAGCAGACATGGGCCAATGATATTACGGGGTGGTATAATGAGGTGTAGGATGGATTATAAAATTTCTTCTAAAAAGTTGTAAAATTACTCACATTTTACGTAAATCAATTTGAAAACTCTGCGCATAATTTGGCCGTGTTTGGACAAAACATGACTCGGGTTAAATTTTGCAGTATTTTATCCAATTTGGACTTCAATTATGTAACATCAAAAGTTAAACTATCCCTTATTTTTAATCGTACAGGTGGTGTGGTGGCCATTCGTTTCTAAGCGAAAGATTTAAATCTGGTTCTTAGTGCTCGTGGCGTTACTATGACAACAATTGGGTGTGTTTTTAATCCGGGTGTCAGAAATTTAATTTGAAAACGTAACTGTTGTGCAATACCATACAGGGGTTAGTGTAAGATACAGACAACATTGTGTTCAATCGCGTTGGAATCCATTTTCTAGTATTTCTTCCGTTTTAAGTTTTTTGAAACTCACCGAACTCGTGATCAGTGGCTTCTGTACAGGTGTTCGATCTGAGTGAAAATTGTCGTCTAACTAAATAACGTCTCATCTTCCCTCGCGGAAATCGGAAACTGCGCGTTTTTTCATTAAATTTGTGCTTTTCTTGATATTTGGGTTATATTTTCCACAATTCTAATCGATATTTATTTTTATTTTTCATGTTTTCGTCATTGCTTCAAAAATATTGTCATCAATTGCAATCAAATCCTACTATGACGAAATAATAGGTAAGAGAACTTTATTTTCATTCGTCATTTTCTAAGTAATTTTTCGAATTTCACGCTAATCGTCATTTTAGTCCTTCAGTTTTTTCACAAAGGGCCATGTTGTTTATTTGTTTTCCAATTTTCACGTAATATTTGTGCCTATTGACGCTATTTCCACGAGAATTGTGAATCAATATTTCTTCCAAAAATACAAATTTCCGCCCGAATCCAATTCTTCGATTTATTATAACGGACATTTTTTTTCATAACGACTCATTGGTGTGCTACGTCCGCGCTTCTTTCCTTATATAGAGCTAATTTGCATTGAACATTCGAATTTCGTAATTCGTGGACTTTGAAATAATGTCGCAACATTCGTCGCTGTTTGTCGTCAACTCGTGACAAGTGTGAATTATTCTTATTATTCGAATCACCTCGCATGAAGTCCCGGGGGAACCCCCTCTGGGTTATTTGGGCCTACGCAATTTCTCTTGGACGCCCAAATTTCGATTCCAGTAAGAAGCATATGATTGTTTCAAATCTATAAATACATTTAGGCATGTGAACGAATATATCACACCAACCGCTACTTCCTAATCATCGTAAAACACACTCAACTGGATTATTTGGTGATCATGCTATTTTGTCATAGTCGCCTGAATGACTTTCAGTAAAAGAGTATTTCTACATCGTTACCTAGGACTCATTTGAAGCCGCCCAACACCCCAGGGCCAGTTTCAGAAACTTCAATCCAGAGCGTCGACCCAAATTATGTTGAAATCGCTGGTTTCATTTCCAAAGCCCAAACTAGGTGCATTAAATTGAGTAAAAATGCAGAAAAAAATCCGACTCTTCAGAAATATCATCTCTTTGCGTATTATTGACTTCTTGTATGGAGCGTTGCAATTCAAAATTTAGAGAAAGTTTAACACCTTTTGCTTTTTACCATGTTGTGCAAAATTTACAATGAATAAACCTGCTTGATATTAAACTCGCTCGACCCTGTGCGACAATATGCAAAGATAATAGCGTGACATGGAAGAATAAACATGGTGGGTGTAGCCACCCCCACACCTCTATATATTAAAAATATGTGTGTTTTGTCGCCATAGTCACGTAACAATCGCTAATATTACGTAATAAAGGAACTAGAAACAAACAGGAGCAGTGAAGTGACCTCCAATAACCTCTGGATATTGGGGAACTGGTTATAAATAGAAAAATTTAATGCTATGGCTGTTAGTAATGATCGGTAAATTCAACGTGATTTCTCAGTTATTCAAAGTAGTTCACAAAAAGTCTGCGCTGATATGTCAGAATCAAAATTTAAAGTTTAGCCAACTTTTCGAATGTATATATACAAACATCCGGACAATGAATAAATATTATATATCATTATATAGTACACATGCTTAATAAATGAGATCTATTCGTCAAGATTTATATATATTGTGATAATATATATGATAAAATAGAACATAGGTGGGCAAGTTTTCTAGACCAAGGGCCAAATGGATTCAGCAACGGATTATTAGAAACCATCGGTAAACGATAGACCAAATTATATGTCATGAATATGTACACTATGAACAAAAAAAGATAGTTAAGGGGGTGTTATGAAGACGTTGACAAAAAGGGCCAGATTGAATCACCCAACGTCCGGATTTGGCCCGCGGGCCGTACTTTGCCCATGTCATATATAAAACCTATGCTTATCAATGAGATCTATTCGTCACGATTTATATATTGTGAATCGTGCATTGCTTTTCTTTACCCTGATATGATTTGTCCGTATATACCTGACATGGCCAAATCCGGCCCACCCTTGGTATAGGCATTCGGAACATTGATCATGTTTTTTCAAATGCGAATTTGAAAATTAAATTTTTATTGGTCTTTCATTGGAGTATAATATACATAAGTTATAAACTCGCGTCAATGTGTAACTGGCCGCTACTGACGTGAATTGGAACTTCCCTTTTTGTGAATAATCTCTTATGTAGTGCCACATGTGGACCTTGTATAAAATGTTTGGTTTAACTGAAAGTTATGTTCAGCCGTAGATAATTTTTAATTGAGTTCCTGTATTTTGTAAACGATTAACTTGGTCATTTTTTGAACTGTTGTTATTATATTTGAGTATAGTTGAATTATGTCTCTATGAAGGAGACTGACCTTGAGTTCAGACGAACCGTTCATAAATACATTAGTGCCAGAGTGCAGCAAGATTCTTGAATCGCTCAGAATAGCAATTTGTAATTTCTTTCAAGTATCTTTGCATTATAAACATGCGGATGTACCAAGGCAAATGCATAAAGCAGTGGTTCTCAACCTCGTGGCCCCTTCCGGGAGCTTTCAGCACACATGGGGGTCAGTTTTGATTGGAATACTTTAAATCTCAATTTGTTTAAACAATTCATGCACCAAAAAAAAAACGAAAACATCTCGTAAAATAACATTATCAAGCAATAAACTGGCACGAGCGGGGAGTCAAGACGGGGAGTAAAATCAGTTTGCGTCTAGCATTGTTCCCCCCCCCCCCCCCTGGCATAGAATAAAAAGAATAAGTAGTTGGCACCACAGGAACCCAATTTATAATGAATACTCGTAATATTTGCCTTGTTTCGCATGTCGTGGGTTAAATAAATAGGGCGTGAGATATGCTGATGCACGCTAATTTTAACTCTGTTGATTAATTATGTTGGTACCGTTCTCGGGTTCAACGCCAATCTAGAAAGTTTTTTGTCATTCCGAGTTATTCAAAATCGAGAATTTACTATGTCGAATATATTCGTTTCAAATATAATTGAATGCTCATTACATTGAAAGGTTACAATAATAATTCAAATTTTATATCGACAATTATGACGCATCAATCAACGTGAAACGTCACGATGGAAAATTACTTGTATATTATCACGCCATAGACTAAGTTGAATAAATTGTAAAAGAAACGTATTATTCCACGTAATTCAAAATATTGACAATTTGTCTACAATGTTATCTGTGTTTTTACTGGTATTACAGTCGTAGATTGCGTCGCATTTTAAAATTCACGGCTGGCTCAATTTTTTTGTTTTCGGAGTTACTAACCGGATTTTAAACCCGGATTTGGAGTCAATCTTTCAACCGGAGGCGGGGATCGGATCCGATATCGTATCTTAAGATTCGTTAGGGGTTCGAGTCGTATTTTTTGCAACCGGTGCCAAAAGCGGTGATCGGAGTCAATATTTCTTAAAAGCCGAGCTGGTACTCGTATCCGGACTGTTTTTTTTTTAAATAAATATTCAAAGTTACGATTATATGAGACATATAGATTAATATGTTTATTGAAGCGTGTCAAATAATAGTTAGATATCGCGATGACCGTTAGATGATCACGCCATATGCAAAGGTTATTATAGTACGTGTTATTTTTGCAGTAATGCGCGAACGCTTTGGTTTAAAGTAGACGTTCCCAAACGGATAAATCGGTTTAATCATAACTCCGAACCAATATATTCTTTTCTTATTTTAAAATCTGTCGAAACCAGGTAACGTACATTCACGTAAAAGTATAACTGACTCACTTCTGAGCAAAGGTACACTGAAATACTAAAAGCTGCAGAAACTATATCGAATATTGGAAGGGAATTAATTGTGCACACTCACTCAGAATTAAAGGAGACTCATCTCTGAGCAAAGTTACTGGCACTCCCATAGTAGTAAAAGCGACTCGTATCTGAGCAAAGTTACAGACGACGACTAAAATACCCAGATCTATTGAGTCTATAAAAACTCATGGTAGCGCTTTATGCGTCAGTAAATACCGATTTATGCAAAACTTGAATCAGTTCAGGTCAATACGATCAATCTCACACCAAAGCGTGCTTTCAAGCATTTTTGACAAAATAAAATCAATTAAAAGCCATTAAAAGTTCGACCAGGGTGCGGAATCAAAGTGATTTGAGATGATGCTTCACAGTCGGTGCCAAACCCCGGGCATTTCGAGTAGGCGTTTGAAGTTGAGTATTTATTTGGGTTATTTATAGGACTGAAATTATAAGGATAACGATTTTACCGTTGACCAGACAAAATTAAACGGTTGACCACCGTTGATTTCACTGCTTTCAATGAGATCACTTTGACCGCTAACCAGATAAAATTAACCGATTATCAGCCGTTTTTGTCATAGACTCTCAATCAAAACACATCGACCGTTAACCGGATAACTATAACCGTTTAACCGCCATTCATGTTACAAACTTTCAATAAAACACTTTGACTGCTAACCGAAAAAAAATTAACCGGTTAACCACCTTCGAAACATTGATTGGCAGATCGTTTGTTTATTTCCCGCGCTATTCAATTCAAATTAGTCGACTTGTTCGCAAACAAGAGATCGTGAGAAAAGTAACTGAAAATCAGTGTGACGAACAATTAATCATATGTTCAAGCATATTGTAGCGTCACAATATGTCTCATAATAAATTACCGCCAAATATATTCAAAATATTTATTGACTCTTTATGTTAACATTGACATATGGACTATACTGTTGAAAATCAAGATGATCATCGCTGCCAATTCACAGTAATTCAAATCCATTATATTGCGTGAAGTTATGGGTACGATGGTTGAGTGGAACGCTGTCTATTCTGTACCGCTATGTTTCCTAGCGTTTCAATTTAGGGGGGAAGGAGGGGGGGGGGGGTGCTTTCAAATTTAGAGAGGAGGAGATATTTTGCTATATACAATTTTGTTCTACTTAGGAATAAAAGGGAGGTGTCACACCTCAAAATTAGGGGGTGTTTAACATTTTTAGAGAAGGGTTTCTCATCCTATAGAGCAGGGGTCGACAACCTACGGCCCGCGGATCCGGATCCAACAAGTATAAAATTCACAATTACTCGTTTAATGAACCTATAATTTAAGCGTTTTAGCAGGGTTAATTATAGTTAGACAAATGGCAACAAAACGCAGAAAAGTTGATGCTAAGTGCAAAGGCTTCAATGACGCAGAAAATATTTAAACGGTCAGTCTTCGCGCGCTGCCTAAAATTCAACTCCTGATCTATGTGAGAAAATGGGATTTATCGGCCATCCGTCCGGTTTTCTAACTTTTTGGAATTATGTGCGGCCCGCCAATGACTTGCAACCTTTAATTTTGGCCCGCAAGCGACAAAAGGTTGCCGGCCCCTGCTACAGAGCCTCCTAAGACAAAAAATATTTCAAATATGAATCACTCTCGCTACAGTATCCTTGCATTATACTCATATAAATCCACTAGCGCAAAAGAATAGAGTAGTAGTTGGTTCGGAGAAACCCGAATGATAGCATACATTTTTTAATATATTTTACGTATTTTTCAGAAGTATTTTATTGTTTTTTGCGCGTGGGATGAGTTTTTTTATTTTTAAGTTTTGCATAAATATAACACAAACACTTCCATCTGCTTTGAATACTCGTGACAATACTAGAACATGGAGACTTGGCCTTTGAACCCATCTGTTAATGCTTCCTGTATTTTGCATTGTGTTCTCTTGTGCCTTGCTTCCCGATCGGGGAAGATTTTGACGTTCTTTGGGAGGAATACTGTATTTGCTGTAGTATAACAAATGTTTTATAGCTTTTTATTATTACAGTAATACTTACTTATGAACGCATAATAAAAACTTAGAATGTGTTATATTTAGGAACACTCACACAGCCTTATAGTCTTCTTGTTAGGATATTTTACGCCCAATTTTTCGTCTTGTTTCTTAATTAAGATAACGCCCTTGTTTCTTTATTTTATATCGCAGCGTCGTTCGATTTATATAATGTTTTGGTTATCAGCTGCGATATCACGTGACTCATCGATTGTTTCATAATAAAAACAAAAATCGTGACAAATCATGCATGGAACAATTATCCAAAATTGTTTCATCATAATTGATTTTGCAAAACTGGATAAAGTAGAGAATTATATCTTAAAATTGCCCGAGGTTAAAAAAACTCATTTTGTGTCGAAATTTTGGTTAAAAAGTCGAATTTATAGCAATTTCCGACAGAATAATTGCAGACTCCGCTTTTTATATTTGAGTTCAACGAGAATGGAGACTGGTACGTGTTTATTTTGCCTATAATATTGTAAAACTAAAAAAAAAATAAACAAAATTGGTAAAAAGATTAAAAATCAGCTGATTTTATCAACTAATGCCTTTAAATTGGTCCTATTTGTGGTTTTGATTGCATATGCTCTGAGCTTGTGTGCAGCGATTCAAAGTTTTTCCTGTTTGGGGTTTAAATAATTTGGTGCGTGTTTATTGCATTGTTTTGATCGTAATGTATTCAAACTTCATCGTTGTGCTGCTTGTCTAAAGCATTATTTATCAAAATTTCAGAAAGTATTCGTATATACTTGTTATCTTCTGAGCAAAAACATTGTATAAATTCTCTATGGCTACATATATATACACTGGGAATAAGCCATTGATATTCCAGAAGTATGCATATATGCTTTCCCAGAGACTTGTTCTGGGCAAAAAATAGTATTAATAAGAGCGTTTTGTCTAGAAATTTTGTTCAATAAAATCACTTTTCCACGGCCTTGCTCCGAGCGAAAACGTCGTATAAAACCTATACGATGGCTTGTTGAGGTTGTCTACTCTAGAGCTAATTTCAGGAAGGAAAACTAAATAATAATAAAATAAAATTACCTGTCCTCAAATTCACCTCATCAACCTTTTATGTCGGGTTTCAAATTTCATAAAATGCATTTCCTGGAATGACTTTATTTCATCATAGACAACTTAAACCGATGCATTGTGAGTCATAGTTGTAAAACCCACACACATCCGGCTATAATCATCACACAACTAAGCGAGGACAATATATAATATGTATATAAAAGCGCGTATTATTCATGGCCAGATTTGTTCAAAGTAAGTCTACGGAATTGCACTAAATAAACTCACACCAATGTAAATTCAAATTAAAAAGGATTTATAGCGGTCTGCATCCGCTTTGCGGTTTAAAATTAATGAAACATGCTCAAAGCGAAAGCACACGTGCTCACTCACCTTCGAGGGTGGATTTTGGATACCCCTGCTTTTAGCTCTATTTGTGACGTCACAACCATGTAACACCTCTCCTAAAATAAGTAAATCTTAAACTACGGATCAACAGCTCTATTTGAAACGTAACAATGCTATCTTCTGTCTTCAACTATAATTTATGACGTCACAACGGTACGCCAACCCCCCCAAAATAAATAAATTATACATCCCTCCCCTATTTTCACATCCTACCACCTTATAGCCGTCTGCATTGATATTTGCATTGCGGGCGTTTTATTATAAATTGCATTTTACAATTTCCGATCAGTTTACGACCAGCCTTTATGCATTTGGCCACACCTGCCGTTTTATAGCGTTTGTTCATGGCGCATTCTAACATCGTTTTAATGCAAAAACAAATTTACGATTCACTAAGATAAAAGTATAAAGAGTACTGCTGGAAGAGTAACATGCAACCAACGACGCGCTTCATGCAGGATTGCTTAAATCAATTTCCTATTCCTGAACCTCAAATAGAAATAGTGATGATGGAAAAATCGGGGGGAAACATTGACCAAGCAAATAACCACTTAGCCCTGACTATTGATGTATCATACTTTAATCACGAGCGATGAGGTGCCAAATTCATATAGACCTATTCTCTTATTCTGAACACGAAGTGGACCTATGGATCGGTTTGTTATTATGTTGTTGTTGTTCGTGTTGGTATTTTTCTTGTTGTTGTTATGAAAAAATCGCTTTTCTCATTGACTAATTCACTAGTCGTGCTGTTGTAAGTGTCATTGTTGTAAACTGATTGTATGAGAAAGTCTGATTTTGATCAGAAGATTTACATTCTTGTTAGTGTGCAGCAGAATTCTTGAATTCCACAGTAAAGTATTTCACAGTTGCCTTTATAGTACAATAAAACACGGCATTGCCAACCTAAAATATTACATCCAAGGTGAGGTGGTGTTATGGAAATAGAACCCGAAATTTTTATCCCGAGCAGGTCCCCGATACAAGAATTTCGATCGAAGACGAATTTTCTTTTCTTTCGTTATTGTCTTATAATTATGACCAAACAATTTCTGTCATTTGTTAAACTATCGCCACATTATGAAATAATACTTAATGATTTACGTGGCGCTTATCACGAGAATTCTCACGGCTGCGGGTTTTACCCGAATATGGGAACAAATCATAGCCCTGGGAAATTTGGTGTTTGCGATTAAGATATGTCAATACAAATAGTCTGCGAGTGAGCGTAATGCTGATTCGATAGTTCCAGTAAATCTTGGCATTCAAGTGATAGCATGTAACCTTGCTAAAGTAGGAAAATTAAACTTTAAAAACATTACTTCCTTGAACTTGGTCACGTTCATTTCCTGATTCAAAGTTCAAGTGCGAAAGGTCTAGTGTTTAACCTCTTAATAACTTTCAAAGACTGTAAAAACTTCGCCTAAAGCGAGGATATACACTATCAATAATATGTTGTGAAATTACTGAAAATTCTCAAGCTATTCTAGAAGAGCAGATTGAATAGTAATGGTGCTTGCTTATACAGAGCCGTATTCTGAGAGAAAGGTTTGAAAGCAAGTAATTCACGTTACGATATGCACAAACTAATAGGTTTTATTCATTTAACCAATTGTATAGGTTAGGCGCATAAGTTTGGTCAAATTATCCATCGGTTAATCGTTGTTATTCATACTGCCCGGTTATCCAATCTTAAATTTACCGGTTATCTATACCCAGTATGTACCGAGAGGTAACGACTAAACAGTTGTTTATATATCCGTGACTGCTTGTCTGGTGCCTTGTTCATAGTAGCATATCAGTGACTAATTTAAATTCGCTCCCCAAGGGATCAGAATGCGTGTTATTTCAGGACCAAGCCGACTCGCCTTCTCCAGAAATAGAATCTCATTGTTACATCGTTGTTCGATTGTTACGCAAATAATACGTCATAATAGAAATCTATCAGCTGATTGTTATATAACAATGCTTGAGCGCATTCTTGAGCGCATAGGAACCCAACATACAGCACTCCGGAAAATGGTTAGATAACCACGAATTTCATGTTAATTCGAATAGTGTCAACGTATTATGGTTGCCTGGGAAAGTATGGCCTCGGTTAGACGAAAAAACACAAAAATATGTTTGGATTTCTGAATCAAAGAATAAGCAGTTCGTCCTGCAGAAATGCATTTGTGTTAGTTCACAGCAAAACTTGAATTAAAAAGAATAATCAGCTTTGCTACCGCTATGGCATTCTTGCATTATAGCCATATTCGACTATTCGTATCGAATCGAAATTGATTATAGTAGATATAGTGAATTCTCGATTTTAGAAATAACTGAAACTGTGAAAAAAATAGAAAGACCATGAAATCAACGTTTATCTCAACAATTTTGCAATATTAAAATAAATATACATTGACATTTATGTGTTCCTTCTCGACATGGCATCTTTTTGTATCACCCGTTAATCGTGTTTCGATCTAACTTGGCAAATAGAAATTTCAGATTTCGAAATAACGAATTACTCCGTTTTGGTGGGTTTTGTCTGAGTTGCACCAAAAAGGTCCCCCCCCCCTCTCCACTTCACCTCGGTAAAAAATACATGGACCTTACTCCCACATATTCGCAGATGTTGGATAAACAACTCTATTTGACCAAAATACACCAAGTACTTCTCATACAATCTCGTCCTCTCAACTGAAATAACACTTGACCGGCTGTGCTATAAGAAAAGTCGTGAAATACTTTATATTTCAGCGTAAAACATAATTGGAGTTTTTATGCGAGTTTGCTCAAAGCAAAGCTCAAAACTTAAACACTCAACTGCGAGTGGGAAGAGTAGCAATAATTGAGTTGCTATTACCAACGCGCTAAGTGTTATAGTAGTTTCATTCATGTGTTCTCCGGCCCCAAGGTCCCAAGCCCATACTGAAAGTTGTGAAGTTTTTATAGAAAATTGCAAACGACCACTGATGACTGCAAAATCGACAAATACCAGCGGTTAAGATCTTCTTGACGGTTCAGGGTCGTCACGGACTTCTGCGGCACTTTTTTCCTAATGACCATGGCCATAGTAAAACCGCGCTAAAATCATGTCTATATCATGCTTGTTTGAGCATACTTTTCCAAATTTTGCAAGTCCTGTAATTTGATACCCCCTCGACACGTCACAATTGAAAGAAGCAATTATGTGTGACTCATAAAGGCAGGTCCAAACGAGCTAACGTTGCGGCAATCTTCTTGCGGCATTTCTGCAAATGTTGCTGAACAGGAATGGCTTATTTCATGGTTAAGCCATGTTAAAAAATTATACGAAAAAACGCCTCGATAAAGTATTGACAACATCTTCAAAATTCGCGGTGGCGCTCCCTCTATTTTAAATCGTAATGAGGCCTTTAATCTTTAAGACTGTCTCTCTCTGTGTATTAGGATGTGCAATTAGAATGTAGCAGTTTGTTAATGTTTTCAGTTGAAATGTATGAAAATTATTAAATGTGATAAAATTTACCCGCATGCGACGTTGCCTTGAGCAATATTATATAAGCATGACTCCAGTTCAATATTCCAGACATTTTCAAAATTCACGGTAGCGCTCCTTCCTTTATGAAGTCGTTTTTTTTAATATATAGTATTTTGGTTAAAAATGAGTAAATATTATTATATAATATTATTATTATTATAGTTTAAACAACATAAAAAACGGTACAGCCGTAGTATGTGAACCAAGATGGCGGACACCGGAACGTAGTATGTGTACCAGGTAAGGTATTAGGCAAAAATTTTAGATACAACTACTACGGGAGTCACTTGGCTAGTCCCCGAACTCATAATAGAATTAAAATAAGGAAAATTGAAATATTATGGCCTAACCCTAGCCTGGTACACATACTACGTTGCGGTATCCGCCATCTTGGTTCACATACTTCGGGAGTACCTAAACACAGCTTGGCCATTTCTGATTCGCGATTACGCATTTTCAGTGATTAGGTAAAGCTGACATGAGCAAAATTCACGGTAGCGCTTTTTTATTGTAGAGTCGTGTTAAAAAGGTTAAATTCCTAATCTGTCTTCCCCCGGGAACCGTAATCTCCAAGCACGACTAATCGGAGTGCTGTGAGAAATAAATTGTTAAATATGCATGATTTCGCTGTTATTGTTGTCAAAGTCAGTTTGCACATTATGGTATAATGTGAATACTCGATTAACAGGAGTTAAGTAACGATTAATGCGTCGAAGACGCGTGAATTTTTTTTTAATTATTTGATCATAAGTTATCTGGCCTTTAGGGCTTTAGCACATGTTATTACGTGGATGTAAATAATTTACTTGATTAAAGGTCGTTACGACGCCAACATCGGCTATTGTTGGGCATTTGATAGGTTTTCGAGTATAGAATTATAGAATATGTTATAGAGTTCGGATATGGACGATTCGTTATATTGAAGTTACTAAGAGGAGTATTTTACAAAATGAATTGACATGGCATATGTGCATTTGATATATTGAAACTATATGATCAGAAATCGCAACTCAACCGGCCTTGACTTCTCATGCAAAACGGATTGTGTAGAGCCCATTCGAGATAAGGTTAACAGCCGAAAATTAAGATTTTGCAATAGAACTTTACGTTTCGTTAATTTTTAACTTGGTACGAAACCACGATTGTAGTAACTTTGCTTAACCTTGTTTGTATGGAATAAACACGCTGGCCTATCCACAGCTATAATTTATAATTATTTAAAAAAGGGTAATTTATTCTGATAGATTGAGCTTTGGCCGCATAGGTTGCGGTGTTTCATTACCTAGTTATCAGTTACGTAGTCTTTGGCACATGTTAGCATTACGAAATACTTAGGCAAGTATGACTATAAGTAGCTAGCTTACCACCAATGCTTTGTATACACGCGAAATTTATTCTACTTTCTGGTTTGAACGGTTGAAATACATGTTGGATAACAACATAGTGCTCTTATATTGGGGTCAAACAATTTGGGTCCATGGATTTCACCCATGACTCATAAGTTTGTCGCGAAATGTGTTCATTTCGAATATTCCAGTACGAAATTATTCCCAATATAGGATTCTAGAACACCAAACTTTTCAAACATGGCAACCCTCATCGATGAACAATTCGTCTTATTGAAGTTACTGTGAGATTTATTTTTTACATTCGTAAAACACTTCGTTTCCAACGACGCGAAGTCGTTAAAATCACTTCGACGACTCTACCGCGTCTTCTAAATCTACTTCTGTCGTTTCAATTGTGTCATCACAATACATTCATTATGCGTCACAATCCCACTTTTCGTGACATTGTGATTTCACAAAAGGGTAATTGAAAAACAGCTGACCGGTTGAAAAGCCAATTATGACAAAATAAAATCGATTCAACCAACCGTAATAATCACTTAATAGCTACCTTAGTGAACGCATAATGGAGGGTTATGGCCTCAGCTGCGAAAGCGCGATATAATAAATAATACGAGGCTATATTTAAAAAGACAAAATTAAAAATGAAATTGGAAATTAACGTTCGGAAAGTAGAGTCGTGATATGGTACTATTATATTATCGCCCATTATTATCTTCGATTCTGTTTATCTTATACTAGGTTATCGTTTGGTCAGATTTTCATATCACAATTTAACTTAACCCAACCCAGGGTTTCCCAAACTGGGTGTCGCGACTCCGCATTGAGGGTGGGCGCGCAATATATTTAGGGGTCGCAAAAAGTACACCAGTTTCGCACATAGTACTATTTCGACTTTTGCAATTCTGCAAATTCTGCTTTCCTTGGTTCTGTTTATCTCCAGTCCAATTAAGTCAGGATTCATTTTACCTCATCTATCCTAATCTAAGCTGAACAAGAATAAAATTGATCAGAAAATTAGTGCCGGACAATAACGATGCGATGCAGACTACGTACCTTACCCCGGACTTAGTATGCGTACCAGGTTAGGGTTAGGCCATAATTTTAGGTACGAATACTACGGAAGTCACTTGGCTAGTCTCCAGACTCGTAGTATGCGTACCAGGTTAGGGTTAGGCCATAATTTTAGGTACGAATACTACGGAAGTCACTTGGCTAGTCTCCAGACTCGTAATATAATAGAATAGAACTAAAATAAGCAAAATTGGAATGAAATTATGAATTATTAAGTTCCGGTGTCCACCATCTTGGTTCACATACTTCGGGAGTACCGTGTACACTCCCATTGCTTTATACGGGTACTTATATAATTTCTGGGTAGGTATTCTTTAGGTACTCTAGGTACTTTAACGATGTGTGTATGTGAGTTACCTAAACTGTCAGGGCTGGTATAAAATTTCTAATTGCCAGCAGCTAGGCAGTCCAAATAACGTAGGATTTCAATAGTCCTGATGGTCTAAAAATCATTTCAAGTCACGAAAATTTGCTGAAAAATGCATTTTTTTACATTTCAAAAGGGGATGAGGTTCCAACCGACCCCTCCCCGGCTACCCCCATGTTACCGATGGCTTCTTGCATGGAATGAATTGTAAACTTTAACATATTCAAATCCGCCACCTCATCCAAGGATGAGAACGTTAAAGCTTGCGACCCTTACGTGTTAGTAGTCGCTTTTAGGAGTATAAGCTCAAAGCAGACAATGAGCAATTCCAAAAAAGCCACCCGCAGTCAATACTTCGCTTATTAAAATACTATTTTAACTTAGTATTTGTGGGAAAATGTAATCCAGATATTTTAGAACAACGTTTTTGAAATGAGTCGCATTGAAATTACAGTAACCTTATATGTCGTTCGTTGGTCGCCATGGGAATGCGGTATTGAAGTGTGGTTTTGTGATTTCATAATGATTTTTTGGTTATCCAAAAATATTTTCCCGCGCTTGGATTATCTTTAAAACTTGAATAAATGCTATGATTTATATATGGTTTGTCCTTGGCCGAGCATGATTATAAAAAGTGGTAAATATTCGGGAAACGTCGCCTTTGGTTTCAAATTGTTGGGGTTTGTAAATTAAGTCAATCGAAACGAACCGTTCATGACGTAATATCCTTTATGAATACTTTGTAATCATTCAAAAAGGATCAATGTCAAAGTTTCGCGCCAAAAAGCAATGAAGAGTATCGATCCATAACTAATTACTTTCATTTTGAAATAAATTTCCGGTGTTTTTTTTCAAGTATACGAAGATTAATTAGGATGCCTGTTTCGTAACAATTTGATTTTGATTCAACATTTCCGATGTATTTTGTGATGTAACAATGCTGTCACAAATACATTAAAATCCCATTATGACTGACAATGCATAATACGAACAATGTATTGTGACGAAATTACATTTTCGCGCTCTTTTTACTTTCAAATATTTAGGAACTGGTTGACTAAATTAAGAAATTTATCAAGAAACGTCGCAAAATCGATATGTTTGGTGTTTTCGACCCAAAAATCAATAAAAACTGATAAAGCTTTTTGAAAAGCGGACGCGAACGAACTAACATCAAAAGAGCGGGAACCCCCGTGGGCAACCGTGTCGAATTGCTTTTAAATTTTAATGCGGTCCGATGCTTCATATTATATATGGATCTTATCTCATAGATTAATCTTTTAGGACAAGACTTCCACAGAATTATATTATATATTTCAAAAAAATCGTAAAAATTCCTAAAATTTTCATAAAACCTGTATTTCAGGTGTTTGACAATATCTCTGTCAAAAAGGCTCTTAGGTTTCTTACAAGCAGGCCTGAATACGTAAAATAAAAACCTTGGGATACTAATTTTATGATCCAATTTTTCGATATTGTTATCTTACGTTCGGTTAGGGATTTGTATGACAGGATAGCATTTTACCTAGCCTAATAAAAGGTAAAAAAAAAATAAAGTCAGTGATTCAAGGATCTTGAATCACTTAGGATAGTTATCTTCACTCTTGCTACAGCATCCTTGCATTATATTATACAGATCCGCCGGCGCAAAAGCATAGAAGAAAGATAAGTAGTTAGTCTCGCAGAAACCAAATCATTAACAATAAAATCAGTGTCGGGCAATATTAGTTCCAGAGTAGCTTAATTGCTTGATTTAAGATTTTATTTTTTATGCGGTTTTCAAATAGTACATTTCTTCCTATTGGCGTAATCTATCGTTCGTGGCTCTTTAGTTTTTAAAGTCGTTTAAATGGGTTCTTAAAGGGTTATTTTTCACTGACGCTGGACGTTCGCCAGATGTCCTTCTCCGATTTTGCTTTAAATTGATGTTAACCCATATAGCGCATTCCATGCAAAAAAAAGATCAGAATTAGTATAGTTGAATGTTTGATGTAAGATGTTGACGAATCCTAGGAAAAAATACAAAGTGAACGCTACATATACTCTGATTCTTCAAAGTTTCATTTGCATCTTTGATCAGAGATGAGTCTTCTTTACTTCTGAGCGAGTACGTGGAACATTGCTCTGAGCAAAAAAAAGAGTCAAATTTCGGCATAAAATATGGTATATATGATTTTTTTTCTGATTCTGATCATTCAAGTTATGATTGGCAATGCCCCAACTTCAAACATATCCTGATTTAAAATAAAAACGAATCAAAGAAATAGGTCGAATAATTGGTGACGTAGCAGTTACAAACTCGAATCAGATTGTAATTCATCACACAAATGAACATGTCTGTGGTAAACGAGTTAATCTGACTAAAGATCTCGAAAACCCTTGAGCATGTTCGCGATAGCACTTTAATAACTTCTCAAGTGTTCTTAACATCTAAGTGTCGGAGTCATACTTCTGTTTGTTTATTCAAGCGCCAGTAACTGTTTCGTCTACAACTAACAAGTTCCACTCGAGATTTGATGAATGGTTTTTGTTGTCATGACAACGCGGGGTTCACCGAATCTTTTGTTTCCTTGTAATTTACGAATCGCTGTTGATCGCGTTAAGATGGGTATTGCTTTTACGAGGTATCCACACTATGGCGTGATTTTATAAGATAAGCCATTTCGGCCACAGTCATATACTTCGAAAAGCGATTAATTTTAACGTATTTTATGAATAAAAATGCATTGGCTCGACTTTTGATTGGTTTACAATTCAGATTATACTCACGCTATGACCCGAAGTATTGGCAATACGGAAATAAATACTTCCGGTATGACAAAGGTCAATCAGTTTTTCTAGCAAGCAGTATTCACTGTACAATGGTCACCATGTGTTAGGTAAACGTAGAGTAAAATTTTAACCAAGAAACAAAATGTGTAAATCATACTGTTTGTATATTTCATGCATGTCGGAGTCTAAAATAGTGATATCGTTAGCGCTCTGCCTCGAGATTTCATTAGAAGCTGTTGATTCGCATACGATTATTTACAGGGCTTGTTTAAAACATCTTACGTTTTGTTTTATTGCAGTCTTTAGTGGTATAGGCGGTTTTTTCATAAAAAATTGAAAATTTCCGGCTTATTCTAGAGAACCACCGTGTGGCCCACTACGGGAAGAGGGCTCAGTTTGAGAAGCGATGTTTCATAAATTATTTCCTCGGTAACTACCCTAACCAAGAGTTTATAAATCAGACAACCCTCCAAATAGGAACACACACACACATATACTGACTACATAAAGTCCACTCATCATAGTCGATTTAGTGTTTGGCAAAATATACAAATTCTTTAGTTTCTAATTTCGCTGCGTTAGCATTTGAGCTTGAGATCTGTGAACGCTAGGCCAGCAGGAAGCCATCTGTTACATAACAATGTAATGGACGTGTCAAATTAGAAAATCAATGTTTGAGTACAAGATATCTTGCTTGGCACGACAATAAAAACTCACTCTACATCCACGCCACATCATCGGGCCATACTCGGTAGAGTGTAATTACCAATATTCGAATTGTTTTCTGACCTCATAATGGACATGCCAAAATTCGTCAACCAAAAGGAATTTAATTTTGAATTTTAAATTTATTATTTTCTTTAATAACGCCCCCGCTGCTTTGATTGAAAAGTAATTTTACCCAAATTACCTAAAAATTTGAACGGTCATTCGTTGTTATTTATTAAATTTAATTTTTTACACTATATTATGTGCTCCCCAAAAATATCCACGCTCGATTTTGATTGGCCGCTTTTGTTCCAAAAACATTCTAGGATTTATAATTTGAAAACGCTAATAAATAAAAAATAATATAATTTAGAAACGTTATTATTTACTCGGTGATTCAGTTTTATTCTGTCTCTGATAATTTCAACGCGGTGACCAACGGGTTAATTTGTCCGTACTTTGGACTGGCATACCCGGCGCAACATATGGAAAACGAGAGATTTCGGTTTCCTTTCCTTGTGCAACGAAGCGTGCAAAATAAATGACCCAGCTCTGGGTTCATCGATTTACAACGTTTCGTTCGCGGCCGATATATTTTGACTCAAAATTGAACGGTTTTGCGTTTGATACGATTCATTTCGTTCACGTCTGCCTTATTGGCGTGCTGGGTTCGTTTTTCGCGTACGTCCGCCTTTTTTGGGGCTGGGTATTTTTTTTTCGTTCACTTCCGCCTTTTAAATGGCTCTCTCAATTTATTTTGTTGACGCACTTATCTATCTTATTCACAGTACTCACCTAAACTATGATTTCGATAGCGTCCGCCCACTGAAATTATATAATAAGTATAGTTGACGTAGTTCGTGTATGTAAATTATTCAAAGTAAGTCTAATTATAGCTTTTATGACCTTTACACGCTCAGTTAGATGTCCGCTGGATTTCGAGAAATACTTTGCCACTTTCCGAGGAAAATTAAGCGTTGTAGACTTTTTGGCGTCGTTTTGTTTGTTTGAGTTGAATATTTAATGTTACACATAAAGTAGATTTCCTGAAATATTACAGCTAGAGTGTTTGTGTTAGAAATATTGGCATCGCCGGTAAATATCGCGGGTTCAAATCAAATCCAGCGCCCGTCCGCTGATCTGAAGTATGATAAGGGAACGATTCCGGTTCTTCTATAGCTGGTATGGGCAAACTACGGCCCGCGGGCCAAATCCGGTTCGTTGGATAATTCGTTTTGGCCCGCCAGATGTTGCCACAACCAAATTTTGATGTTTTAGCAAAAAAAAAGACCAGAGGAATTTGTTCACATTGCGATTAAATTTAGTTTTAGCACGAGGCTCATCGTTTTTCACTTTTGCTTTTGTAACCATTTATTATTGTTCATGAAATGTAACTTTTTACGTCACACTTACGTGGCCCGCCAGTCTAATAGGCAAAACTTTTGGCCCCAGGTTCAAAAACCTTGTTCACCCCTGTTCTAGACTCGAGAGATACAATTTACGCCCCACTTTCACGTTGGAATCTGGGACATGGACGTTCCATAAACTGGCTATTGTACATATCGTCGTTGTGTCCCACCTCTTTGTGTATTGCACTAAAGTTTTATTGTATATTTTTGCTATTTCATGTCAGTTGTTCTATTATGCCGCAGCAATAATGAATTTGCCTCGCAACATGTATTAATATATTATAGACCCTTGGATTTGGGGCTGTACTGGCAGAACCCTGGTTGAAATCAACTTGTGTAATTTAGTCCTTTTTCGCCATTTCTGTCTAATATTGCTTTCAGCGCGACCGCAAGCGTTGGGTAAAGTTTCCAAAATAATTTTTGGACCCGAGCCATACCGCGAGGCCAAGTTATCTTGCCTTCATCGCTTTTACTCGCTGCTGTTGATTTCTTTGTTGTCTAGTCGCGCTAAAGGTGGCAAAAGATCTTTAATTGGTAAAACTAATGCAAGTTTTGGCTCAATCGGCGTTTGCTGGGATGTATGCACCAGCTTAATTCTACATAGTTCCAGTATCTCTAGGCGTTTCAATGATCGTCTGTAACATTGGCACTTTAATGGTCTAACTTCGATTAGAGATGAATCTCCTTCACTTCTAAGTTAGTTCGTGTAATGCGCCATAGTTTCAGTCGTTTCCATTATATTTCTTCGGAATCGATTTTGCTTTTAAATGAGTGTATGTGATCTTGCTCAGAGATGAATGTACTTTACTTCCGAGACCTTGCTTAAAGTGGAATTTCCGAAAGAGGAAAAATTTGAAAAAATGCAAAATTCGAATACATTTTTTCTTTTTACAGGAGCCTGTGGGATTCGACCTGAACCAAATAACGCTACAATCTCGCGTGGGAATGCACGATCCACGTCAACCCGAATCACAATTCGGTTCGTTCGAACTCACACCCGAAATTTCCGATCTTCTAGATTCGGATTTTCTACCAGATTGGGGGTTCCCGGATCTATCGTTTTGAGGTCGCAAAACAGCTGATGAACACTCATGTAAAAGTGACTCTATAGCGCTCTCTAGCGGATGAGGATGACAACTCCTTCCACAACCGAAGACCAAAGCAATATTTTGAACAATCAAATCCGGTTTCAATCTGGACTCCGAGTCCAACCCCAAAATCCGGGAAACTAACGCTCTTCTAATAGAGCAGAGTACTTTGATTATAGTAATACAACTCTGAATTGGTCTCAAGACCAAAGAACATTGCACTACATATCCGGAATAAATCCGGTTTTATTACCCAAAACTCTGACCACAACCTATATCACTTGGCAAGTTAGTTGAAAACTTGACGCCCAATTTTTATTCCTCCTCTGATCCCTCCCCCAAATTCTAATTTATACAAATTTTATTAATTTATTGATACTAATCTGGTGCTGAAACGAAAATCCTCAAAATCAGTGACTTTTACCCAAAATTTTTACTGTTTTGAAAAGTTTGAACCAAATTACGTGTTTTTACCAGAAACTTGGAATTTTTTGTATTTTTTTCATTAATATTTGGCTATAGTCAGAAATCACATTTTGTGAAAGAAGACAAAATGCATAGAAATATTTGCAATTCATTATTATTGGGAATTTCCAAAACTCTAAATGAAAGAGAATTCGAAACTAAAATTGTTGAAAAGTGTAGATTTTTTTTGTTTGTCAGAAACGATATTTTTAGAAAAATGAATTTGAAAATTCGAATGGTTATGCCGTACTGTTGAACAGTTTAAAAAGAGTTTAAAGTCGATAAAAAAAGAATTTTCAATTTATAAATAAAAGTTGGAGGTTTGCTAAAGTTGAATTCTTTTGAGACCTGATTCTAAACTGCAAAACAATTTTATCACTGGAATTTGAAAATGCTTGTTAGTCTCTAACACCACCAGAAATGGGCAAATTAAAAACTTTATATTTCTGGTTTTAATTCCACGAAAAAAACCCAAATTTTGATATTGTACAAACTTTTTTATTGTCCTGTGAGTTTTTTATGATGTACATAGGATTCTGTGACTTTTTTTATTCGAAAAGTGCTGTTTTTCATCAATTTTGTGAGTTTTTAAAATTGTTCCGCTATCCAGTGGCCTTTTTCATCCATACCGGGTAAGCATGAATATGTTCCGTACAACCCCCTAATCAATAAAAATTAGCTTCCGGATTCGGTTTTAAATTTGACTCCGGTAAAACCAAATTTAAATTACAAGAAATTTTGCTGTATGCAGACTTTCTCTAGCTTCTATCCCAAATTTCGATTTCAATTCTCCACTTTGTAAATCTAAAATTCCACCACCGGATATCCGGAGAACCCCCATGAGCGTTTTTTTATGGTAGACTGCTCAGAGCCTGTTTCGGATTGTGAACTCCCCTTTGTTCCCCCCTTTTTAATACTCTAATAATAAATAGATCTTGGTTATTATATTATATGGTACTTTTTAGCAAAATATTTTATCCCAGAATGTAATAATGCGTGTTTTTTATTATTATGTATTTCAATATTTTTTATGGGGGGAGGGGGGTACTGTAACAAAAAATCTCATTTTAAATGATTATTGATTTAATAATCTAACGTCCAAGCGTGGGCCATACATATGCTTGGTATATTCATGCTCGATATATCCCTGGTAATACTTAAACTAAGATGCTTTGACCCCTCATTCAGCAGGTCTGATTGTGGCTTCATTTTATTTTTCTGTGGTGCCGGAGTCGACTCAAAAATTCAAACCCGGATTCTTTAAAATTTCATGTCCGTATCCGGTTTAAAACAAAATCAATTTTTCAGTTTCTCTGTTAAATATAGTTTACTTCAGAATATATTCAATATTTCATATTCAAAATGATTTTCACAATGTATTGGGTGTCGCGGAGTCAACTCAAAACTTCGTAGCCGATTCATACAGGAATCCGGTTTAAAACAAATATTTTTCATTTCAGTTTTGATTCCTATAAATTTGTTCAATTTGCGAATGTTCTATGTTGAGCATGACCCTTTTCTCACATTCGAAAAAATTATTTTAGAATTTAGTGCGAATGGTAAATTTGATTTCACAAAATTATGCAGTCTGGCTCTGCATGGCCAATACTGTTTGAATCAACTTTCTGCATTTCCAATTTCAATTTCGTCAAATGTACAGAATGAGTGGGTAACAGTTGATATCAATTAGAAAACGATCTAATAATTGATAACTTTGTTTCTGTTCTTTGTATCTCATGATATTTTCGTGATTCCAAATCTGAATTTATTGAATATGTACTGACTCTGGTTTACTGTTGGACACCACATTTGGAATAATTCGAAAATATTACTACAGGATATATTCGGAATAATAAATTCGATTAATACGAAATTATTCGTTCTCGGCCAAGACTTCTTTGTTCCAATTTTGAAAATTTCATTTGTGAAACTATTATTTCATAATGTATTCGGAATTGTGGATTATCCGGTTTTGTTTTTTCCCGGGTCTGGGCATGCACTCATCTCTTTCCATTACCGTGGGACTTGAATGAGCCCTGGTTTGTGAGCGATTGCATTTTTTATTGGAACGCCATTAAAAAAGCGTATGTAAAAACGTTCTTCTTACTTTCCTCTCCTCCTTTTAATACTGGACCAGCTTTTGTTTATATCTTTTTGTACCATAAATATTATCTCTCCGCTGGCCCGGTGATTACTGTGTATATTTCGTGGTGTAACTGTGTGTTCATTTTAACCCTGTATTCTTATTTTTTCACGCTTGGTCAAACAGTTTTCAACAATAATTTGCATAAAGGTCATTCCTTACATGACGTCATGTTTATTGTTACGTCACTATAACTGTTGCTTTTTTGTTTGTTACGTCACGTTTTAGTATTTTATGACGTCATCTATTATTTGCGAAGAAGTGCCTATGACGTCATATTAAAAATACAAAACGTACGAAATAGTATTTTTTTCAATTTTTTTTGTTCATTCAAGCGTATAAAGTCGGAATTTTATATACCAAATTGCTTTTTGAATTTCTGCCTTTTTGTTATCGTTAATTACGGAGCCGCCATAACTCTATATATTTTCAGTAGATCTTTGTATATGAGTAGTGCTCGTAGCTTTTCTCAGAGATGAGCCTCTGAGCTTTGGGTAAATTCTCTTCAAAACGTCCTGGACGGGTATTGGATTGTAAGAGTGGAATCCGTACTATTACTCCAACTAATCACCCCCTGCCCCATTTCTTAAATTCACCCATATATTTGAGGAATTATCCTGCAAATGTCGCCACGAATGGATTCAAATACCCCCTCAAACAAACCCCCTTTTCTGAAAAAAAAGCAAAAAAAACTGTTTCATATTTTATAATTATACGTTTGTTTGTTTATTAAATTTATTGTTTAGTCGTCTGCAAATACTTATGATACTTCGATAAGTACGAACAATATTTATCCACGGCCAAGGATGATTCGAATATAATATTATGTTAGGCCAAACGCGGCCCAGGGAAGCAAATTGGATACAAAAAAGTGCAAAAATTGAATTTTCTCGCCATTGCTTTTTTCTCATTTTTTTCTTGAAAATGTACAGATTTGCAAATAAAATGAAAATTGAAGAAAATGCGGTTGTATGTGATGGTTGTATATGGTGTTAATGTCATGAGTAAACAGAACATATAAGAAATAAGTGAGAAGTGTTAAAATATATGGGGGCGAATATAAAATAACATTCAAATAAAACAGCGAAGTGGGTGAAACACAAGTCCCATGAGGTCAATTGTCGTATAAAAGTGTTCCCATCAATCAAAAGAAGACAGAAATTTTTTAGATGAGATATTGGGTAGCTTTGGGACTTGGAAGCAATTTGAAAAAAAAAAGTTGTAGCTTTCTATCGACTTATTCAATCTCCAAGCACCGTAAATCAATTGGTTGCAAAGAAAACAGATTTACAGGTTCACTCCGTGACTAATAAAAAGGTTATGCATAAAGATAAAAAACAGGGGTTTCGTAAACTTTCTGTTCATAGGAACCCTTTGGACGATTTAAGATCCGGTCATGTATCCCAAAATTATATCACGTGCTGTAATTGAACGAAATAAGTCAAGTGAACTGCGAAAGTAGACTTGTTAGTTACTGTAGTTGAAGCTTGTAGCAGTGTAATAATTGACTTTCCAAAGAGTTCTTAAACTCAGATCTTCAAGTTATTAACAAGAGGCATATTAGAAGCTATGGAAAGAATATCCTTGTACTCAATCTCAGTGTGGAAACCCCTGATATAGACAATAAGCAGGGCTTTAGGTCGAAGAAAATCTATAATTGACTTCGACGTCGGGTTGGAAACATTTCGATTACGAAAAAACAAATTTATGAGGAGAACTTGGGCGGGTACAGAGATCGCTTTGTAAACTTAATGCTTTTTGAGATTTGGAGAAAAGCTTTGAATTATTAATTATCGATTTTAATCAGTAAGTATGTTGATAGGTATTTGTCTGTCTGTTAGATGCACGCGATATCTCACGAAAGCGAGAATCTGCTCCAGATTTTGCATGTGCATTCATCATATGTCGGACCAGAAACCTATTGATTTTGGATGAATTATGTCGTATATTTTGCGAGTTATTGATTAATTAGTGATGGGACACAAGGTGTCACTATGGAGTAAGAGCGCTGTTTTGGGGGATTCCCTAACTTTCGATCGATAAGTCTTCGGACTCTGACCGATATTCTCGTTTCATCATTGAAAGCCTGAAATTTCGACAAGTTTGAAAATACAACTTAGGAATCTGTGAAAACATGCCAAACCCCGACTTCATGGCACAGATAGCGTGAGATGCCACATTATAGCGATGTCTGATGGGTGCAGACTCAGGCCACCGATGCCAACCTATTATTGGACACTAATTTTATCTACCCAAATATTTAGTCCAATGATGATATTAAGAGCTTCGTTTTATCTGAATCCAGGGAACACTTAATGTTTAATACTTCATGTTTAAAGATTTATTTTTTTGCCAGAAGGATATTACTTACATACTTATTCCTAAATTTTCTATGAATCCTATAAGATCTGGTAATCCAACCAAAATATTGATTCGATTATTTGCCGAATTTTACCCAATAAAAACCCTCCCTCGAGAATTATTTCGTGGAATATTTGATCCAAATAAAATTCAATCTTGATCCAGATAAAATTCAATCTTGATTCCCATTAAGAGGCTTCATAATTGATTCTTTGTATAATATGAGAGGGGTAATATACGGTATTTATCCCGGAAGTTAGGAAAGTCAATCATATGACAAATACAGCACAGCCTCTTGTCAGTTCGAGGATATAAAGAATTAGAACTTAAATATATGACGAACCACGCCCTCTCGTCCGGTTACCAGTTCATGTCGGGTATGGGATTTGTTGATTAGTTATTCGTCATTTTTATATTTACAGATTTAAAATATTCCGCGTGGAATCTTCCGTACACTGTATTAGTATTAGAACCCTTGTGCTGGACTATTTTACGGATTCGAGTTCGCCTCCTACGCGCATAATTGCAGTGTTCCTAACTTGTCTTTCTTCCTCATTTATCGTAGGAACAAACCATAGAACATTAATGACTAGCAGTGGGGGTGTCATGAAGATCTTCTACGCCACCTACCGACCCCCCTCCAGAAGAAAACGTTTGGTTTGAGAAAGTGCGAGATCGGCTTGATGTCGAGGTCGAAGCATGTCTGAAATATATAAAATGAAATTACTTTACTTTAGAAAAAATCTGGAATTCATATTTATGAGGACAGGAAAGTGTTGAACTTGACTTCGTTGGTATTGCAGGTAAGGTCGGGAATTTTCGAATACCTGATGATTTCAGAATCGAAACGAATCTCGAATACTTAGAAGATGTGCAATTGTATGTGACTTTTTTATTGTAATGGATTCTCCCGACAAGTATACATAACCTTCACCTGATTAAAGCGAGAAACAATATGCTAATTTATTTTAGGGACTCCCGTTATGTGTGTGTACCAGGTCAGAGTTGGTCCATAATTTTATTCCGATTTTAGTTCTATCCGAGTTTGGGGACTAACCGTGTTGGCCAAGTGAATATACCACTTCTGGAACGCAGAAAAATTACCTTTTTTAGACCCATTCAAAGATAAGCACCGTACCTTTCGCTATATTCCCTTCTTTCCGACTCGGGTACGAGAGGAAGCAGCAAAAGCCCCGTTTCCTCGTCCACAACGCATCTCTGTATCAATTCAAGGTATGTCAAGTTATCACTTGTGTTCGGGTCCAGAAATCCCTTTGTGTCGTCAGAGGGATCCTCTAGGATGCGATGAAGCCGTTCGTCGAATAAACCTAGGAAAAGATGTCATTAGAAATATTCCGGATCCGGAGTTCACTTTTTTTTAGAAGGAACGGACTCTATCTCTTCTAGAAAACGTACTCTAATCTTTTAAAATCTAGATCAGTGGTTTTCAAACATTTTAGGCCGCACCCCCTTTTTTAGAATTTGTCAAAATAAGGCGGGAAAGATCAAATCTAACAAATAAGGCGGGAAAGATCAAATCTAACAAATAAGGCGGGAAAGATCAAATCTAACAAATATTTCTATTTTCAATTAGCTTCGCGCCACTCAAAAATTGTTTACGCCCTTCTTTTGGGGCACGACCCACCGTTTAAGAACCGCTGTTTTAATTTGTAATATGTGAATCAGTGGCTTTTGTTTGAGTTGGCTTCATCTTATTCCTGTCCTGTCAGCATTCTTATTGCGATCTTTCACATCATCAAGTTCATGTATATTGAATTAAACCCGCTACTATTTTGTTATCTGTCGGATTCTTATCTTGTATTAACACCTTTCTCTGTATATCTCGCTAGCAATTTCCCACTAAGATAAACGTAGAAAGGTGGGTTGATAACCCAAAACTGACCCAATTGTTCCTGCAATAATAGAACAGCACCCCGATCCGGACCAATTGGATGACCAGATATGCCTTCGCTATATGATACAGTCCCAAGAGAAGATTGCTGGACTCCTCGCCGCCACAGGGTGTTTCACGTAACCGCTGGTCGGCTACGATTTCCTCCACCATCAAGTCCATGCTAAAACAAATAACTGGCAAACTAATTCCGGGCTAACCGGATCGGAGGCTGTGGTTCGCCATGATATGGTTAGGCCGTTTCAACGGCTTTTCTTTCCCCCGGGATAAATTTGTAAATATTCTAAACGCAAAACATAAAACTCCTAAAAACAACCAACCTCTCTCGAAAGCAACCTCAACCGGAAGTCTGCAGTTCGCTTGTGGATCAATGATGCCTCCAGTGGCGATCTGTGCTTCTAGAAGACGAATCCCGTGGCTTTCTACGACGAGATTCTAAAAGAAACAAGGGACCAGTGGTTAATCATTTAATATTACTTCTCTTGTGCGCTAAATATAAACACTGTGGTGTTGTCCTGGTATTGCTTCGGTTAGGATATGCTAGAAGGCAGGACGATACCCTGTTACACACTGGGGATATTTAACATGCAATGATGCAACACTAACAAAGTCTAACGCTCATCGAAATCAATAGTCAGTTTAGTCATTGAATCGTCTTTTCCTCTCGGGAGGGACCTTACGCCAGTGCTGGGTACAAGTCTCATCGGCGGATAGTTAAGTACGAGCCATTATATTCAGGCGACTTGAGTCAAGTCAATTAGGGTCTCGTGTTGTTACGTACCACAATAACTTCTAGTGAGCGTGGCGCAAATTTTTCACACGTCATTCCTACCCCCCACCTGACTACGTCATTCAAAAATTACGTCACAGTGTCCCGACAAAATATACAAATGCTCGTCCAAAAAGCGCATACGATAAACCGAAGTCGAGCAAGTTATTTCTCTTGTTTTCTCATCGTAGTGAGTTCGTTATTGCGGGCGCAGGTGCCTTTTCGGGCGATCGTAGCTATACTTCGGCAAGCTATATGGCGTGATTGTGACTTCGTAGTGACGTAATTTTTGGATGACGTAGTCAGGTGGAAGTTAGGAATGACATATGAAATATGGTTATGCCAAGCCTACTAGAAGTACTTGTGGTACTAAACGTCACTAGACCCAGCCAATTGCTCCCAATCACTGCCTAAACCCAATACAAGTTACTCATCGATTTTAATCGGTAAGTATGTTAATAGGTATTTTTCTGTCTGTCTGTTAGATGCACGCGATATCTCACGAACGCGAGATTGAATATGCTCCATTTTGCATGTGCATTCATCATATGTCGGACCAGAAGCCTATTGATTTTGGATGAATTATGTCGTATAATTAGCGAGTTATTAATTAATTAGTGATGGGACACAAGGTGTCACTATGGAGTAAGAGCGCTGTTTTGGGGATCCCTAACTTTCGATCGATAAGTCTTCGGTCTCCGACCGATATTCTCGTTTTTATCTTACCCTTTTCATTGCTTGAAATAGCGATAACGTTTCATTTGTAGCTCGAGCTCTGTACCCCGTCACGGCTCGTTCCGCACGAATAATCACAGACGCCATTTTGTTGTCAATAAGTCCCCGTAGCTTCGCTTCCTCTACTGACATCTTCTGGCCATCATGGGGGTCAATTATGCTCCCAACTGCGGCCTGGGCTTCAAGAAGACTCACTGCTGTACCTGGATATAAGGAGCGAATAATGGTGCTAATAAAATAGTATAGGTAGTCTTAGAGAAAGATAAGAATACACAAGTAGCAAAAGGGTGTAATTATGTGCAAAAGTATTGTTTAGGATTTTCATTCCTACTCCTAATTTCTCTATCAAGCCCCCCCACCTTTCAAAGTCCCAAGCCACGAATATTTTCGAGGTTCCGAGAGTAAAATTCAACACGCCTTCGGCACCGCGTGACTTATTGTTATTTAATATTACGGTGGCGGTTATTGAGATATTTTCAAAATTTCACAGGATACATTCAGAAATATTCCCAAATTTTTTACCGACGAAACCGCGAAGACGCAAAATTATCTTATAGTTATTTAAGGTTCCATTACATTTGAACCCATGACAATTGCACCTGTATGGTATTGCACCTATGGATTTTTTTTTGTTTCACGGATAGTTAAACCCATACGAACCCTAACCCATGGGTTTTAGCACCCGCATATAGATTGAACACGTGGATATACGCACGGGTTCAAATGTACATGGGTTCAAATGTACGGTCACCGTTATTTAACAGCAGGGGGGTGCAAATTTTAAAAAATCCTGAAAAAAGAAGGGCATGGATAACGAATAAAAATTTGAGAGTCTAGCAATCCTCTCGAACATAATTACTCCTCACGATATTCGAACCTGCAAATCCACACTGTTGAGTAGAAGGCCCTAAACCAGGATTCATGCCGAGTAACGAAAGAATAATGCGAGTTTTGCTTGAGTGGAGTCGATTACTGAATTGAGTTCCCACTGGCGGAAAGTTCGTCAATTTATTTAGATCGAGGTTACTCAACTTGATGTCTCAGGCCTAATGAAGCGTCTTAAGGATCTTCAGATAGGCCTGAAATTTTCATTGGGCCTACAATACGTCGAAAGAATATGAAAGGCTGAAATGAACCAAGGCTTGTAATTTCAACTTGACAAGACGATTAATAGACACAAGGATTAGTTTTGGTAATTGGAACTTTTACAGTAATTAATAAGAAAACAATTTTATTGAATATTTTGTGGGCCCAATATTTCTTTTGACGCTGAAAAGGGCCACAAGAGAATTACGTTTGAGTAACACGCGTGTATATCAAGGATGTGCGACCTTTAATAAAGGAGGGCAGGATACAAATACCTGGGTGGCTTTCTAGTAGTTGCAGGCACAAAAATTTTGCCTATTAATATTATGGCATGCGTTCGTTGTTCGCTTCGCACAAGCTAGTTTTAGGGCATTGTAACGTCATAGGCATATATAATAATTAGACTTGGGTATAGGGTTCGCAGCGTTAAGGATTTGAATTACTCGCACGTACCAGATTGAAATAAATTAAAAACTTGTTATGCATTCAGAATTGGCACTTTTTCGCGGGCCGCACGATTTTTTCATAGCGGGCCGTATTAGGCCCACGGGCCGCTGGTTGCGCACCACTGGGTCAGACGACTTAAATTACTTTGCGTCTTTGATGAATGGTGACTTTAGTCCAGCTCTAGTTGAATTAATAATTTGAGTCTCCGCAACAGCGCGTTTTCCATACCAACCTCTGGTAATAATCCCTTTTACATGGGCCTGATAAAGCGACATTTTGTCTTCAGTTTCGCCAATGATGATTCCAGCGATCGGATATTGACCAATCAAAAACGGAGCAAGTTCACGCTCGACTTCCTCTACTGTGATCTGCAGAGGTAGAAGTGAAATTTCTTTTCTTTTTGAAAAACAATTTTTAATGAAACGTTACGCGTATTCAATAAGACTCATCTATGAGAAAAGTTAAGGGAAACCACAGAAATGTCAAGAGCTTCTGGAACGATATACAATCATGGTGGTGCACTTACTCAGAAGTAACACTCATCTCTGAGCAAAGATACGTGAATTATTAAAATACCATAAGGTTTTGGTTCGGTCCAAATTTTATGAGGGAACGGCGGTGTGGCGCATCGTGCTTAGCGTAAAAAATACGCTCGCCACCGCAACTCTGAATGCGTTGGTTGGCAGGCTCGAATACTATGCGGAGATAATTAGGTGTGCAAGGATTGGTTACGGCTTCCTCCACCATCAAGTCCGTGCATCTGAAACACATAACTGGCTAACTAATTCCATACCAGACATGGACTGGTAACCGGACAAGAGGCCATGACTCGCCATATGATTAGGCCGTCTTATCGGCTTTCCTCTCTCCCGGGATAACTATGAAAATTTTATCCTACGTAACAGGGATTAGGTTGATAATCCCCATACTAGGCCATCGGACTCAATGCATAGTTGGTTAGAAAAAAATGCAAAATTAACTTTGAATTTCGTATTAACTTCTTACTTCTTCATTTTCCAGTTCCCGTACTCTAGCTTCCACGATTAATTTCGCTCTTATTAACTCGGTCAATTTCACCGTCCTTCGCCATCCCGATAAAAATGTTATATCTTCACGGGATTTACGGCGATCTAACTTCGGCCGGATATTCCCAATATTCCCAAGGTCGCCTGCAAAATCGTAAATAAGACAATATTTTAGAATTTGGCCCTAAAACTAGCAGTCTATGTGGCAGATCGAAACCTTTCTATAATATTCACCTATTCCGTCTAATTCTTCTGTTTCTGTCCCTTCATCATGTTTTCCCGCTGGATTTCCGCTGTTTTCCTGCTGTTCCGGGATGGTTTGTATGGAAACCGTGGTCTTCTTTGGCTCGGCTTTGGTAGCGGTCTGAATATAAAACAATATATAAGTATTGAATGCTTAGAGCAGTCGTTCTTGAATATCGATGATCAGTTGCCCCCTGTCAAAGACTCTGAACAGGCGTGGCCCCCTTCCAAAGACTCTGAACCAGGGGTCGGCAACCTACGGCCCTAGGAGTACCATAATCCGGCCCGCGACGCTTCACTGAATTTAAGTAACAAAACAGCTGTTTTGACGATATTTTTCACGTTACACAATTCATTGTGAGACGCGTTAAGACTAAATTATATCTTCATCTTACAAGTATAAAATTCGCAATTACTCGTTTAATGATTCTAAATATAATTAGACAAATGGCAACAAAACGCAGAAAAGTTGATGCTAAGTGCAAAAGGTTAAATGGCACCGAAAATGCAATGCAATAACAAAATAAATATATATTTTATTTGAGAGATGTATCACTGCTTGATTTTTAGTATAAGAAAAGTATCATCCGTTCGGTTTTCAACTTTCTAAAAATATGTTCGACCCACCAATGACTTACAACCCTTATTTTTGCCCGCGAGCAACAAAAGGTTGCCGACCCCTGCTCTAAACAGTCGTGGTCCCCTTACAAAGACTCTCAACAGTTGTGGCCCTCTTTCAGTGAGTGTTTTCTCTGATAACTTCCCCTGAGTGAAACATACATCACCTGTTTATCAGTTAATTCTTTAATTTTGGTTTGAGTTCCAATAGTTGTTTTTTCAATCTCTGCTGCCGTTGGTGTCAGGGGTGCAGCTGGTGGTGGTGGTGGGGGAACATCTCCGGATTCGGAAACAGTTGAGGTAGTTGTATCCGGAGGATGATGCGAGCTTTCTACTGCTACAGTCGCCACTACTTTCTCAGTTATAGCTTTTGCTTCTAGTTCACCTGCGTAAAAAGTGCTGAATCAGCAAATATGACTCAACACTGAATAAAATAGGGCGCTATTTGAGCAAATAATACAGGGTCGGAATTGAAGTTTTATGCTGATGTTGGAGTCAAATCGGAGTTGTTGGAGTCGCAGTGGAGTCGGATTTTGAAACTTCCTGAAGTCGGATTTCAGAAGTTTGGGGTTGACACAAACCTTTCGATTAATTAGAAAAAACGAATTCTTGATTTCACTTACTTTTCTCTACAGATGATGTTGAGACGACATTCTCGTACCCTTCATGAACTACTCTCCCATTCTGTTTTCCTGAAAAAAAAAATGAAAAAGGCGTTTTCATGCGTTTTACTATAAACAAGGCTTTGTACATGTATATGTAGAAGCTACTTTCGCTATCGCACATAAGAATAGGATTTTTCGTATTTTCGCGAGGGAGAGGAAGGACAAGAAGGACGGCTGAACCATATGATGAACCACGGCCTCTTGTCCGGTTAACATTCCATGTTGGGTATGGGATTAATTAGCCAGCTATAAATTTTCAGATGCATGAACTTAATGGTGGGGAAAGCCGTAACCGACCAGCGGTTACGTGAATCACCTGGCGACGGCGAGAATTTCACCAATCCTCTCGCACATAATCATCCCACGTGATTCGAACCCGCGCAGGTACGCCAAGCGCCGAACCGTCGGGCCAAACAATACATGCATGTCTTTAAATGATGGAACAATAAAAGAATATCCAGTAACTGCTTATTTAGTTCCTTGTTCTGAGCGAAAAAAAAGACATACAACAAAAAAAAATCATAATTCACACCCACGTGATCGCAAACACATCCAGAATAGCAGTATGACAGCAATAATATCCGATAGCATAATAACAGACAACATGTCCAAGAAAAATTCCATATATCCGGGACCGTATGTTAATGTTATAAAATAACCCATTCTGTTTCAAGATACAAATGATGAATAAAAATCAGCGATATTGAGTTCTATTTTGCCCCGGATACTTAACAACCAAGCCATAAATATCAACTCTGTGGTATCACACGTGACTCCGGATATTATAAAATCCGGATCCGGGTCGATCAACGTTATTGACTGTGTAAAATCATTGCATGATATATATTCACATTCTTTATTAAGAGCACACAGTTCTTGTGACTTTTCGAACTAAGACACGAAGTCCATAGACTGCAATTTTAACTTCGAAGTCAAGTCGAATCACTGTAAGCCACGTTATACTTGAACTGGAATTTGATTATGTATTGGAAACATTTACCTCGGTATCAACACCGTCTATTTTGAGTTAATATCGCAACAAGACAGTGAATTTCCGTTTTTTATTTATACGACATCAATATGCATCGTAAACCGCATGTCACAGGAATATTTTATTGCGGAAAATAGTTTTCGGATCTTAAGTAAAGTCTTTCAAGCGACACGGGTCTTCCCAAAGAGTAAATCGAGTTTATTTGCTTGCCTTCGTTATATATATCTAACCCCTTCAGACCAATTGATTAAATTATATTTTGTCTTGTCTGAAGAAGTTATACCTTGATCTAACAAAAGCGTACAAATGTGGAAAGAAATCATGTTATTAATCACTTAAATACTATCACGTTCAAGCATTCTTGTTGCAATGGACACACACGGATTCAAAGTATGAAGTACACAAGGAGAAAGGACCTGCAGTTCAATAAACAATATCCCATTGCTTCTCGTATAAATAAGTTTTTTTGCAGTAACTCGTAGTCTACATAGACTTTACATAACATAGGCACTCACATTCATTTTGAGACGCTGCAAAAAGATAGTGAATTTCGGGGCTCCCGAAGTATGCGAACCAAGATGGCGGACATCGGAATGCAATATGTGTACTAGGTTAGGGTTAGGCCATAATTTTATCTATAAATACTACGGGAGGCTTTTGGCTAGTCTTCGAACTGATAATAGGACTAAAATAAGGAAAATTGGAAAAAAATTATCGCCTAACCCTAACCTGTTACCCATGTTACGTTCCGATGTCCGCCATCTTGGTTCGCATACTTCGGGAGCACCGAATTTTCTATACAAAATCTTTCAACATGGTGAATCGCATTTAAATTTTTTTCATATTTCGAAAACTCGCTCCAAATTATTTTATAGTGTCAATATCTGGCGGTTGATTGAGTCATTTCGTTAGGTGCCTTCAGTCATTTTGAGTTTTTAAATCAAATAACTTGAGTCTGTCAACACCACAAGAATACATCGTCAATCCTGACACATAGCCTATGTCTAGCTTAACAGGTCTGAGCTATCTTAGTATGGGCATCATAGTCTAATACAGGGGTTCCCAAACCAGGGGTCGCGACCCCAAATTGGGTCGGAGTGATAAGATTTGACAAACCATGTTAAATTTAGCTGTTTGTACCATGACATACTGTAAAACAGGCGCTCTATGCTTATACTATAGAAAATGTAGGTGCTTATTGTGACATCACTGTTTGGTTTTAGCTTATTTTAGTTAATATCACAACATGACCAAACTCAAAAGGCCAGTGAAGGAAGCTCTTGAAATTTCATGGAAAATATATATATTGACTTGGGGTCGCACTGGACACTTAAAAGTTGTCTTTGAGGTCGTTCTGACAAAAGCTTGGGAACCTCTGGTCTAATATATGGATGGGCGTGGTTGCGGCTTTTTATTGACATACTTCAGTTTATGGAATGCTGTTATTACAGTATATAAAAAGTCAGCGACATTTCGCCTTTTTATAAGTCTTTATGGATCTTTTATACAAAGCCTTCGTCAAAAAAACACCCCCGCTTAAAATAATAAGTAATTATCCAGCTAGGATCATCATTTGGAATGCAGATTGCGCGGGAAATTCAAATTTTCAATTTATTTCCAACCCATACTCGATAACTACTAATTTGTTATTTCAAAATGTGGAGATGGTATTTTTGCATTAGTGCTAAAGATCCGTTTTTATACCCGTCGAGTCCATGGCGGGCAATAGACAATAAAACACGCAACGACTTTTGGAGATAACATATGGGTGCTGACATCGCCTTTCTCCATCAATGAATATATCTTAACTCCTGACAAACAGGTTAAAACTAATTACGATTATGGATTCTGGAGAAAATTACTGTAAACTCCGACACCGAGAGTAAAATTGACATCGACTTCCGACTGCAGGTCGTTGGGAATATCGATCCTATATCCAGCTTTGCACTCACGAGCAAATCAAAATTTGATACCTAACCTTTGGCGCACGCTAGTCTTGTAATAGGCATTTGGAACGCTGAGTAAACTTAATTTTTTCTGAGTTTCTGTAAGAAATTTTTAGTTTGATAATTAGTCGATCATAAGTCTGAGCTGCGAATTCGACTATTCCGAAAATACGACACTACTCAATCGGAAAAATGTCAAAGCTGGACTCCACATTAGCACACCAGCCTCAACCAATCTCAGTATCATAAATCGTCCATTATATGGACAGTTAGGGTGTGGCAGCGTTAATATTGACATACTTTGGTTTATGGAAAGCTTTTGAAAAGTTTAGTAAATTATATGTGATTTGAGGTTAAGCTGAACTCGGCGTTATGGGCAGGTGCACATAGCTAAATAGAAACGCAAAGTTACTAATGCCAGGTTAAAAAAAATGAAAGTTTCTCGCTTTCCCACTTGAACCTCTTTATTACTATACCACTGGCACATAGCGATTTTGTAATGTCATTAGACTCTTGTTTCCGTTTGTTTTCATTAGTTATTGGATCATCCTCGCACTCCGGCTTTTGCACAGTCTGAATACTTTATAATGTTTGTGCAAATACGTATTACAAAAATACTAAATAAGCAAACAATACTAGCAATACTACACGCGAATACAAAGTGAAATTATCTAAGTTAAAATAATAAATCCCCACCTGGCGGGCTAGCTAGACCATATGCCCAAACCGAAAGATATTGAACTTCAGAGTAACACACCAACCTCTGCATATTAGGTAGGGGTCGCTTGTCAAGATCTCTGTTCAGAGTACAGGACGAGGCACTTACTAGAAAGCCAATCAAGTCTGTACCCTAAAATTTAACCCAAAAAGACGAAACTTAATAAAAAAGGGGACCTCCTGAAGTATGCGCACCAAGATGGCGCACAGCCTGACCTCAGGTTGTGTACCAGGTTAGGGTTCAGGTGGTGCGACATCTTGGTGCGCATACTTCAGGAGTACCAAAAAAGGTTTTGAAAAAATGAGTAAGATATACATTTTTGATTTTCAAACTCCTCTAAATTTTATTGAAATAATCTGGTGTATATCGCTTTAAAATTCGATTCTTTTATTTGTAATTTTTCAATTACTAGTATTTTTTTCATTTTAACATTCGCCCATTTGTCTTGAAACTCGAAACCATGCGTGGTCCATACAAGCTCAAGCGTGATTAAGGTTCATGAATTTTGATATTTCTTTACTGTTGAATCCAAGCTAATTTTCGTTTTTTTTTCAATTTCCAAACCGGAATTTTAAAAGCGTTTGACGTGTAGGGATGGGCCCAATGCTTGTATTGTCCGCCGGAAAAATTTGTCAACAAAGATAAAGCGCTATCGCGAATTTGAAATGGAATGACAAAACAAACAAAACCAGATAAAAGAGATCATCTCGGTCAATCGTATTCATAACTTATATTTCAAGGCCACTGTGATTGGTCTATGCCAGGGCTACTCAACTATTTTCACCAAAGGTCCGTTTACGAAACTTCAAAATTACTGGGGTTTGGGTATTACAATCAAATGCAATATTAAATTAAATACAACAGCAAGGAATAGCTTCAAATATAGACACAAATGTCACACATCGGTACCAGTACGACACACTGTATAGCTGTTTATTTAAATTGTATCAGAATCATCTAATTCTAAAACTATAAAACGATTCTTATGCTGCCAAAATAAATCAACAAGCAGACGAGGTTAAAATTTTATGGTCGAAAGGTACGGATTCGAACCGCCAGTTGAGTAGCCCTGGTCTGCGGCACAGCAGGTCTTTTGCAGGTGAGGACGATATGATGAACTGCGGTCAGTAATTGTTCTAAAGCAGTGATTCCCAAACTTTGTCGTTCCTATGGCAATTGTAAATCTCTCCATTTCTTTCGTAATAGGCATAGAACTACTTTATCTGTAATCTTTAATGGGCTCTCTTGTAGTATGCGAATCAAGATGGCGGACATCGGAACGTAGTATGTGTATCAGGTTAGAGTTTGGACATAATTTCAGGTACTAATACTATGGCTAGTCCCCGATCTCGTAATATAACTAAAATAGGGAAAATTCGAATAAATTTACGGCCTAACCCCAACCTGGTACACATACTACGTTCCGGTGTCTGCCACCTTGGTTCACATACTACAGGAGAACCCTTTAAATGGAACCTTAGCTAGTGTTATGCGCAAGTCGCACTCTTCGTTTTGAACAGTTTAATTAGTCATAGCTGCTAGAAATCCGCTTCGGAAGAATTTCGACTTCTATTTTGAGAAAGAAAGTATCGAATAAAAGTTGGAGTGCTATTTGTTACTACCGCATTGCTGTCTGAATTTCTGGTCTGCTTTCTTCAATTCTGTTTATTTTAGGTTATGTTAGGCTATTGCGACACTTTCCTCTGCTTAACTTACTAACAATGATCGGTGCTATTGAGGTATGGGTGCCAAGATGGCGGACACCGGAACGTAGTATGTGTAACAGGTTAGGGTTAGGCCATAATTTTATTTCAATTTCCTTATTTTACTTCTATTACGAGTTCGAGTACCTAAAATTAAGGCCTAACCCTAACCTGGTACACATACTACGTTCCGGTATCCGTCATCTTGGTACGCATACTTCAGGAGTACCTATTGATCAAACAAGATAAACAGTGAAAGCAGATCTTTGACTATGGTTTCATAAATTGAAATTGCTACAGCAATAGCAACGAAACAATCTGACCCGACTCCGAATAAGGCGAAATTATTTCAATCCGCCGAAATCCAAGATCCTAATCACCAACCTGAAACTACAGACATTGATGTTGCATAACCTGTACGAACCAATATAGTCTCAGAAAAAATTTAATCTACTCCGGGTCGTTCGGATATACTAATACGACTCCAGGTTCAAAAAATATGCAAGCTCCCGAATTGTTTGCTGCTATGAAAAATTGAAAATAATACCTCACTCTGAAAATGACGAAATAGAAACTAAAATTCACCAAAAGTAAAAATTCCATTCACGAACGATTTCTATCAAAAACTACAGTTCATAAAACCTGCTTAAAACCCAATTTTCCTTTCTTGTTTCTCATTTTTTGTCAACTATTCTTTTCCTCCAAGTTGATTAGCCAACGTTTCGAATATCTGAGTCTGGAATCCGGAGAATAAATCTTGACTCCGACTTCAAAAATACAGCTGAAATAGCTTTACCACCTTGATCATCGAACCAAATGTACGACGAAAAAGGCGAAATACCTATTTTCTCTAAACTTAAAAATATTATTCGCCATTTTCTCTACCTGGAACCACAGACGCATAACCTGTCCAAACCCATTTTCCAATATTTTTCGTCAACCTAATATTTTACCGCTAAATGAAACGCTTCACTGAAGGCAATGAATAGCAGCAGGTCACATCAAGGCGTTGCCTCTAAGATGCGCACGAATGCTTTACTTGATAACAGCACACTATCAAAAATATGCAGCAATCCTACTGTTCATCATCGTAACTGCGAATTTAGTTTGAATCTGCATTTTAAGACTATTTTTTATTTTTCATACGGCGATATCACATTATCGCTATGAAAAAGGGGCTCCAAATGTGTGCGTACCAATGTGAAGGTAACTAATTCCGTTCGCCTACTTTATATCAAGTCGCGTAAAGAGACTGAAACCTATGGTGAGGGGGTATATTCACTTGACTAACACAGACAGTCTCCGAACTCGTAATATACCTAAAATAAGGAAAATCGGAATAAAATTATGGCCTAACCCTAACCTGGTACACACACTAAGGAAATACCGAAGTAGGCGCTGTACAAGCTTCGACTGATATATTTTGTGAAAACCAGCATCATTCGATTCAGCATCTCTATCTGATTTATTACACTCTGTCTGAGGTGGTGGACATGACCTTTACCCCGAGATCTTCAACGCCAACCCAGTTAAGAAAAACGCTCTAACCGTTGAGTAGTTGCACACATTGTTTGATTCAACAATTTGAATTATAGAGAATTGGGGAATATAGTACTGAATTTTTGATAGCATACAAAGAAAAATTCCATAGAGCGTTTATAACTTTATAGGAAATAATACTGAAGTTTAAATATACACCCAGAATTGGTGTTGAGACTGCTCTAATCGCTACGCAAAAACACTCGGCAATGCTGTAAGAACAATTCACTCAAATACAGATTAAACCTGTCCCATCGCCTTTAAAATTCGGAAAATCAACTATAAGCCCAAGCGAAAAGCCGAAACAAGGTTCCCAAAAGTATGTTAACAGTAATTGTTAATTGATAAAGAGTGGATGTTAAAATTTCAAAACAATTCTATTTAAAATAACCCAAGAAATAATGCTGTTTACTCTGATTTTGCGCTAAATTTACTGAAGTATTTCACTGAAAGGTTACAGAGTTTAAAAATCGAGAAATAACGTTTTTCTCATCTCTTCAAACAATTTTTTTTCAAGTTTTAATCTTTGGGCTAAAGACCTCGAGGTATAGTCTTACAGTTAGCAAGCTACCCTGTAAAAGCTAGATAGTTTATTTCGAGAACTCCATAATACACACAAATTAAAAATAGAGAATTCTGGGGGAAGCTAAACCTTTAAAAAGTTTAAAACCAGAGAAATATCAAGTGCCCGCTCACCAGCTATACATAAAGGCACAGTATGCGCTGAGTTACAGAAAGTTTTTATTGACATTATGATATTTATAACATGTGATATATAGCACTATTAAACGGTAGCAATTCGTACCCAAGGGAGACGAGAGTAAGTTCCAACAATGAACGAAGCGCAATTTGCGAGGTAACTTGTACCGACGATTCCTACTTACGAAATACAGCGGCAAAAACACGTATCAGTTGGACGGTGTTGCCTCAAATTAGTAGTTAAAACAATCCTTTCTAATTCCGAGTTGGTACAAAACAATGTTAACACACAGACGAAAACTCGGTAAAGTTGCAAAAACTTCAAATGAGGTCTAAATAAGGGCTATGAAAGTATTACATGATCAATCCCGCTTTGTTATCCCATATTTACAATGTGAACAGGTCAATATTAGGACGATTGGTACTCTTCTGACAATAAAAATCAACGGAGCGTTTCTGGTCAGAACAATCTCATTTCAACATTGAAGCCTCGGTGCTGCAATTTCGCGCTCTCATGTTTTACGGGTCAGTTTCACATAAAATCAAGCTAAACTTAACTAAACCCTTCTTAATATAGTGTACTTATCAAACGTATATGTAATACATACCTTCGATCTTTTTCCAATGCCTGAAAACCAAGTAAGCAATCGCCACCAAGAGCAGAACCGCCATTACTGTTCCGACTGATATTCCAATAATTTGCCCAGCCGATAAATTCGATTGTGCCTCACAATCCGTGACGAAACAAAGGAACAATTGAAACGTCACAAATGTTAATATTTTAAGACTCATAATATTCGTCCCATAGCTAACAAAAGGGGAAATAGCAAAATAAAAGAAGTTAATGTAATTCATTTTGCGAACACATGGGTTTAAATATGAGGCAGTCTCGCGCCGAACGATATTTATTGGTATCTCGCAAGAGTTAATGCTTTGAACGTGTCTGTTGTCGCTTGCAACTAACTCTTTTTTTCAGCGCTCTTTTTACTTTTAGTTAGACTCCGGACCTTGCTTTGAGCAAACTTGCAAGTCTTCTATCAGTACTATTTTAGTTGACGTCGCAGACCTTGTTTTGAGGAACTTTACGGTAAACATTCGGGATATTTTGATTATGAATATACTCGATGGTTACAAGTCAATTCATATTTATTTAAGCATCGTTGCAAGCGTTAGGCTTGCTAATCGATCACTCACTACGTTTACATGTACACGATAATCGTTTCGGCAAAAAACGTTCCCAAATCGTATTTCGGACAATCGAACGCCATAATTTGTCTCGAGTTTACATGGACACCATTGAATTTCGATCCGGTTAAAAATATCCCGCGCGTTCAGACTATCGTATTTGACATGAGATTTCGTTACCAGTTTTACGTTTTACTCCTTCTTTTGAATTCCTCGGAACAAACCGGATACAACTTTATAATTTTTATATATGTAAACATTTAACCAAGATATTGAAGGTTTTAAGTAGTCATCTTCATAACTTTAAATGCTATTTTTTAAGAAAAACATAAAAACGTTATATTTTATTTTGGTAAGTTGTTATTGTTCTTAATCTGGCATACCACTTCAGGTATCTACTTCTGCACCACGTTCCTTGAAACACCGGTAACTGTGAATTTGTATTTAAAATTCTATGCAGACATTCATTGAAAAGCAATTGTTACGGTAACGTTTCTGCACTTCATAGTTAATAATTATACAAGAAAGTACTGTAAATGGTTATTTGCTACTGAATGGAACAAAAAAGAAGAACATGGATTTGTCTCAGGTGAAGGATTTAAAATATTTATTTTTTGATGTTTATTGGATGAGTTTATGATATTTATTCAAAATACCAAAAGGATACTTGATGTTTTTATGATTTCGCTACTGCATATACCGTGTATTCTATAACAGTATAAGGCATTTTCGTGGTGGACGAATCATCATCCATAAGATCTTGCCATGGAGGTGATATGTTTGCTCACAGCAGCAGGAGATATTGACCATCATCATATTGTTATTTTCAGGTTCTGCCCACTTTGATTACGATTCGAATGATGCAATTAATAATGCTGTTTCTGATGAATGAAAGATTTAAGCTATGTCAGGTTATGCTGAGGCGTAGCCGGCTCAATTTTTTGAAAAAAGTTTATTGTATTTGTACACCTACGAAGAAAAGACGTCGAAAGCGAAGATTTTGGAAAAAGACACGAACTTCAGAATGGTGGGATAGAATCGTAAATCAGCATTTTGGCAATGAAGATTGGATAGAAAATTTCCGGGTAAATTTACAGATTTACCTCTTTTAAGACTTTTTAAGGAAATTTTATATGTACTTAATTTTATCAAATCCAAGTTATAAATGAACTGATGTGAATTTTTTAAAATAAGAAAATTTTGTTTTTAAGGTATCCTGGAGTACATTTCAATACATTGTGGAACAAGTCAGACCCTATATGTCACCAAAACAGAACTGGGTTAGACCGCCTTTGCCAGTGGAAAAAAGGGTTGCTGTGGCTTTATACAAACTCGCTAGTTGCTGTGAATACAGGGTGGTTGCAAATATATTCGGGATTGCAAAATGCACAGTGCATGCCTGTGTTTATCAATTTTGCAGGTAGTTCTTGGCTTTCAATATTTAGCAAGTCATTGGTTATGTAACTACTCATTTTTAAAATTTTCATGCCAGGGTTTTCACCGATTATATTGCAAAACAACATATCGCCTTTCCATCAGATATTGAAGCTATTGAAATCAGTGAACGAATTTTCAAAGTCCACAGTTTTCCGCATGTATATGGGGCGATTGATGGAACTCACATTCCTATTTTACCGCCAAAGACAGGTTATAGAGATTTTACCAATCGCAAGGGATGGCCATCTATAATATTACAGGCTGTTGTAGATGATAGATGCATGTAAGTAAGAGAGATATAGAGTTAAGTGAGGTATTCTTTACAGAAAGCAGGCTTAATATGAAAAACACCCAAGCAGCTAAAAATCCTGATGATTAGTTGTAATGTCAGTTTCTAGAAGTTCATCGTTAGAGTATAAACTAAACTGATGCAAATGCATATTTAATTATTTAAAGTTATTTTCAATCAGATTCAGAGATATATCTTGTCCAATGCCAGGAAGTGTGCATGATGCAACAGTACTGAAAAATTCTTCGCTGTACAAGCTTGCTGTGGCAGGAAGTCTTCCTTCGGTAACAAGCACGTTGTATTCATTTCAAAAGGGTCACAACAGTAGTTATAATATTTTTTTACAGACCATAAAGCGAATTCAAAATTGTGACGTCCCGCTGATGATACTAGGCGATCCAGCATACCCTTTGCAAACATGGCTCATGAAAGGTTACTCTGGAAGTTTAAATCCATCTGAAGAGTCTTTTAATGTGTATCTTTCATCTGCACGCAATGTGGTGGAACATGCATTTGGACGACTCAAAAGCAGGTAAAGACCTATTACAACTAATTCAATGAAAGGACAAGCACTATTGAAAGGAAATCTATTAATTAATATTATATTCAGATGGAGATGTCTATCTAAAAGATGCGACATTAGCTACAAGTTTATGCCAAAGGTTGTCGCAACATGCTGTGTGCTGCACAATATATGTGAGAAAAGGAAAGATGTATTTCTAGGAAGATGGTCAAATGAAACTTATGTTGCCCAACCACAGCCGGAACGTAGATCAGCGGCCAGCAATTGCAGTGAAGCAGTACAAAATAGGGAGGCATTGAGAATCTTTTTGGAGGAAAATTTTCCTTTGAGAAAAAGTTCATTGTAGTTACTTCCCTATTTGATTCTCAATGAGACTAACAATATTACTTTTTTGAACATTTTTTCACCTGTCAGTTGCAATTAATTCAGCAGGATTTGTTCACTAATCTTAACGAACTTGCCTTTTACTTTAGATGACTCTGCACATAAGTGGAACATTGTTTTGGTTTTTATATTTATTGTAGCATGCACCAATTTCAATTTGTCATTTTGAGAATAAACGCATTTTCGACACTTGAGTATGGTTGTTGTGGCCCAGTAAACTTGAGATTCATTTGTTGGTGTCTTAAAAGAAATTTTAAACAGATAAAAAAGTCTTCGGATTATGTGCGCTCTTTGAAGCAGGAGTGTGTGCAATAGAAACATAAAAGAATAGGATTTCCATAACCATATATACAATGGCGATCGTATATGTTCAGTACAATAATAGTTAACACTCGAGTTCAGGCCCCATGATTCAAAACCAGCTAACTCTCATATAGTCAAGGGGTGCGGTATCGACAAGACGAACTTGAAATTCATGCATGTACAAAACTTATGTGCATTTACCTTGAGTTTTCGAAAGCTGTGAAACGCATGCAGAAAATACCGATCCCATCTCTTGCACAGCCTCTCGTAATAATTTGGCATGAGCTTCCATTTGTTCACGCATCATATTTTCTTCCCATATTCGTTGCTTTTCGAAAAGGCTTTCCAAGTCAACAGAATGTCTTTTTCCTGCATAGTGGCATAAGAGAGTTAAGTTTTCCCAGCTAGATAAGGCCCAGTTCTTTATCAAAGTTTTACAGATACATGATTGAGTAAGACTTAGTCATTTGGGACCTTCTATACATATTTAAGTATATATATGTTCATACATACCAGAATCTGAATTCTCGCCATAATTAGATGAAATGTCGGTACTGGAAGTTGCCCCTTCTTCAGCACCTGAGCATGACGTTGCCCCTTCTTCAGCACCTAAGCAAAACAATTCAATTAACATTATGTGCATGAAAGAGCATGGTAGATATTAATCTAATTTCTATGTTTATCCACAGACAGAGAAAAGCCAATAAGACGGCGTAATCATATGGCTGGATGTCAGTTCATGTCGGGTATGGGAATGTTGCAGGCACATGGACTTGATAGCGAATGAGAGACCAGTTGATTAATGCGACTATCCTTAGCAGTCAAATATTGAGACAGGTCCACTTTTGGCTAACATGTAGAAATATACGAGTTTATTTCATAGCATTTTAGACTGAACTACTCCAGAAGACATACCTTGATCTTCTGGTGTGCTAAAAAGCATTTCATTCTGTGATTCCTCGATTTCTGAAATAAAAATCATCAGCATGATAGTATGCACATAAATTAGGAAAAAATGTAGAATTCAACTGCATAAATCAAAAATAATAAAGAAAAGTAGTTACCTAGTGACACCGTGTTGGTGATTCCAAAATTGACTCCCATATGGGTATAATCAACTGCTGGACGATGGCCGAAAATTTCATAGAGCTCATCGTAATACTCGCATGTTTTGTGAGCCGCCCCACTGACAGAATTCAGACGTACTATCTTGTTGAAATTGGAACGCAACGCCTTGACTTTATTACGTATTTGTTGGAAACTACAAATGGAAGAACACCTTTCTTCAATTAGCCAAATTAAAAGCTGAAAACAAACTGCTAGTCACTAGAATTGAACATACTTTGTAAATGATGATATTTTGCTAAAAAGCCAACACATTTTTCTGAAATTTGGAATCAATAGGCTGCCACTTAATAACATAACAATGGTGTTCTCAAACCTTTTTTCATATCCTTTTGCTGTCAACTGTTTCTCAACCTCTTTGTACAGAACTTCTGACCTGGACTTCTTTTGGTCAAGCAGACCAACCAAATTCATTTCTTGGACAATGCCAAGCATTGTTTTAATCTCGCTGCCTTCCCACTTAGTTTTAAGAGTAGATGCAGGCTCCATTTTTCTCGTAAACAAAATAATACTAATTCTCTATGGTAACTTTTAACTAAATATAAATCAGTGAACTGAATACGCTACTGTGCTGAGAGTTTGATTTATATGGGCAATAAATTATATAACTCTTTGAAATAAATTTATTTTTTTACCGAGGCAGACAATTTATCCCCAATTGATTTACAACTTACTTTACTACAGTTGACAGTTACTAGTCCAGTGAGAATTACTATATTGCGATATTACATTTCAGCATTTAGTATACAATCAATACACCAACTTAACATCTTGACAATGGCTGAACTGTCGTTAGATTATTCAAAACTGCGGAATAAATCGCACATTTTCCAATGATTTGAATATTGCAAATCCTCGGTATTGTACCAAGGTTTGTTTAATTTTGCAATGTCCAGGTCTTTGTTTCATATAAATGGTAAGTCTATCCGTAGATCATATATATGCCTATTATCTACCAGCATTACAGCACTAGGTAACATTATACATTTATATTCATAATCAGCATACAGCTGTACAGGCATACTGCTGTACTGCTGTACTGGCATAGCAGGCAATATATTCGACTGTAAATATGCAATGAAATGATTTATAAAGACAAATAAAAATCTCTTCCTGACGTGGTACTGCACTATACTCATGGTACTTGCGGTTACTCTCAACAACCTACTGTCAGACTGTATACAGTAATTTGCCTAATTACATTATAAGGTGTATTGTGTACTAAACTGAAAGTCCTTTCTCTTTGTTCAGTTGTTTACTTTCTATTGCATACCGTACCAGTATCTGTAATGCTTGATTGCGATAGTATTATAAAGATAAATATGAATAACATAATCATGTTATTCATATTTACATTATACGGTCAACTTCCACACTTACCCTGGTACCAGTACTAGAATTCGGCAATTCGCGCACGACAGTACCGGTAACAAACTGTTGTTCCCTTTGACTTCGACGGATCCAAGACTAACAATTCTGATGGTGGAGAATTTCATCCAGAATCGAAAATTACTTTTAAAAATGCCAAAACTTTCTGCCAACGGAAGCGCTGTGGCAGTACCGGTACCGGTATCACACATTTCACGCAGAGCAAGCGAGCAACACTATAGACCTAAACTACACTTGCAAAACCTGTTCGCGCGTGCGAGGAAAGCATCGTGTCAGCTCTAATCTACCCTGTGCAATCGTGTTGGGATATCACGATGCAAACACGCTGAGTCATGATTGGCCATCGAACCAAAGTGTTTACATGAACACGATTCGCTCAAAATACGGTTTTGGCACGATAATCGTCGCCATGTTTTTGCCAGGGGTGTGATTATGTGGGGGATGATTGTTGGGTTACTCTCCGTCGAAGGGCGGTTACGGCTTACTCCACCCCAAGCACACAAGAGAGTGTCTCGCCGTGGTTTTCACTCATATGGTAGGATGGTTCACGTAACCGCTGGTAGGTTACATCTTCCTCCGCCATCAAGTCCATGCATCTATAAACATATAACTGGCTAACTAATCCCATACCAGACATGGACTGGTAACAGGACGAGAGGCCGTGGTTCACCATATGATTAAGCGACATTATTAGACACGAAGTGGACATAACGATCGTTTCAAAATTTTGTTGTTATTGTTATTTGTCTCCATTTTTAAAAAATCGCTTTTCTCTTCGAATACTGGACCAATTGCTTTGAAATTTTCAGTGGTTAAAGATAAAATTTTTCTCCAGAAGGCAATTACTTTTTTTTTGCTATGACGTCATCAAAATTATTGCCATTGGGTGGCGCTACGTGTCCATATATTTGAGCATAGCTCTCTTGTTGACTTTCCTCTCTTTCGGGACAAATAGGTAAATTTGCCTCTATATCTTCGTCACTAGATAAGGTGGTTCGAGATAACTCATATGAACAAAACTAAAACAATCTGGGTTTTTACTTCATAAATAACTAATTTGCCTTTAACCTAATATCATTATCAACTATACTAATAACCTCAAAGACTAGATTTTAAAACAGTCATCAAGTTACAATCGATTGGGTTTCTGACGACCTTCAGCTTCTCCTATTCGATATTTCTTTCCATAACTCTTGGATAAATCATCTATTTAATTATTCCCTTGCCTCCTCTTCCTGTCTCGTTTCATATGACCAACCTCACCCTAAACGCAATACAACGGAGAGTTAGTAATTATTGCATCGCTGCACCCAGAGCCATCTGCTAAAAAGCAGGAAAATTTACTAATTTTTCATAGTTCCTCCAGATGAGAACATCGTATTTTGTAATATAATTAGGATTTCGTTTAATAGTTCATTCCCGGTACAATTTTTGCGGAGCATTTCACTCCTGTCTACATAAGGTACTGGACAAGCAGATATATTTAGATATAAAGAGATCTACTATGTATTTGGCAGCTTTCTTTAGACGGCGTTTCTACCCAAATTATTACATCCTAGGTGAGGTTTTGGGCATAGGGTGTGAATGCGACGATCTCTAGCTTGAGACACTAGGAGAGTTAACAACACGTCAGCCCCTAATCCATCTCCAATGAATATTAAAAAAAAGCTTACCCGTAAATGCTAGGTGATTTTACTCACTACCTCTAATAGCGCATAGTTCATGAAATTCCACAGGGATTTAGGCGAAATTAATTTATAACACGTATGGTCCGAGTTGATGTCACGTAAAAAAAAGACAGCCAGAATCTTGGGAGTCGCATCACGACCGCCTTATTAAAATAGCAGGGATCAAAGCAGCTATATTGAGTAGCAATTTATTTAATCACACTTCGCAACTTTTATTCTGCAACGTCCGTATTAGTATGTCCGCACTCACTCAGAAGTAAAAGTGACTCATCTCTGGGCATGGTTACAGACGACCACTGATGCTAATGTTAAGAGTTACAGAAACTTTATAGAATTATGATGGTTCATTATGTGTTCGAACTAGGAAGTAAAGGAGACTCCTCTTTGAATAAAGTTACGGTCGAATACCGAAGTGCCAAGAGCCACTGAAGTAGAATTATGGTGATAAATTAGGCTCACTCACTCAGAAGTAAAGGAGACTCATCTCTGAGCAAAGTTAGGGGCACTCGCTCAGAAGTAAGAGAGACTCATCTCTCAGCAAAGTTACAGGCCCTCACTCAGAAGTAAAGGAGATTCATCTCTGTGCAAAGGTACGAGCACCCACTCAGAAGTAATGAAGACTCATTCCAGATCAAAGTCACGGACAGCCACTGAGAACTACTGACACTATATAGAATTATGACAATGAATTAAAGGAAAATACTTATGGTACAGTGTCCAGAGCACAGAATCGCCAACCTATATATCAAATTAACTTAATATTTAAGTTAGTTAATGAAAGCTATAAAATCACTGAAACGAGCTATTGGAAACGTAAATATTTGCAGTGGACGGGATAACGAATGCAAACTTGTCGCGGTTGATTGGTTTGTTTATACAAAAAGTCATAATTGGATTTCATACCGGTAAATCCTTTCAACGGGGGATGTTAAACGCGCAAAGAATTCACGATTACGTAAACACGGGAGGCAACCAGGACCGGTCATGGGCCAACGTAAACCATGCGAAGTATAAACCAAATGGCCAGTAACCCCGAAAACCTTCGACGGTCTTACAAACTGGACCTGCTCAAAACAAGAGAGAGAGATGCTCAAATAATGGACACGAAAGCCAAAACGAAGTAGTACGGTACCGGACCACAGTCTTCACGACCAAGCCGAAAAGTGCGCAATTTTTAATTTTGATGACGTCATCACACACAAAAAACCGAATCCCACAGAAATTGCGAAATAAATAAAAGGAATAGCATTCTGGAGAAGTATGAAATCGAAAATTTCAAAGCGTTTGGTCCAGTAGTTAAAGAGAAAAGCGATTTTTTCACAGCAAGAAGTAATGAATGACTAACAACAACAACATAATAGGGACCTCTTGAAGTATGCGCACCAAGATGGCGCACAACCTGAACGCAGGTTGTGCGACATCTTGGTGCGCATACTCCAGGAGCGGTTCCATTACATTTGAACCCACGTACATTTGAACCCATGACAATTGCACCTGCATACTATTGCACCTATGGAAATTTTGTTGTTGTACGGATAGTTGAACCCATACTAACCCTAACCCATGGGTTTCAGCACCCGCATATTGATTGAACCCGTGGATATAGACATGGGTTCAAATGTACGTGGGTTCAAATGTACGGTCACCTCCAGGAGCACCCATAATAGTAATAACAAAACGATCCATATGCACACTTCGCTATTGCTATGCAATCTTTCAATATTTTTAATGTTGGATGTTAACATTATTTGCGGAAATACAATCTCTCTTTGTGTCTCTTAAGAAATAAACATAAAATTTATTAGATGTTGCATCTTGCATGGTTTCCTTTCCTACAAGGCTCGTACAGTAAAGTTACTTCAATCATTATTTTGTATTAGTGTGATGGGCATTTTTGCTTTGGTATGTTTTCTTGTTTAGTTTCGTAACCATAACCAATCAGCAATAAGTTAACAACAACGTAACAATTACAGCCGTCCAGGCAGATATACAAGCATTTGTTGTAAGCATCGACACGTTTTCGTGGTTTTGCGTGTTATTTGTCAGTTTGTAGTTGTGTTCACAATAAATAATTGTAAATCGAATGACTTATTTGTCAATATATCTTCTGAGGATCTTTAGTTTAGTTGCAGTAATCAAAAATTAGTCTCGCAAACTGGACTGAGCTAAAAATAGATATCAGAACATGAAAGCGGCATGTGGTTGTATATTTTAATAAACATGATGCTTACAAAAATATAAACCAGTTGAAAAGCGCCAACACTTTAAAACACTCTTAAAATAAGCATAATTTTTTTTGCAATGGTACAGGAAGCATTGTCAAAAGTCGGAGAAACAACCATGGACAGGGACTCGTCATAAAGAAACCGCTCCGTGATGACTTCGAACTCAGACTCGATACGAGTTTCGCGACTCTAGGTTTAGGAATCCCTACCTAACACTTATTTGTACTTAGTTAGGAAGTAATAAAACGCAAAAACAAATTCCTTTATAATCACAAAATCCTAACTCAAATTCATCATTCTTATCTCTATTCAAACTAGGCCCCGCGCAATATGTTCCGCACAGGGCCCTCCTGGAGTGAATAATCAATTTTACTAATGTCGGTTGGTCTAAATCTAAATTCATAGAGTCGACAAGAACCTGGGAAGCAATGATAAGTTATGCCGGAGTGGAAAGAAAGTAGCATTGGAAACGATTGAGAGGTGAGAAATCGAGTTGTAGACAGACAGTTGATGTTTTAAAATATACGGTAGTCTATAGTCCATACTCATACTGTCATAGGGCATTTCAGACTGTGATATATCAAAATTTAGTGTAGATATAGTCTAGTACCGGTAATGGTATGCAAACAATGCTGGACTGTAGTACATGCAATGAGCATATATACGCTCATTGAGTACATCAGATAAAATGCATTATGTATTCAAGGTATTAGTTAGTATTTAGTGGTATTTTTACACTCATGATGTTCCAAATATGATTTTCTTCCTCATTTTAGATACCGTACTACAAAAGAAAACGGCAATGTTCCACTAATCCGACCTAACGCATGCTCTAATCCCTGCTGCTATCAGTGCTATAAAATGGATTAAACAAGAAGTCTTGAAGTGTAAAGGTATATGAGAATCATAATAGTTGCAAACAGCTTAGATGGGCTAGTCATATTGAAATACTTTAGCACTTTTCTGCAATTGGAACTGCCCATCAAACTCATGTTGGAGACTTCATTGAGGTTTTCAATTAATTTTTTTCTCAACTATGAAGATCTTTTGAGGTTAACGAGGCATTAATAAATAAAGCTGAGGAATTTGTTTGTTCACTGTATGAAGAGGATATGAAGAATGTAAATGATACCAGGGCAAGTCTATTTAACACTGGCAAACATAAGGATTATACTCTCCACCCAACAATGATTCACTGAAGAAGCATGTGGCCCTCAAATCAGTTCTTGAGGTGGCAAACTGCAAGTGTAAGAAAAATAGTCAAAATAATTTATGCAAGTGTGCCAAAATCAACTTAAATTGCACAGATTTTTGTTTTTGTATTGACTGCAAAAGTCACAGTACACTTATAGAGGAAAAGTCGATTTTCAAGATAATGGATTTTGAAAACAATTCAGAAAAAAGTGAATTAGATATTGCAGTTGATTTAATAGGTATCATTTATTTTTTCGGACATTTGTTAGTGTCGTATTCCTGTTTCTAGAAATAATATTGCCTTTGTTCAAATACATAACCACATAAACTAAAAAAAGACTAATTGTAATATTTCTGTTCACTATGTTATGTACATTCATTTCATTTTCTTGACTTTTCCGGTAAATTTCTAAGTGAGAAATAACTGATTTATTTGTGTTTTCGTGCTCACGATGTTAATTTGTGACTTCATTGCTTAAGAATAAATACGTTTGATAGCTTCTATAAAATGGATGTAGCTTTTTATGCTGTTCTTGTTGTAAACTGCTTGTGGTTATTACATAAAATTTATTCGCTAATGTGAATTAGGGTTAGTTCGGATACCTATAATTTTCACTATCCGGATAACGGATATATCCGGGTATTCCGTATTTTAAATATCCGGTTAACCGGATAGTTACTGCTGATTTTAGAGAACCGATTTCGCAGGATTTTCGCGGTGAATTGACCGAATACCGCCACACAGCTCTGTTGTAAATACTCACATATGTATTATTTTTCTTAAATAAGAATTATTGTGCATTTTAATATTGCATGTGTCAATAAATAATGATTTAAGCTCAGTAATCGTACCGATGTACAGCGGAATAATAAAATGAAACATTTTTTGAAAATATTGTGTCCTAATTTATTTATTTATTTTAAGTTATTTTCTCCTATTCAAATAATATGTAAAGATTTATATTATTTCTACTTTATTGTTAATTTTTTTAAAAGTTTCTTTTTGTGTCTAGAGCCTATTTTCTTTAAATTTTGACTCGTACTAAATTTTAGTGTCGCAGACTCACAGTGATCATTTCTGATCATCCGCACCTTTCTATCAATTGCAATGAAATTTAATATTGTCATGTATAGTATTTTGTTTTCTATAATATTTTGTGATTTCTTGCACGACGAAATAAACTTTGTTAATATATACCACAAGAGCATACATATAAATGAAATCATGAACACAAAAAACCGTGCATTTCGAACATTTTATTTCGGTAAGAGAAGTATCCAAAAAAAATTAGAATATAGGGGGAACAAATTCCGTGAAGTGTTCAGGAAAATATAAGTAATTTGAACAAAAATTTTAATAACAAAGCAAACTGATGATTATGAAAAAACCGAAGTGGTCAGAAATTTCTTCTAATTTAAAAACTTCACTTATTTAACATGTCACTGTAAATATTCTCACGTTTGTACTAATTAGGCCACAACTTCAAATCTATTTCCATTCGAATACCTTTTAACCTAAATTAACAGAGCCAAAACAATGCTGCGCCAGTTTTTGAACAACTTTACCTACCACCTTAAATGAGTAAACGAAAAACATGACACGATACAGAGTCTGTCAAATTAAACTTTTCTGAAATATTATAGACCATTTTGCAAACAAATTTGTTTGTGAAAGTTCCATGAAAACCATAAATGTAATAACAGCCTTTCCTCCTCATTTTGAAATTTTCGAAAACGTCACTAATAAAGGCGGTCGAATTTTACAGGCTAATTTTGTTATCATCGCCGATCGTTTTCTTCAGCGTCGCGTGATTATTTGGGGAATTAACATCGGCATTATGCCAGTTTTAATTTGAAAGAAGTTACATCCCGTGAAAAGTTACCCTTGTTGTAAATTCAGTAAATACGATTATTACGAAATTTTGGCGATTCAACAGCGCCTAAAATAGAGTCTTGTTTTATCTATCACTGGCTGATAAATCAAGAGTCGTGGTATTTTCGTTAGCATTCACTTCCGTATTTTCAGTCAAAAATGTGTGTTTCGAACTCTCTTAACGATAGATAGATACGACGATAGATAACATACTGCGGCCATTTCAGTTCCGGGCGAAATAAAACAATTATCGGCGTTATATACCGACGAGACTGAACCCGACTTTTCTCCCAAAAATGTTGATATATAACTATAAGCTAATTAATATCTGCATTTATTGTACTAAATAAATTATACTCATTGGAATTGCAATAATAGCTCAAATTTGATGAATTTTCAAGATCGCAAAAATAAGAAATTGGATTTGTTCGTGCAGCTTACCATTTATTTTTATATCTAGAGTAGAAATGCTTTTATATTAAGGTAAGTCGGGCTCTTCTATAACGCAAATAAGCAATAATTACATTTTTCTGCGTGTTTTGTGATGTAATACTATAGTCAAGTTCACTCCAGCATTACACGGATGACTAAAATATATGCAGAATGGTGTGGATATAAGTGATTATTATATGCTCTGAGAGATGTCATTGGCCACTCAACAAAAAATATAAAAATCACTAATGCGCATATGCATTATTTATACTGCTCTATTATCCGGTTAACCGTTACAATAATATCCGGTTATCAGATAGCAAAATATCTCTTGGTTAACCGGTATCCGGATAATCCAACCCTAATGTGAATCAGCGTTGTTGGTGTCGCTGCTTTCGAGGTCACTCGCGACTCCTGTCACACAATTAAAGTATTTTTTGTTGTTGGTTACATGTATGCCATATTTTTCGTAATCTACCTAATAAATTATGATTGACTGAGGAAGTCCGATTTTGGTCAGGCAAAACATTACAGGAATACATTTGTGTTAGTGTGCTGTAGGGCTCTCGAATTGCATAGTTCTTATGTATCTGTTGTAAACTTATGGTTATTGAATTTCCGGGAACCTCTTATATTCAATTTCGCATCAGGATTGTGGAACAAGCTGTAATGCGTTCAGTATGTTCATTTTCACACAAAACTGAAGAATTTATTTAGTTACCAGATGTGCGCTACGAAACTCATTTTCTGGGCGTTTTCAAGGCTTCGTCTCACGGCCCATATCCGCGTGGTAATGATCTACAAGTGTTCAATAACTTACTTATACATTTTTCAACAACGTCTTAGCATAACTTAACTAATAATAACTAAACAGGGCTATGGAAAGGCTGCCCAACTCAACGTAAGGTCGAGCAGTAATAACTAATATTCAAATATTCATCCGCTCGCTAACAGCTGATTCGATTCAATTGTTACGTCATGCAGTAGTCATTGTTCATTGCCGAAAATGTAGAGAATATAGGACAGATCGTAGCACATATTTCTTGTAGTAAAAGCGTCTTTTCCGTAAAACGTGCAACTTTTGGAAGTGGGAACAAGGCAATATTTGTTACTAAATTTTTAAGGAACATTTTAAAATCATTTTCAGGTAGTTACCTGATGTGCGCTACGAAACTCACTTTCTAGGCGTTTTTCAGGGCCTCGGCTCGCGGCCTATAACTTATATTGATTCATATATCAAGTCAACAGATTCGTAATTAAACGAAAGTAGTTTCGCCCACATTCGACTTATTCAGATAACCATGTTCCAACGAAACCACTCATCCTTGGGAAATCACCTATTTGTACATCGTTGTCGTGTATGGAGTCTAATAATAATTTGTTTTCATAAATTTAATTTGCAAAGTTTGAATTATAAACAACCAAAAACATGCAAATACCATTAAAAAATTGAAACATTTTTGTAAAAAGTTGTGTTTACAGCTTTATAATAATCATATATTTCATGGTTTTATTCATTGACTGAGCAACAGAGAAGAGCAAAATGCACCACCGTTGACGTTATCTCGCACAATACTGCAATAGCAGACAGAGCTTTAAATTATATTAGGATTGGATAGTTTTATTGTTTCGCCGGCTTGGGAAAACCGTTAGGGATGAATATAGGTGAATGGTACCATATTATAAAAGTAGCCAGCCAATGCAGCCTTGCGGGATATGAAAGTTTAGGCAAGTTGTTAGCATACCGTAACTGCATAAGCATAATATTATGATGGGTCTATACGGTACGGTACCGGTACCGTACCCAGATACCGCTGTGCTATATCAGTGGATTGGATTTACACATTTATCTTGGGGGAAAGCAACCCGATAAGACGGCTCAATCATATGGCGAACCACGGCATTCGTAAGTTTTACCGTACTTTTCAATGTCAGGTATCTGGGTATACAGGTACCGTATAGGATTAGGGGTCTCATGTAGTTTCGTACCTAACGTACTTCTAGTAGGCGTAGCATAACAATTTTTCCACATGTCAATCCTAACCCCCACCTGACCACACCATCCAAAAATTACGTCAGTACGACGTCACAGTCTTTATCGTCGGCGCCGATGCCATTTCAGGCGATCATACGGGTATTTGGCAAGCTCTATGACGTGATTGTGACGTCGTAGTGACGTAATTTCTGGATGGCGTAGTCAGGTGAGGGTTAGGATTGGCGTGTCGAAAAATTGTTATGCTACACCTACCAAAAGTACGTTAGGTACGAAACTACATGAGACCCAAGATTAGTTAGTTAGTTATTTATTTCAGATGCATGGACTTCTGGACTTGGTGGTGCTCATGATTAATGGCGCGGCGGTGTGGCTCAACGGGCTAAGCGTTAGGAATACGCTCGCCACCGCACCTCTAATTACTCTGCGTGGGTTCGCAGGTTCGAATCCCATGCAGGGATGGTTATGTGCGAGAGGATTGCTGGACTCCTCGCCGTCGTTGGGTGGTTCACGTAACCGCTGGTCGGTTACGGCTTCCTCCACCACCAAGTCCATGCTTCCGAAAACAAACAATACAGTAAAACTAATCCCATACCCGACTTGGAATGGTAACCAGACGAGGGGCCGTGGTTCGCCATATGGATAAGCCGTCTTATCGGCTTTCCTCTCCCCCGGGATAAATATGTAAATCCTATCCCTATCCTATCCTGGTGGAGGAAGCCGTTGTTTGCCATACGATTAAGCCGTTTTATCACTTTCCTCTCTCCCCAGATAAATATGTAGATCATATTCTTATCTCTATCTCTAGTCATCTTTGTATGTTTAACAGAATATATTTCTTGAATCATAACATGACATTCAGCAGCTCAATGCCTGACCCAAATGATGGACGTTTCGATGATATTGATGACGAGGACCCAATGGAAGGGGTGGAAATCCCCAAAATATTTTTAAAGAGGGAGAAAAATGAGAAGAAAAAAGAAATTTTTTTGCCCTGTGAAGACTTGTTTGGATATGGAAATTCCAGTACGACAAAACCTAAATCACTCTTTGGTACATCTAGTGGTAAAACTGTGGGTTTGAAAAATAATAAAGATAATTTTCAACAATCTACGAAGCGCAACAGAAACAGACTACTCGGTTCCAAACATAGTTTGGACGAAAATGCGAAAAAATCTTTATCTTTCGAATTTTTGTCACTTTTCAAGCGCTATAAACCCCAAGATGAAGACTTTCAACCCAAATATAAAGCGAAACTGAACATCGAAAATTCTTCAAATTGGCAAAGGGATGAGAAATATCTTAGAACAAATGATGACCCCACAGAAAAAAAATTTGAACAACCTACTAAAGTTAAAACCGTAGAAGTGGATCCACAGTGTCACTATCCAGATGAATTCCTTCATTGTTCAAGGTCAGGTCAAGGTCGTTATGAACGAGGGTATTGCAAAATAGTAAAACCTATGGACCATGACCTTCCTAAACCCCAAGGTCACACACGATTTGTCTGTATTTCTGATACGCATAACGAACATCGGAATTTAAAGCTACCACCGGGTGATGTATTACTCCACTGTGGAGACTTTTCGCTCGCTGGGGAGTTAAAAGAAATTGATGAATTTAATGAATGGTTAGGGGAAGTCCCTTTCAAACATAAGGTAGTGATTGCAGGAAATCATGAATTATCATTCGATCAAAAAATAATGGAGCATGTCGAATTAGCAAAGAAGAATAATTCTTATGTTCGTTTCGGAAAATATTTAAAACCAATAGAGGAAAAAGACTGGCGTAATATACGGTCACGCTTGACTAATTGTACTTATCTTGAAGATAGTGAAATCATGATTAATGGGATTAGGATTTGGGGATCACCATGGCAACCGGAGTTTGGAAATTGGGGATTTAATCTGACAAGAGGCAGACCACTGATGGAAAAATGGAATAAAATACCTAGTAAGTGAGAAAAGTCAATGAGACGGCCTCTCGTCCGATTACCAGTCCATGTCGGGTATGGGAGTAGTTAACGGGTTATTTGTTTCAGATACATGGACTTGATGGTGGGGGAAGATGTCAGCTGCGATGCGTGTTACCCACTTGCTGCGGTCAGCTATAGTGACGTCTTAAACAAAGTACAAGAACGAGTAACTACCAGTGTCGGAGAGACTCTTGGTTATACAAGTCATCTAAACGGAATGACATGAGTTCACAATTGTCAGGCAGACTTGACTCTAGAATTTAAAATAATGAATGAGTTTTAAAAAAGTGAATTTGGTTTTGGTTACTCCTGATCACTGTTGCGATTTATTTTACAGTCCATTCATCTTTTCTTCAGATGGAGTTGACATCTTGATGACACATGGGCCACCAGCAGGCCATGGAGATCGGGTGGTCAGCGGACAACGTGTTGGATGTGTAGACCTACTAAACACCGTCCAACTTCGAGTGCAGCCGAAGTATCATTTGTTTGGTCACATACATGAGGGGTACGGGTTGACCACTGATCAATTCACAACTTATATCAACTGCTCATCTGTGGATTATCACTATGACCCTGGACATCCTCCTATTGTGTTTGACATGCCAAACAAGGCCTAGTTTTTTATTTAACGCGCTCATACATGCATATCGCTTCGACCAAGGCCATGAACAAGCAACCACTGATATATATCGTTACACATGGAGCTACAATTATATCTGGAAAGCCTGGAAAAATCTTTCTGGTTTGGCATCGATTACAACCTGGGTAACGTGAGGGGTCATGCGATTTGAACCCGAGTTGTTGATGCCAACTCAGTGAAGTGTAACGCTTTATCTGTTAAGCCGTCAGTCATGCAATTAAATGAATGTATATATATTTTTCCTGATGCTTTAAACCACAATATATTATTGATCCTCATCTATTCATTTCCTTTCAATTTTGTTTGTTCATAACGTTGGCTATGCTTTTATTATTTGTGTCTACCCAGCTGTGCATGTTTTTTTATGAATAAAGTATTAGTGTAAGATTTACATATTTATCCTGGGGGAGGAAAGCCATTAAGATGCCCTCTCGTCTTGTTACCATTCCATGTATGGAATTAGTTAGTCAGCTATACATGCATGGACTTAATAGTTTAGGAAGCCGTAACCGGCCAGAGATTATGTGAACCATCCTTCGGCGATGAGGAATCCAGCAATCCTCTCCCACATGATTCAAACCTGTAAACCCACGTAGGGTAATCTCGCTATCGATGTCAAACGTATTTATTATTCACCTCTTACGAACGATTCATAGTTATCATCAACTTATGCTATCAAGACCAGACATATCTACTCATATGTATATGGTAACTTTTATTTTCACTTTGTTGCCTTAATCAAGTTTACTTGTATGAACATTCAAAATTTGGGCAAAAACTTAATGCTTATTATTAATCAGTTAGCTGCCTTTCTTTAATCAAGTGTAACCCTAATATATTATATTTTCAAATATTTTTTTTATAATTTTCCAATGCTGTGACAATGATAACGTAGCTACTAAATAATTTATATTTTTATGGCTTTTCGTCTAAGTTCACTTCATATAAGTTTTAGATAACAGTAGTTCTTATATTGTGCTTTCTTCTTTATTTCCGTGCGGCCTTGCTTTTGAACAAATTCCCTCTTTTTTTTCCTTTTCTAGGTCATGGCATCACTATTTGGTGTTACACATAAATCTACCAAGTTACTTGGATTTTGCTTCAAGCAAATATTTGTGTAAAAATTCTTCAATAAATTGATTGCTATGCAAAGTAATTACCATGTAATATTTTATTCAATCAAATGGCTCTATGTATTTGTATACATGAGCGATAGACAGTGGTCAGATAGACTGGAGTCGCCCAAAGACTTCAGTTATCTAAAGGAAATGACTCCATTAACTGCTAGTGAGAGACTAGACTAGTAACCCCCGATGCAATTCATGTTTCCGTGAGTTAGTTACTGCCTTAACCCTACAGTCTTGGTTCAGAACTAAGGGGTAACTTTCAATAGTCTTAAATAGAGAATTCATGTCTGATGTAAATTTTCCTGAATCCACAGCACTATATTACCCTGGGAAGGGTAAGCAAGTGCAAGTATGATGATCATTAAGGTCATCTTGCTGGATGACGTCATGCAGACCTCACAGGAGATCGTGGTTTCCGCATCTCATCACCCAAAACAATTGCAAAAAGTGGCAACTTCTAGACCAGAAAACCCAACATTTTCCAGTGCTATGAAACCCTTTAAAGATTTCCCATATGTCGTCACTAGTCAATCAATACTGACTGCTATGTACAAGTGGCCTCTACTAGAAGCAACGTTTCTCAACGAATCAGAAATTGAGTCAAATTTTAATGGTCATCGGTTAGAAACTGCAGTACCATTCGGATTAGATGTACCACTCAAACGACAACTTTAATATTTTTACATAGGGATAGCTCATGAGCCCCTAAAGTATTTCACAATAAAAAAATGAAAAGTTTTGGCAGAACAATTCCGGTCACTTCAAAATGTTTTTGTTCCGTTAATGAGTAATTGGAAGAAAAAAATTTTGGGGTATTTATTTGTACTATAAACGAGTCTACATCTCAGTTTTTATAGCACAATACCCCCCACTTTCAAGTATGTTTATTACGTAAACCTTAAGCGAATAATAACTTTATTCTAAAAAAAATTTGAGGTATTCAATTGTACTATAAATAAGTCCACATCACAGTTTTGACAGCACAATACCAGTCACTTTTGAGTACTTTTATTCCGCAAATCACAAAAATATCATTTGAAAAAATAAAGAGGGAATTTTTTAGGTAATGAAGAATGTGGGATAAATATTCGTAGAGTTATTGGTAATGAACACTCTCATATGAGCAAAGCTACGAGCACTCTCTCAGAAGTAAAGGAGACTCATCTTTGAGCACAGTTAGGGGCGCTCACTCAGAAGTAAAGGAGACTCATCTCTGAGCAAAGTTAAAATTAAGATTCATTGCACAAAGCAGTTCATGTCGATACGATAAAAAATAGTTATAATGCAGCTCAGCTAAGTAATTCCATATCCGAATATGTAATCTTTCACAGGCATAAAAATCAAATTTAAACATAAGATTGCTGAAGGACGGTTGACAAAATAAAAGGCAAAATTTTCGACAAATTGAAAAAGCGGTAAGTTGAGGAAGCATTCTCAGCAAATATTGAAGAATACTGAGCAGACAACTGGAGAGAGAATTTGGGAACTAGGGCAGGATTTAAAAACTCAATTAAAAAAACAGTCAAGAGCCAAATATATTTTAAAATGTTTCAAATTTTGAAGGTATAAATTTTTCTTGACAGACTGTTGAAGTATAAAACAGTAATTTCAAACAGGCAATCGAAAACAGCTTGCATATAGGACTTGGTTTTCTTCAGGTTTTTAGCTGGATTCAAAATTTTCTTTGAACCTGGGTGTCTGTGTTTTTTTTAGGTCTAAGTATTCAATTAAAAAGAGACTAAGCTTAAAAGAACTAAGAAAAGATTAAGTTGAATAGCAGACATTTTGCGAAGAATTGCATATACAGAAGCATTCTAGGAATTATGGAGTTGGTGTTGGGAGACCAAAAAGCATCATGTTGACTGAGTATCTTCAAACAACTTGCATAAGCTTTTGCTATCAAATTGGTTTTATCAAAATTATGAGTCATCGTTAATAAGAGTCCAAATTTCCTTTATCTGACTTCAATTTATATGGATTGGCAACTAAAGTAGAATAAAAAAATCATGCAATCAAAATAGTCTGGAGCCAAGCTAGTTTAGATTGAGCAGTAAATCTTCAAACGTCCCGCATCTAGGAATTATGGAGTCAGCTTGAGGAATTAAAATAGAAATAGGCAGGAATCAAAGTGATCTACCTCAATTCACGAATCCCCATTCATGTTTGGGTCCAGAATCCTGAGGAACCCACCGACCAAATGTACGCTACCCGTCACTAAAACTTGAACATGATTTGCATCTTTAAGTAGCGGTATCTGATAATTCTCGGTAGACGCGAGTTCTAACGAAGTTTTAAATAGTTTTTCATCACGGCCTTCTGACATCCACGCTATAGCGTCGGCTATTGTTGCAAAAACTGGAGCTTTCAAGTCTCTGCTTACTCGGTAACTATTAGCAACCACACTTCCACCACTTAAAACTTGTTTTTCTCTCATTTGTTGCTCTTGCTTCACCAGTAACCATTCCTCGTGGTTGCGAACTGCGGACAGAAGTTGGTTTTCTAATGAAGATTTCAGATTTGTTTGATCAGCGGAATCCGTTGGTACAAACGTCGCTATATTAGGGGTGAAAACTGCATGTGTGATGTCACAGTCCTTCAAAAATAGAATTTGAAATGTTGAAATTCAGATTTAGCGAATGAATCTTGAAGGTACAGTAGGAAAAATGAAGAATAGATATTTAAGGCGATTTAAGAGTCTGGCTAACACAGATATACTTCATTACGACGGGCCGAAGCCTTATTTCATACCGTCACCCTGAACAAACACCACTGATAGGTAAAGAGAGTTACGATATGGTATATTTTTTAGTAAGAACTGAAATCTTTTTTGTTTATCATTACCCCTAGTATATTGCGCCCTAAACTTAACAAAGTATTTGTTTCCCTGACCATATTGACAGTATCTGACTACAGTCCTGTATCCATCTGTGTTCGCCAACGTGTGACCTTGCTTTTAACAAATGCTTTTATTTAAAAAAACTTGCACAAACCTGTAAAGCTCTGAACAAGGCTCCGGCATCTCTCCCCCTCGTAGCATTGAACACAAGAATTCTTCGGCATTGGGCGCCGATTCGTTTTTCCTCATTCAAAGCCTCCTCCTGGAACCATCTTGCGCAACATTGCATACTTTTCACAGTGTGAGCCCCATCAAGATAAAAAGTAAGGCCTTGGAATTTAAGAACCTGTTGGAATAAATAAAATTTGGTTGTATTAGGTAGTTTTTAATGTTAAAGGCTCTGTATGAGCTCTGTAATGATCTATCAAGTTGGAAAGAATTTTAATCTTTAAATCGTTAAATTCTACCCATAAAATTGTTTTGCAATATTTCAACCTCGAAATATTTTCCATGTTTATCCAGGGAGGGGGAAGACGATAAGACGTCTCAATCGTAAAGCGAAGAACACCCTTTCACTCCGTTACCAGTCCACGTTAGGTATGGGATTAAGGTATGGGAGTCCAGTTATCTCTCTCATAAATATTCTTCGAACCTGCGCAGGGTAATCAGAGGTGCGATTGTAAGCTTATTCCTAATGCATAGCATGATGCGTCAACTAACGAGGCTTAAAACAAATTTTGCAGAGAATTTTAAACAAAGTTTTCACTGTGTGAGAACCACCAAATAAAACGGTAAGGCCTTGGAATTCGCCAGCAATGTTCATAACAGAATTCAAACAATTATAATTCCTTTCTTAGGCTGAACTTTTTTTAAAAAATTAACAAAGACTCTCAAGTAGGTCTTATCAGCTTTTCCACCCCCCTGCATAAATATGATGTTATTGGACAATTTGTACAGTACTAACCGTCAATATTAGTAGTTTCAAAACTCAAATTCCAGATTTTCAAGTTAGATTAGAACCTGGGATTCTAGATAACCAGCTCACCATGACTTCTCCATTAAAACTGTTTAATAACATTTTCTCATAATTTGTATACAAGTGATGTTCTTTACTGGTTGGAATAATAAACTTGACATTACAATTTTTTTTATACTAACCTGTGCTCTGCCTCCCCACTGGCATTCGAACAAAGCGTTGAGATGAGTATCGTTGAGCAGAAAAGGTTTCGCAGGAGAAGGGAATGCCTCGATTTCAGATGAGTACATGTATCTTTCATCAGACTGTTAATTGAGAAAGCACATTATGTTGAATTTAAAATTAAGATTGCGCAATAGTTTTTCACTTCAGACAGCTTTGTGGATATTCAGGCATGTAGATGTAAGGAGATACTGTCTGTTTGAAAGAGTCTGAATCTTTTCAGCCAAGCTTGAATTTTCAGAATTTCCCAGAGGTGAGAGGTAAGCAGGCTGTGGAACCCTTTGATTACAAACAAAATCGGGTCTCATGTAGTTTCATACCTAACATACTTCTAGTGGGCGTAGCATGACAATTTTTCACGTATCAATCTTAACCCCCACCTGACTACGCCATCCAAAAATTACGTCAACACGACGTCAGTGATGAAATAGAGCCCTTCAAACTATATGAACTGCCATCCAAGACGCGCAAACGAGCCCTTGAAATCGAACAGTTAATTCTCTCGTTTTCTCGTCGCAACGATTTCAATAGGATCGATAATGTCAGTCAGTTCTTTATTGTCGGCGCCAATGCCATTTCGGGCGATTGTACGTATATTTGGCAAGCTTTATGACGTGATTGTGATGTCGTAGTGACGTAATTTTTGGATGGCGTAGTCAGATGGGGGTTAGGATTGACATATCAAAAAATTGTTATGCTACGCCCACTAGAAGTACGTTAGGTACGAAACTACACGAGACCCCAAAAATCTTTCACTAGGTTGTCGAGGAAAAAGAGAATTTTTGGATTTAAAAATATTACATTGGATTCTTGGTATTTATTCTGGGGAAAGAAAGTTGGTAAATTGCTTAATCATCTGGGGGAAGCCTCAATTTCAGTAAACACATGTATCTTTCATCAGACTGTTAATCCAGAAAGTGAAATTATTTTGGATTCAAAACTAGTCGATAGAATTTTTCATAGGTCCTACAACATTTTTATTAACCTAAGTTCAGATGAACATTGTTTTATTCATATTCCATTTTAACATTGCTAGGGTTGAATTAAGTTTATTTTCCGATTGGATGAGGAACATTTCAAAACCCAAAAATATATGATAAACATTACCTCATTTTCTTCGTTCATTTTTCTCATCCACGCTTGAGAGATTTGCAGAGCCAGTGAAGCGTTAACTTTCTGATGATCACCAGCCAATCCAAGATGAATTTCTTTTCCGTCAGGAACTTTATACGTTGACAAATCGGGACAAATTTGGATTTTTATTTCAGTGTCGAGCGCGGTTTGAGCCATAACCTGCATAGCGGAATACGGCTGGGGAGAAGTGAAGGCTTGGGCGCCTGGTTTGAATATTCCAGACTTGTGCCAAGCGATCGATTCTATGGTATTTCCGAGATAATCCATGTGGTCGTATCCAAGCGGCGTCACACCACAAATCACGGGGCTTTGTACTACATTTGTACAATCAAATGTACCCCCAATGCCGACTTCCATAATAGCGACGTCAACTCGGTGCGATAAGAATACGTGAAAAGCCATCACAGTTAAAAAATAGAAATACGATGGGTAGTCCATTTCGCTGCCTCCTGCGGTTTTCGTAAAACGATTGTACAAGTCCTCAAAATAGTCCGCAAATTGAGTCTTTGAAATTGGTTGACCATTGATTCGGATTCGTTCACGGACTTCGATTAGATGGGGGGAGCTAAAAAACCCTGTCTTGTAACCATGGTGACGGAGGATGCTTTCCACAAATGCACAGGTAGATCCTTTACCTAGGTTCGAAAACATGAAATTGCATTCATTAATTCAGCGGTCGGCAACCCTTTTCATACTAAGGACTAAATTCAATTTTTAACATGTTCTCTGCGGGTTGTTCAGAGATTGTATGCACAATTGTGGAGGTTGAACGAAATATTTTATTATAAATATATCTATATCACTATACCGGGCAGTAGAGTAAGAGTTCGACATATTTAAAGTTGAAATTAATCATTTGCTTGGTTAAAATATCGATTAAGTTTATCGAACTAGAATTTCCAACTTAGCGAACAAGGCTTCTTTTAAGACACCACTGATTTGAAAGAGGTTGATCTACTCCTGGATGTTATTATGAGTGAACCTTATTAAAAACAAATCTTAGAGTTGTTTGTTATGAGGAAATATTCAATAAAAAAATATAAAAAACACCTTTTGTTCCGCTGACGTGAATAACGTTAAGTTTCTTCATATCATTTTGACCAATGGAAACTCGTTGCAGAAGATCTTGCATCGCGACTAGACAAGCCGCATCTCGAATCTTCGGCTTCCCTTTGCCAACCTGAAAGAAAAAATTTAAAGTCATAATTTTTGCAATGAAAAAAATATTTTAAGTACAGACTAAACTCCCTTTTACATTCAGTAATAGGGAGGTATGGTACTACGCTATTTATCGATGGGACCCCACCCTAACCTGATACTGTGATAGGAACAATCAAAATGTTCTCAAGTCCACCGATCTCAAAATTGGTAAATATCCCCAAAACTGGCACGGATCGGTAAGCGAACGAAAGACGTGGTTCACCATCGGCTTTTCTCTCCATCCCACTCAACACTCGTGAATTATAAGTTGTTGTTACTTACCTGCAGTACATTCAGTGTTCTCACGGCTTCATCGTATTTCATGTCTGCTCTTTCATTAAAATTCCGACGAAAAACAGCTGAAAATCTGGGAAAACGGGAAAGCGGCCTCGCGAGGCAAACATATGGCAACAGGCCGAATGCCAGCATGACGAAGTGGTTTTATATGACAAACTTTTTCTTGGAAATATGTCACCAAACTACTCCAGCATGTCGTCACGTGTTTTAAAGTGATTTTTGGTAGGATTTTCGTATTTATCTCGGAGAAAAGAGAAAATCGTTAGGTCGGCTTCATCAAACTTTCATCATTCCAGATTCCATGTCGGGTATGGGATTAATTAGCCATTTAATTATTTCAGTTGCATGGACTTGATGGTGTAATTGACCAGTGAACTATCTTAGATCAGAGGCGGGAGAAGTTATTAGAAGTTTATTACATTTAATAATTATCTACCTAAATTTTGCTGTTTTTTTTTAATTGCGTTTAAAGTAATGCCCGATACTTAATCGCGTTTACTCCTCTGGGTGCTTTTTTCGGTGGGTGGACACATACGCATTTTAACCTTCTTTTAAGTTATTCTCGTCTTCCACGTACCTATGCATTTTGTATGTATGTTTACTTTTTGTGTTGCTTATGTCAGATAACATAAAATGCTTGGTTCAAAACTCGTCGACTGATAGCTTGCTGAGAACACGATCCCAAGCTTTTTCGTTATTGGTAACTCACACAATTTGCGACGCAATACCCCTCGTCTGTACGTAGTAACATCTTCGTCATAAGATCGCTATTGCGTAGGTTCGTAATCAGTACGTCATGGCCCCATGTTGAACTTGATCATCCGACACAAGAATGAAGAATTGCACAATTCGCTATAACTTTGGTTATACAATAGCCACGGAAGCAATTCAAGTATTAGCTGAAAACATGAAAGGATCTCTATGAGATTGGTAATATATTCATCACCAAATACGAGATTTGGGATCATAAGTCACTTTGAAGCAGAAAAATATATTTAAACTAAAATCAATTTTTCACTTTTTGACAAGCGTTATTTCAAAAAGTAACATTTTATCTCACTGCACGATAAAATTTGCTTTCGTTTGAGATGTCCATTAATTTGCTAACAATAATTGTTAAAAAGTTATAAACGTTCTATATAACCAATATTTCGAATTATTTTATTGCCCCATCAATATGGCGCGGCGAACTTTTATGGGGAAAGAGTAACTTCGCTCAGAGACGTCATGATTCACGCAATTAACACGCTCTCCAAAAAATATGGCCAAGCTGCGACTTCCCGTGAAAAATGTCTGAATACCTTCCAATAAGAGACCTCTTTTACAATGAGTTTTATTTAAATTATGCCTGAAGAGTACTGCTGTGGTGTCAATATTGGATATCTGTTTAGGTTAACGCGCAGACGAAGTGCTGAACAACGCTTGATGTTCCCATGTTCATGAAAGAATTAGAAATGAACGGCATGCATGACTCAATCTGATCCAGCCTGTGTGATGTCATAATTGGAACAGTATTGAATGATCCGTGATGTTTGTCGAGTCACATATAGATAAGATCGATCGCTACAATAATTAATATATTTTCATTTCCAATTCTCAAGTATGATTTAAACGAGAATAACGAAAGTATTTTGACTTTTTCTACGCACCGCAGGTACAAATCCGCAAAAGGAGAATAATTTTGCGACGCTCTATCAATATTGGAACGACGCACTTGGGCGTGCGACGCCCAGTTTGAGAACCACTGGTGTACGAAATAGATCGTTCTGCTAAGTTGTCGTTGAGATTTCGTTTTCTTTGCAACTAATCGATCGATTTCAGATCTTTGGTGCTTTTTAAAAATGCTCATTTGCGCCTTTCGCTCCGAACATGGCCGTGTACAAGCCGTCACTGATATCCAACGATATGTATAGAACTCCTTATCATTAGAAGGATTGGGACCTTTCCTCTTTGGAATTGCATACGCTAAACTGGAAGAAACCTGATAACAAAGGATTCACGTGCATGAGTGGCAAGAGGGTTGAAATGCAATATATTAGTCGAAACAACAGCTGCGACTCGGCGAATTCTTGCACACGACAAAATGACAATATGAAAAAGTGAAACAACAAAAAAGAGCAAATCCGGCATTGTCACAGAACGTTTTCTTATCGCCTCGGCGATGCGCCAACAGTCGTGGTCATTGCCGCTCGATTGATTTACATGGATTTCCGTTTCCTAAGGTTTGATAAGATAAATCGCCCTTAACAGGAAAAATGAATATTTTTATTGATTGCTTGTATTTCTGGATGATGAACCACGATGAAAACAAAAGAAGAAACATTATAGGATTTACAAGTTTATCGCGGGGGAGGGGAAAGCATATAAGACGGCTCAATCATATGGCGAAACACGGCCTCTCGTCCGGTTACCAGCCCATGTCGGATTTGGGTTAGTTAGTCAGTTCTTCGTTTTCAAGTGCATGGGCTCGACTACCTTTCTTTCAACAGCTGTTTCTTTTTTAATATCAGTCGAACTTTATGAATAGGCTTGTTCGAAGTGAAGGTGTGAGGCGTTAGAAATAAAGAGGGACTCTAAAAGCTGACCTAAAGAGGCTAAGTCAGTAGCGTAGCATCCACGCATCCACCCTCGCAGTCCCCGCGGTCGCGAGAGGGCCCACAGCGCAAAGAGGCCCAAGCGGTTAAAATTTAGAAATTTAGGCCGCAAAACCAAAAGTTGCATTGCAAAACCAGTAGTGCACATCTTATAACGTTGATGTTAGTTCTGCTCAAATCGTTTTGTTACGTAACAATGCCAGGGAGTCGTCGATTTTCGGCGTCTTGTGGTTTGATCGCACCGGCAAAATTACGAAGGATGTCAGAATGATGTCGAAAGAAAAACCTCTCAGTGGCGCACAGAAACGCAGAAAAAGGGCAGAAGAGGGAGCACGTATGAAAAAAAAATTTAAAGTGACCAAAATAAACGGCAAATTTTAGGTTACCATTGCCTTTTAATAGCGACATGTTATGCTTTTTGTCGAAATAAAAAGCGTTGTTTTAGCTTATGTCCGAGAGTTTTCAGTGGAAATGACGCTATTTGCCCTAATTTTTGCGGGGGGGGGGGGGGGGGGGGCACGAGAGTCTGGCTACGCCACTGGGCTAAGTGATATAAATACAACCCATATTGTTGTTCGAATTTTTACAACGTCTTTTCATATTCCATGTATGCTGTCCTATTATAACGCAGCGGTCTCAAACGTCTGTTATACTTTTTAGGGGTAACATGTCACACCACTGTGTTTTAGGTCAGTAAGGTTTTGAACATAAATCCCGTCACTGTTATATTGTGCAATAATTATGCAGATACTGTTTCGTTTTTTGAGGCAAATAAACAAACATACATTTTGGAACAACTCCAACAGGGCAATCCTCTTGCACATAATTATCCTCCGCGGGATTCAAACCTACAAACCCACGCAGTAGGTGGCCAGCGTGTTCCTAATGCTAATCATGATACGCCACACCGACGAGTTCAATTAGAAAAATGTTGAATATTGAGTTTTTCTATTCTTGTATTTGCTGCTTTATTTCAACTACAAAGTATCGATGACTTGTTTAGTTTTTCACGGCAACTCATGAACTGCAATGAGCTGATATATGTTTTTGTGATCTGTTACATGTATTATAGGTATTTTTTTCATCGTATATTGGTTTTGAACGACGAAATAAATATTTGAATCACTGAGGTGATTGATAAACGAATCGACCGAATGGTGTCCAGTAGTATCATCCGTCTTATCCACATTTCCACCCATTTTTCGTTGAACGGCGCAGTTCAAAAATATCAAATCTCACCCTTCGTCTATCACGAATACCGTCATAAATCCGGTTATGACTCTGAGCACCACTGTCATGGTGAAACAGCGCGGTGTTTCGCAATATCCCATCTTGTGACGTTCACTTCAACAAAGACCTTCGATTTAACTAATTTCGTGTTTGAACCAAGTTCGTTTTGTTCATATTAACCTTGAATCTTGCTTGGCCAATTTAGAATATTAAACGAAGAAAGTAGTTTCGTTGGCGCCAGGTGTCTGACTAACGAGGGGAGAGTTTTCACAGTTTTTAGCGTGAATTTGACGGATATGCGTGAATAATGATCCTCGGACATGATGTCTATTTCTCGTTGTAAATTAGGATAAGATTTTTATGTTTAATCCTGGGAAAAGAAAGGCGATAGGGCAGGATATTCGTATGGCTAACTTGGCTTTTTGTCTGGTTCCGGTAGATACCGATACCGGTACCGTATATACAGTATATAAGTATAAGTTTATTTCGACTCCATAATCAGCAATAGACGATAAAAAAAATAAATAAAAACAAAAGTAAAAGTAACTGATTATAGAATCGGAAAAGCGAACAAAACCTAGAGTAAGGTTTGAAACGTACAGTATTAAACTGCTTGTCATACTGTGATACTAGGCCAGCAAGGTTTTGTACAAGTAAGTACAACTGAAGATGGTGTTACATTTCGACCTTTCAGCTTTTTGAGACTAATTATAGAATTGAATAAGTCTCTCAAAGAACTGATTATTGTCAGCAATCTCTCTCCTATCGGGATCGTTACAATGAGAAAACGAGAGAAATGACTGTTCGATTTCGGGTTCTCGCCTGCGCGTCTTGGATGACAGTTCGCATAGTTTGAAGGGCTCTATTGCGTCACTGTGACGTCGTGGTGACTAATTTTTGGATGGTGTGGTCAGGCAGTCAGATGGGGGTTAGGATTGACATGTGGAAAAATTGTTATGCTACGCCTACTAGAAGTATGTTAGGTACGAAACTACATGAGACCCCTCCTTTGTTGGAGTAAGTGTGATTTGAGCAAATATCCTATGATGTTTTTATATTTATTTTTATTCAGATCTCTAAATCTTTTTAGTATTGAAAATACTGCGGACACCTAGACCAAAATGGCGGGTGTATTCGAACTTGATCTGGACTGCGGAGGTCAAGGGTCAGCAATGGGGGAGATTTACGAATGTGGGGAAGTTCCCCTTCAAGGAATCGAAGATCCACAAGAATTAGAAAAAATCGAAATCCAGGACGCTTTAGTTAATAAAGGAACAGAGAAAATTGGTCCACACTGTTTCCAGTTACTTAAAGTTTTAGGAAAGGGGGGGTACGGAAAAGTTTTTCAAGTCCGCAAAACTACCTCCCCGGAAAAGAATAAAATATTCGCAATGAAAGTTTTAAAAAAGGCGACAATTGTGCGAAATCAAAAGGACACTGCTCATACGAAAGCGGAAAGAAATATACTCGAAGATGTAAAGCATCCATTTATAGTGGATTTATTTTGCGCTTTTCAAACTGGAGGAAAATTATATTTAATTTTGGAATATTTAAGCGGGGGGGAGCTATTCATGCATCTTGAACGTGAAGGAATATTTATGGAAGACATGGCCTGGTAATTATATTTTTGATTTCTAGATTGTTAAGGCGATGTGATGGTCTCGTGGTTAAAGCGTTAGACTTGAGTGTGTTGGCATCGCAGATTTGCACATTTGCCTTCAAATCGCATCAATCCCCCATATCAATCAAGACCTATCTGGATTTCATGATTTTTTTTCACAAGAAATCGGGTGTGTAATCACAGAGCTCGACGTGCAAATCAGAAATCCAGGTGTGAATTCGGAGACCTCGGCATTAGGGATGGCCAATGTAGAATAATTTACTATTCTAGAATAGTTAAATCGAATCCAGAATACCGAATCCTATTCTATTTTCATACTTATTCAAATAGTGGGAATTTCCACAATGCTGGATTTAGATGTTAAAAAGTTGTAAATGTATTACTATAAATGTATTATTTATTTGGAAATGCCTTGAACATTGGATTTAATGATACGAAACAGGCATTTCCCAGGACAATAAAATTTAAGAAATTTTAATATTTTTTGCCTCCAATTGTCCTAATGTTTGTAATCCCTAAATACTGATATGCCATAATATATATGTCCTTTTAACTAAAGGTAGCATATCGTACAGTACAGCACACTATACAAATCGGGTGACATTGTCCCGTTTCAGAGAAACCCATTTTACAGATGATCAGACACCCCTTCTTTGGGAGACGTCTGGACATTGTTGTCCCTCAATATCGGTAATAATGCAGTATAATGAAGCAAAATACTACAAAGAAGTGCACTCTAGTAACGTCATCATTGAATTCCTTGGGAAAAAATAATCCGATTTACCTAAGGAAAAAAAATTCTACCGTAGCATTCAAGAGTTTTTAGCAAGAAACGGCAATTTTGGTCATGTGACGGCCTCGATTAATTTAGATTTTTATTGAAACAAGCATGGCACGATATGAAGCATCTGACGTGGTCCCAGACGCTCCTCGTTTGTGAGACACATAGAGTGTTTGTTTTATTGAGCTAAATGGAGGGAAATTCTTGGAATTTGGATAGTGTGCTGTACTGTCGTAAGATATTAGTATCTGCTCAAACAGGGCCTTGTTTCAAGATATGAATAAGAAGAAATAGTAGATCCCTTTAAGTAAACTTTTATGTGAACCTGTATTTAAAGCTCTTGGTACATACATACATACAGTGGTGCATCGGTATTTTTTCCACCCTCATGTAAGAGTTAAAGACTTTTTTCGAAGAAATTGTATAAAAAACAAGGGGACGATGCTCAAATATATGGACCCCAAGCCCAAAACAAAATTTATGTAGCATTGCGTCAAATCGGGAACAGCCGTCACCTCTGGTGGATCAAAAACTGTATTCCTGTGGAAAATAAAAATATAGCAAAATTTTGGATCAAATATCAGATCTCATAGGATTTATAGAAAATTTAGGAACAAATGAAAGTAACAATCTTTAATCACTGAAAATTTTAAAGCAATTGGTCCATTAGAGAATGAGAAAAGTGAATTTTCCATAAGATAACAACAACAACAACAACAACAAGAGTGATAACAACAACATAATAACAAAACGATCCATTTGTCTACTTGTGTCCAAAAAAACTATATAAAGCTCTCAGTGCATCAGTGGGGTTTCGCAACTATTCTACCATTGCTTTTTTACTGCCTAAATGTTTCTTTTTGTTATTTGACTTTGTTGTTAATTTATCTTTCAGTTTCTACCTCGCTGAAATCACTCTTGCTCTGGGACATCTTCATAAAGAAGGAATTGTCTACCGGGATTTAAAACCAGAGAATATATTACTGGATCAAACCGGTCACATCAAGTTAACAGATTTTGGTCTCTGTAAGGTCTGTATACCTTGATTTAATAAATTCAATTTTAGTGAAACATGGGTCAGATGGGTGCCAAGATGTCCCCTTTTGAAAACTCTGGCTGCGCGCCTGCATGGGTGCCAAGATGTCCAAAACAAATCAGATATTCGAAGGGTGGTTCATGTAACGGTTGCGACTCCCTTTACCATTAAATCCATCCATCTGAAACACATAATCGGTTAATTAACTAATCTTATACCTAGGGATGGGCAATATAGAATACCGAATCCGGAGGATTCGAATCCCAAAGTATTCGAATCCAACAGGATCCGATAACAGGATTCGGTTTCGGCCTCTCCGGCGCCATGCGTCGATTTTTGCATTTCGGGTTTCTAAATATCAATTAAAGACGAGCGTTTTTCTCGCGTGGAAATCTCTCTCGTTTAGCTAGACTTGCGTCTGCTCGGAAAGAACCCGTAAAATCGGTAAACTTCAAACACTGTAATCTTAATCGGCGTATTCCGGACAGGAAGTCGGCGAAGTACATCTCATGGCGAAGACTCGTTATTGCTCCATTTTTGCGTTTTCGCCGGGCGTCAATTTTTGTATTTCGGATTTCTAATTTAACAATTAAAGACGAGCGTTCTTTCTCGCGTGGAAATTTCTCTCGTTTAATTAAACTTGCCTAATCGCAAAGAACCCGTAAAATCGGTAAACATCAAACACAGTAATCTCAATCGGCGTATTCTGGACAAGAAGTCGTGAAGTACACCTTACGACGAAGACTCGTTATTGCACCATTTTTTGCGTTTTCCTGCTTTGCTATCTAGCGAGGGTTTAATAATAATAATTATTTGTGCCGACTTACTGGCGATATTCCGATAATTTGATTGCAACAATCTTCAATTGTTTACAGGCGTGCCTTGCTTTATTTTACATTACTGTAAATGATTTTCCGCGACCGGCGAGTTTTCCCCAGAAAATGATGCATGTAAATCAAAAGCCAGGCGTAAAATGTTATGACATTACTTGCGATTAATTTAAATCAAATATTATTTTGGAATAATTTTATTACTCTTATTACGCCAGTTTCCGAAATACAAAGTTATATCGCATAACACGACGATCTGTCGCATTTAAATTTCACTCCCAAAAGATTACATATCTTTCGGTCCGTTTCTATTGTTCAAGATAGACGCACGTTTGATCGAGTGTCTGTAGTAATTTTATTCGCCGATAAACTTGCCACAAATGCCACATCTGGCGAAAATAGTTACGTATTGAGTTTGAGTAGGGCCAAGTCTGGGTAGATAATGATATGTAACGATAATAATAGAAATTGAATTCGTCTTTAGATGATGTTAACTAATAACTAACTACGAAATCGCGTTTACGGGAACCTTGTTTTGCACGTCTTGATCGCACAGAATAATAATAAGTTGATTTTAATTGATAGTGGTTAAATATAATATTTTACACCGGTCGCATAGGTTGCAGTGGCCACACGCTGGTCCCGCATCTAATTAATTCTCAGCGGGTGTGTTTTAGTACACTCGACACTCTATAACATTGATAATGATTTAATGCCGTTTCATATCTATTTTGGTATTTAACCGCTTACTATTACAGTGTTTGAAGCGTAATTTAGCATATAAGTATTTAGAGATTACATACATTTGGAACAATTGAAAGCAAAAATATTGTAATATTGTTAGATTTCATTGTCCTGGGAAATGCCTGTTTAGTATCAAATCAAATACAATGTTAAGGACATTTCCAAATAAACAATACATTCATAGTAATACATTTATAATTTTTTGACATCTAAATCCAGCAATCAGGAAAATTCCCTCTATTTGAATAAGTATGAAAATAGAATAGGATTCGGTATTCTGGATTCGATTTAACTATTCTAGAATATTCTAGAATAGTAAATTATTCTACATTGCCCATCCCTACTTATACCCAAAATAGACTGGTAACAAGACGAGAGGCCGTGGTTCATCATATGATTAAGCTGTTGTAATTGTAACGTCTTTTCATTCCCCCGGAATAAATATGGAAATCCTATCCTACAATTTGAAGTTGATCATATTCAATATTTTAACAATCTTGACTTTGGGAATAATTTCTAAACAATTAAAGTCTTACATTATGACTAAAAAGGCCAATAGTTTCTGAATTCATAATATATTGTTGCGGTAAAATCTAAATAGCTTGTGACACATTTTCCAAAAATTGTCGTATTTGGTTCGACTGCAGTGATACATGGAACCAGTCCTTATTTCAATATTTAACTGTATTTTTAAATTCAAACTCATTGAATATGCATAAGTCTCAACATCTCAGCCTTTTAATTGAAATACTCATATCGCTTCAAACTTTGATTAGAAAACCGGTTTGAAAAGCATCTGTTTCGTTGCAGTTTTTTTTTTAAATTAAAGTTTATTTAAAATTCCAACATTCACTCTTTTTGTCTCGACTCTACAATAACTCAGAAAAGTTAAGATTGTTATTAGTTGTTGGATTTTTTTTGCAAACACCAAATCAATTTGTACAAAATAGCAATTTTTATTTAAAACTGTTGAATTGATTTGGTTGGCTGTCACTCGTTTACTGTCATTGTAACTACCAGAAAAGAAAAGAAAAATTCCAAGAACTTGAAGGACAGACAAAAAAATTTAGGCCTAAATCTATTTCTAATAACTTCAGTTATGTAGATTTCTTCACCCTCCAGAAGTGTGTGTACCAATATTTTGTTCGTCTCTTCACATCAAGTTGTGTAAAGGGACTGAAGCCTATGGGCAGGACGACTATTCACTTGGCTAACACAGACAGCGCCCGAACTTGTAATAGAACTAAAATGATGAAAATCAGAATAAAATTATAACCCTAACCTTCTACTCATACTACGGGAGTGGTGTCAGTTGCTTCAAGTCTCACTGCAGTATTTATTAATTAGCATTCTGGACCATGATTCATCATAGTCAGTGATCTTCTTTAATGGTTGCCCATAACCTCGCTCAGAGATGAGTTCCCCATATCTGGGAGTGAGTGTTCGAAACTTTGCTTCGAGCTAATTTCTGAAAAATGAAAAAATTGCAATCAATTTTCAAATCATTCTGAATATTACAATAAACATTAGTAAAACTGATATCTTCTATCTTCCATATTTGGAAGCGAGTGTGCGAAACTTTGCTTTGAGCAAATTTCTGAAAAATGAAAAAGTTGCAATCAATTTTCAAATCATTCTGAATATAGCAACAAACATTAGTAAAACTGATAGTTATTGAAATGCCAGATCCCAAGGTATTAATAATTTATCTTGTGAACGTGTTTTGCCCATCCTCTCAATGCACCTCTTTCAACAATTTGATTAGTCGGTCAAACGTATTAGGAGAAAGTAGATGTAGATTGATTCTCAGGGAGAAAAGATTTCCATAAATTCAATTATTGGAAATATTTTGGGGCTCCCGAAGTATGCGAACCAAGATGGCGGACATCGGAATGTAATATGTGTACTAGGTTAGGGTTAGGCCATAATTTTAGGTATAAATACTACGGGAGGCTCTTGGCTAGTCTTCGAACTGATAATAGGACTAAAATAAAAAAAAATTGGAAAGCAATTATCGCCTAACCCTAACCTGTTACCCATGTTACGTTCCTATGTCCGCCATCTTGGTTCGCATACTTCGGGAGCACCAAAATATTTTTGTAGAATTCAATTTAGAATAATTTTAATCAATAGTGATGGCCTAGTGGTTAAAGCGTTGAACTTGACTATGTTGGCACTATGGGTTAAAAGTCCTAGGTTCAAATCCTGTGCCCGTCACCGCACCCAGGGTATCATAAATTGGGTAGACCATTGACGTCGGATATATTCAGTTCTTCAGTCCCAGTATATTGTAGTTCTTTACATATTATTTGCTGCTTGAGAGAGATTTGATTGGAGAGCATATGCGATGTCGACTGTCGTATAAAAAATAACTGTCTGCTATAATGAGTAGCCTGGCCAATGAATGCGTAAGCTCAAAATATGTGCAGTGCTTTTTCACTTACAGATGCAGTTAGAAGCCCACTCTCATAGTGTCTGGGAAAATGTTTTTCAATATTAGACAACTTTTTTATCTCAAAAAAAATCTTTGTACATGGGACCACTTATATTGTGCTGAGCACAATGACAGGAGCGCTCAAATAGAGTTGAAACAAGTCTCTTGTCAACCGTTATCCAACCCCATTGCAAGGGTGAACCCACAGACATAAACTTATCTTTTCAACAGTCACATGTATCGAAACTCTTTTATCAGGACTCATTTTTTGTAGTTACCGTAGATGAGGGCTCGGGTATACCTGACTAATCTAAATAGAATAGGAATTTTTGTATAAATATACGGGGAGAATGTAGTCAGAACGATGACTTAATAATATAGTGAGCCCTTCCAACGGCAGGTGATAGGCATGTAATTTAAACACAAGATGGAAATTATACCTTAACCCTTTATTTAACAGGAATCTATCCTAGAAGGCAACATGACGCACACATTCTGCGGTACGATAGAATACATGGCTCCAGAAGTTCTGCTGCGATCAGGACACAACCAAGCCGTTGACTGGTGGAGCCTGGGAGCGTTAATGTTTGACATGCTGACAGGTAAGACTTGAGTTTGTTTGAATACTAGTGTACTAGATTAATTCAAGTTAGGAAAAGATAGAGCACAATCGGTGTTAAAAAAATAGTATGAATTTCGGTGCTCCCGAAGTATGTGAATTAAGATGTCGGATACCGGAACATAGTATGTGTACCAGGTACCATAATTTTGGGTACAAATACTACTGGAGTCACTTGGCTAGTCCTCGAACTCGTAATAGAACTAAAATAAGAAAAATTGGAATGAAATTATGGCCTAACCATAACCTAGTACGTTCTGGTAGTCGCCATCTTGGTTCACATACTTCGGGAGTACCTAAATTTCTATACTATTTTTGAGATGACGTGGGCCTATGGATAATTTAGAATTTGTAGCATAAGGCTAGTAGTCCTCCCTCTTTTATATACTGTATATGTTCGTTCAAAAATAATACTTCAAAAATAGCAAGCGCCTGTGCTAGAATAAGGGCCCGGCCGGTTTGAATAAGGGCCCTGTTAGTGAGTTTGGTTAAAAAACATGGGCCCGAGCTACAAAATGAGCAAATACGGTATTTCGCAGAAAAAACCTTCTGGCATTTGCTCATTTGGTACATTCATTTCAACATTCGCTGAAATTTAATGTTTGATATATTTTACTGGTATGACACTTTTATTCATTTTTTTATGCCTTCAATTTGGAGTTTTTGAGTGGAGTGGAAGCAGGCAACTGTATTCTAAACTAAGTAGAAACATTCAACAACTCTTGATATGACTCAATGTATATCTGGTAGTGATTTGCTTGGGGCATCATTGCCCTTTTGAAAAAATGAAATGAAGTTCCTCTAAATTAAAATTGAGAATTTAAATCATTGAATATTTTTATTTCGCATCGGCGTGATTATTCAATTTTGAATTCGATTTCAACCATTTAAGAAACGTTGAGTTGGCATTTACGACATAACTTAGCAAACAGAACCACATTCCTATATCGGTGTTGTTATGTAACAATCACTCACACTATTGACATTGTTACAACATACTTGAGTAATAATGCCGCTGTTTGGGATGTCCAATCTTATTAAGACTTAATAAGTGACATGATATAAGTACTTCAAATAATTACTGGAAACCAAATAATTTTGTTTATTTTACAAATTCGATTTTCCAGTCCTATTAAATATATGTACTTCTCTGTGTTCTTCCTTAAACATGCTCAAATTAAAATATATTTAATCTTCCGTATTTGAATACATATTAGGCCTGATTACATGTCCATCAATATCAGTCCAGCGAACCGGTTCGGTTTAGAAAAGTCAAAGTAGTCACGGAGACCACTTAACGCCCTCGATTACATGTCCAAACCAACGACTAACATACCGGTCCAAACCAACAAGATGAGACTAGGGTTTTATGACTAAAGCAAATGAGTCGTGATTTGCAAACACTGCATATATATATTTTATTTTCAATAAATTCAATACAAATGTTGATTAAAGTATCAAAATTAAATGCACGTTCTTGATTGAAGTTCTGTGAAGTTATTTGCGGAATAGGATGAGGGGTTGCTTTCCCGTTGAAATTTGCCCATAATCTGAAAACAAAACGACGAATTAATTGGGGGCATAAAAGATAGACGAGTTAGATCATTTTGGCCGACTATTCAGCGTTCAACGTTGCAGAGTACTGGCACCTTACGCCACACGACCCATTCAAATATTACGTTAGGCCTACAGTTACCAGTAGTCTACTGGAAACCAAATTAAAACAGTTGTATTTTATCAACCAAACACTTTGTGTGAAGTGAGCTCACCATATGTAAACAGAAACACTTTCAATATTTAATATCGCCCTACTACTGCGACGTTACCGACACTGAATCTTTGAATTTATGCCGGTAGGCCTATGTACAGTAAGGGTACCGGTGCCAGGGTATGGCTCAATCAAAATTCTCAATGCAAACTGAAGTTTATCAACAATAGTCGTACTGCGCTCAGTTTATATCAATAAATCTTTGGACATTAAGAATTAATTTCTTATCACAGCCCTGATGGCTACACATTGAATTGCTGAGAGTGATAAAGTTTTGAAATGAAAGTGTCTGGCTTAGTGGACATGGGCAAACTACGGCCCGCGGGCCAAATCTGGCCCGTTGGGTATTTTCAATCTGGCCTGCCCGATGCTGCCACAACCAAGCTAAAACCAAATTTTGCTGTTTTAGCAAAAAAGGGCTCAAGGACTTTGTTGGGATTGCGATCAAGCACGAGGCTTATTGTTTTTCACTCTTGCTTTTGTAAAACTGTAAATATTGTCCATGAAATGTAACTTTTACTTCATACTTACAGGGCTCGCCAGTCTAGATAGGCAAAAATTTTGACCCCTCGTTCCGAATATCTTGCATACCCCTGGTTTAAACCCAGAATATAGAAAATGGGGAAGGCAATGTCAAACCTGAAAGATCCTGGCCCTGCCTAAATAATAGTTTCTATATTAGAGGATGTTTGTAGTGAGCCTTGCTCAGTGTGAAAGGTCATACAAAATAACACTTCGAATCGAACACTTCGATTCTAAAATTCTGTCTTTCATATCGCAAGTCCAAAAATCATGTATAAACTTGATTTTGTAATTCTGTCTTTATATCGCAGGGGCTCCACCATTCACAGCCGAAAACCGCAAGAAAACTATAGATAAGGTTCTACATGGTAAATTAACATTACCAAGGTACTTGACTCCAGAGGCGCGAGACTTATTGAAGAAATTACTGAAACGCCATACTGTGTCTCGTCTCGGAGCTGGGCACCAGGACGCTGGGGCAGTACAGGCCCACTCATTCTTCAGGCATATTGATTGGAATGATTTGCTGCTTAAAAAGGTAAGATTTGAATTTTTTAGTCAATCTGTCGAGGCAGATAGACAAGAATGACCAAATATTTTACTATTCCGAATACTTTGTGAGAAAAGATTTTCGAATATGAAACAGCGAGCACACTCTAAATTGGGAAAAGTTCATGTGGAAAATTACATTAATTACGATATCTTCATGTTGAAAAACAACACAAATATAAAAGATCATTGTTTTCCTTGTGTTATTTGCTACCAGTTTATTGTGATATACTTTTCTGACAGCTTAAAATTACTAATTTTTAAATAAAAATAGGTTATTCCTAAATTCAAAAATATACTACATATATTGAATTCTTGAATATTCGATTTGTTCTGGGTAGAGATGGAGAATGTTCGAAACTAAGTAACTTTCCATTTTGAAATATTGTATTCAGTATTCTAAATCAGGTCGTTTTTAACTTTAAAATCACTGGCTCAATCTTATACCCGCTAACTCACTCAGGGTTTGATAAAACTGTTGTAATCCTGACAAATAAAAGGATTCCAATTTTATTTCATCTTTAGTACCTACTTACATATCAGTGAATTCTCGTGCATAGCCTAGGTTCAGAGCGAAAATCGTGTGTAACTCTGAATAGGAAAGACCTGCCCTTCCAAAAACATGAAAATTTGGTAATCCGAGATGGCAGACACCGAAACGTAGTATGTGTACCAGGTTATGGTTAGGCCATAATTTTATTCCAATTTTCCTTATTTTAGGTCTATTACGAGTTCCGTGACTAGCCAAGTGACTTCCGTATATTTGTACCTGAAATTATGGCCTAACCCTAACCTGATACACATACTTCATTCCGGTGTCCGCCATCATGGTTCACATACTAAGGGAGTACCGGAAATTCATCCCTTGATTTCTTTCTTTCTTGGAAAGCTCACAATTTTCTCCATGGAATATCCAAACGTACAAAATTTAGCCCCAACAAACATTGAAAAGTTTGGGAGGACTTTTCCGGGTTAAAATTTCCCTGAACATATAATTCATTTTTTTTCACTCAGGTTGAACCCCCTTTTACTCCTCCAATCAAAAACGATGAAGATGTCTCCCAGTTTGACGTGAAATTTACAAAGCAACCACCAGTTGACAGCCCCGATAATTGTCCGTTATCTGAGAGCATGAATCAGGTATGTGATAGGTTACATATAAATGTTTATTTAGTGCAGTGCTTCTCAAACCGGGCTCTCATCCGGGGCACCACAAATCAGTTTGGGGGCCACAAGCGAAGGCCTCCACTATGTACCATTCACGATATCCACATTTAATGAAAATGAATATGAATTTATTGTGTATATGCACCTTTTTTCGCTTTTGTTTTTCATTATTAATCGTGCCACATAAAATGGAAAAGCGGTAAAAAAACTAGATGTAATACAGAGTAGAGCTACGATCTGAAGCCCGACGCGGCCCTAATTTCAGTCGACCTGAAATGTCAATCATTAAGTTCGGGTAGGATCGGGCGTTTCTATCGCTGACTTTTTTTTTTAAATAAATATATGTTCATAAAATGTATATACTAAAACTATGTGTGGATGCTAAACTAAGGAATACTTGTTGTAAAATAAATAATTTGGATAAATAATAGCAATGACAATCCAAAGAACTCCTAAATATAATGTGAAGTTTTGAGTTTTCTTCGGGCTCGGGCCTGCAAATCCAGTTTATTAGTCGGGCTCGGGTTTAAAACCCACAGGCCTGGGTAGGGTCGGGCTGGAATTTTTGGGCCCGATCTTACCTCTAATGCAGAATCACAATGGAATTTAGTTCCAGTAGATTTTGGCATTCCAGTGGTCCTCCGTAACTTGCTTCCGAGAGATGTTCATGAATTTTTATTGAGCAAATTTTCTAATAAAAATATATTAGTTTGATTTGCTTTCTAAAGGCATCAAGAATTTTATGAAACTATTACAGTTGCGAATAAGACGAGTTCAATAAATTTTTAGAACATTCTGAATCTATCATCTCCTTTGGTGAACACCAAAGGTATTCATTCCACGGTTTTACTCATGTCACACCATCAGTTCTTAATCTGTGATTACTGTATTCTATTTCAATGCATTTTACATACATTTCTGCTCACAGCTTAAAACTCAGGTTCCCAAATAAAAAATATTGATTGTTCAATTTTTCTGTATAAGTGAACACTGATTTTTTCCAGGTATTCCACGGTTTTACTTACGTTGCACCATCAGTTCTAGCGAGCCTTCATGAAGACAATGATGAACCTACATCGAGGGTCAGGTCTCCCAGAAGGTTCTCGGGAGCTCCTTTCAGGTTCGGTTTTTATTTATACAAAAACAGACAGATTTGGTGATCGGCCACAGGTACTTCAAGTTTAGAAATAGTTCCACTTGCAATTTGTGGGTGCCTAGTTGTCATAGTGTCGGAATTAACATCGCAGATCAAAAATTTTGAGTTCAAATCTATAAATACCACTCAGGGTGAAAGAAAAATTGTTTATGCAATGCTGACAGGGCACATAGCAGTTTTTTCAAAAATACAGACGTGGCCACATCGCATAGCTTTGTTCTGAGTTTTAGGCATATGGGCGTGATATAAAAAAAATTTGAGTTCTAATGATTAAACATAAAATAGACGTCATTTAACTTCTGAAAGAACTCTTCTGAATTACTACGTTAATTTTCTGTGAAAATGTCATTCCATAATGTAGTATTTTTTCGCTTTTCTTTTTTGGCTTTTTATTATGAAATGTGGCAGATAAAATGGAAAAGCATTAAAAAAATCTAGCTGTAGTGCTGAGTATTGGGTTTTAGCTGTTCCTATGTGCTACCCCCCCTTATTTTAAATATTTCATGTTTTCAGTCCAATGAAAGTCGACAACCCTTGGCAGTCTCAGACAATGATGGGGGGAGAATTTTTACCGATGGAAACGAGTGAGATGGATTGTGATAATCCTGTTGTTGTGGTTACGACGACATCATCATCAACCAACCGTGTCACTTCGTTCGACGTTTCTCACTCCAATTTTGGAAACGAGAAATCACCGCCGATACCTGTCAGGGTTCCCGGTCCAAAACATAAATAATTTTATTCATTTTATTCTTTTACTTAATTTAATCACCTCCCCAAATCTGAGCATGCTCTTGTTCAGAGCCTTGTTAAGAGTGCAAATATCCCACGAGATCTGCCATTAATCGGTTGTAGTCGAAATGACTTTTTATCTTTTAAAATCGGTTTTGATTGATATACGAATCTAAAATATCAAATATATTTGAATTATGCCCTGGAATCAATGATGCATGACTTGTCAGAATACTTCTATGTTTATTGAATAGAGCAAATTCTGCCTGGTCATGGTTGATTGATTTTTCCTTAAAATAAAGTTGAATGATATATGGGCTATAGAATTGGTCAAGCATGACTTGTCAGAATAATTCCATGTTTATTGAATAGAGCAAATTCTGCCTGGTCATGGTTGATTGATTTTTTATCAAAATAAGGTTGAATGATATATATATAGCATAGGTTATAGAATTGATCAAGCACAACTTGTCAGAATAATTTCTATACTCATTGGGCGCTACCGAATCTGCCAAGATATGGTCAAATGATTATTTATTACAATAATTCAGTTTACCTTGATTTACTGTCACAATTATAAACCTGAATATATAGCCTGCAATTCTTCTATCATTACTCTTTCCACTTTTAGTTGAAATTCAGGACCTACTTTGAGCAAACTATGTATTAATGAGAAGAATAGTTATGCTGCAACTGGCATACAAACTTCATTACTGAAATTTAACTGGTAGTTTAGTAGAGAAAAATGTGAACTTTTTACCTGCAAAATTATGGTTGTTGGTTACCCCAGATTTAAGATCCTGATATAAGCGACTAGGCTCCAGGCCCACCCACATGTAGTTCCTCATAACTTACCAATTAGTTTGACCTGAATTCAGGAATTCATATTGAAGGCTTGTTATTATCCATCTTTCCCAAAATGGGAACAGCTTGTTATATTCTTCACATAGAAAAGACTAGATCTGTCGAGGCTGAAAATTTTTTCAATCGTCTGGGTTGGTGAAACTTATGATCCGACACACAATTGTAAACAATATATACTCTGTGTTGAGAAATAAATTTATACGCTCGTAAAAAAATTCCGACCTGAGCTCGGAACTTCCAGAAAATCAAATTTTCATAAACTTTGTCGTTTCTTGAATAGATTGTTAAGAACGTTTAGTAAACTTAATGCTTCTTGAGTTTCTGTGGAAAATCTTGATTTTTTTTTATCACTATTGAGTCAATCGACTCGGACTCCGTATCCCTGGAATGTAAATTAAATGCCAAATTTAATTAGGCAAATAATATTTATCACCCATTCATTTCATATCGGCACAATCCATTTTGTGGCAAAATCTTCATTGAGTTCAGCTTTGATTTGTTTATTTATTTAAATAATCACAGGTTAAAATCCCATCACGCGCATGAATAGGGTAGGGCTACTCAACTGGCGGACCGCGGTCTGAACTTTTTGAGTATTCGATGCAGATCGTATTTATTTTGCAGAATTGGTTCAGTTAGGTTTGAATTTGAAGGCTTCTACTGAATGATTTTTATTTGTAGTTCCGGAAGTTTTTTTTTTATCATTTGCTCATAGTTGCACTTGCTATATGCAAAAAGAACTGATACTATAATCAACAATAACCAATTATAATGCGAGTCGAAGAATCATTAGTGTTCGAATTTATCACGGCGTCGTAGTATTCTACTGAAATATATTTCAAGCACACTCAGAAGACCGAACCCCAGTACTTTTTCAGTTTTATGCGCAGACCTTCTGTAGAAATAGTTGAGTTAGCCCTGGGGTAGGTCATGCCGATGGAGATATTCTGGTTCCTCTAAAAATATAGCAGCCGCTTACATGTCATTAATTGCATGTAGAGAGCGGCATTGCTCTGGGTAGGCAATCCAGACCCAGGAAGATTTCGGTTTTCCAAAAATAGTAACTCATGTATCAGAGCCTTGTATCATGTGAAAGACATTGAATCCCTTTGAAATATGGATTTTTAACCTTTGATCTTTAACCTCTGCTGACACCAACAAGCGCTAACCACTAGGCCATCATGTACTTTTATTTATCCTTATTTAAATTATGTTATTTAATACTTTTTGCCAATGAACGAGCAAGTTTTGACGAGCACGTTCCAATTTTGTGTTTTTGAAAAGTTGCAAGATATTGGAGTATTTTTTGAAGATATGGTCATGTTTAGCCCAGTGCTTGTTAGAATTATGATTTTCTGGATTATCAAGTACTATGTTTTTTCTCCAAACAGTTAGCCATTGGATCTGGCTACCACAATTTCAACAGCCTTTGACTTTTCATTCGGTTCCTTTAACTTCGCTCAGTGTTAGTTTGGCTGAGTAATGCACAACCACAATCTCATATACATTCAATAGTACTTGCATATATGTAACTTTGCTCAGGTATTAATTTTCTGAGTGGGTGAGAGTAATTTTATATGGTTTCATCATTAGTACTTGAATTTCAGTGGTGCATTAACTTTACTCAAAGAGTCTCCTTTACTTCTGAGTGAGTGCCCGTAACTTTACTCAGAGATGAGTCTGCTTTACTCCTGAGTTAAGTGTGACCTTACTTTGAGCAAATTCTATTAGTAAGTCTGATTTTATCTTAAACATCATTTTTCATTATTGGTTTCATGTGAGCTTTTGAACAAAATATCTTAAGTTTTTATCAGGGATGTGGAGCTAGAAGAACTCCTGGTTGCAAAAATGTTATCCTCGAATTTTGAGAAAAACAAATTTTGATACCAAAAACTGGCGCTTTAAAAGTGTGTGTACCAATATGGAGGTAGCCTAACTGATTTTGTTCGCCTACTTTACATCAAGTTGTGTAAAGGGACTGAAACCTATGAGCAGGGGATATATTCACTTGGCTAACACAGAGAGTCCCCGAACTCGTAATAGAACTAAAATAAGGAAAATCAGAATAAAATTACATCCTAACCTGGTACACATACTACGGGAGCACCCAAAAACTTTGGCGTAAACAATTCTTTTCTTCTTTAAATGTCTGTTTAGCTTAAGTCTGAAATTTTATATTACGTTGAAAGTTTGGCTTAAAATGATTGAATTCCCATTCTGTCTCCATTTCCCTGGTTTTTTAGGGTATTATTTCCATAATTCTCAAGTAATTTTAATGAGAAGAATCCCAATTCATGCTCAAAATATACCACACCTTAGCCTCCTAGTATTTATTGCTCCTAGCTAAGGGATTATGACCATCTCCGATGCTCTTTGCACCAAATGTCTGCGATCCCATATATGGCATCACTGTCTCTAGCTACTGACTATGGAACAATATATATGCGATTATTCTGAGTATCCCCACTCCATGCTTTTCTTGGCAGCAATCATCTCAATCAGTTGCATTTTGAACTATCTATTCATTAAGTGCTCTTGCTGTCCAGTTCTGCATCAATGATCTTTTTATGTAGTTTGATCACCATGGAGCGAAAAGAAGTTTTATTTTGATCTCTGCTATCTTGTATATTTATTTATTATCAGTGGGTCATGTACATTTTTGTGGTTGCCAAGGCAACGATACTTGTAATTTATAATAAAGGTAAAATGATTGTAAGCATCTGTGGGAGAAATTAATGGTTCATTCAATATTTGGGTAACGATCCAATGATGTCGAAATAGTCAGCTAATTCGATCATGTTTTTTGAGAGTGAGCATAAGTTGGCAAAAGGGCATTTCAGGGTGGAGCGAGATGTGGAAAAGCAGCGGCGCTCCTAGATGAGTCTGACAGAAAACAAAGAAAAGAGTCTCAACTATGTATGTCAGGTAGATTGGGCCCAAAATTTCCAGCTTGGCCCGACTAATTCACTGGATTCTTAGGACGGGGCCGTGGGTAAAAAAAAACGACCAATTAACCGCATTCGAAGGCCCGAGCTGGGTTCGGGTTAAAGGTCGCGGAAAGGTCCATTACACCTTCTCTGATTTATAACAAGTGCCTTTGTTCAGTATCCACACAAAGTGTTAGTATATATTTTTTTATAAACATATATATTTTATTTAAAAAAAGTCAGCGATAGAGAAGCTCGACACGACCCGAACGTAATGATTAACATTTCAGGCCAGACCTTAGCTCTAATGTCAGGCCCGTCAATCCAGGATATTCCATCGGAATTTCAGTTCACTCAAAACTATCTTTGACTTTTTAAGTCTAGTCTCCCTAGTGATGAGTAGAAACTGCAAATATAAATAAACAAAAAAATGAAGTCAAATATAAAAGTCATATACTGCATGTAAATAATTATGTCTGAAAATTCTCACGGTATGGAAAGTTCTATTGGAGCTGAACTTACTTATGATGGCAAGATCTCAGCAATCATTTTTTACATAATTAACCTCCACAGAATTTGCACAAAGCACTAATCGCAGGGCTTTCTCAGATGCATTAGTAGTGTAATTATTACTTTCATTTAAAAACAATTTTCGTTCATAAAGTCTTGTTGGGCATGATGTTTTGCCTCAAATCTGTTTTTTGTATTTTATGGGAACACGTTCATATGACATTCGGTACAGTTCTTTTATCATTGAGCTGACATTGTTAGTCATTAGGCTTTGCCTCCATACCATTGAGATAAAGTATTCACTTCTTCATGTTAAATTTGTCATAGATCCGACAAGACGACTTAATTATACAGCGAATAACGGCCTCTCCCGGGTAGCAGTGCAGTGTCGAAAAAAAGACTCGAGTTGAGTTGATCATTTGGCCCCCTGGGAGTCCGTGATGACTGCACAGGGGGTTCGCAACGATATGAAGAGAGTGATCGATCTTTAATGATTGATTTCAATCAAAAAGCCATTGTTTTTTTTTGGTTTAGCGTAGCGGATGAATATTCAAGTGCATAAACTGGATGGGGATTCGTCATAAATCATTCCTTCTCAACAATTTGTCCCAAATAATTTGCCGGTCCTCCGTCGGTTTCGGTAAAGTTCTCGCAAGATCGCCGATCATGAGCACAGTGTCAGTTGTGTGTACGACGTCATCAATTTTACGATCCAAAAGAGCACTTTCAAGTTTCGTTTTTCGTCTGCGTAAAAATTCATATTCAGCAAGTGTTTCTTCTTTTTTGAGACAAGTTTCACATATTTTGGGGTCGTGAATTTTTGTCTGACTGGCTTCTTTTGCAAGGTGAAGGATATTTTCAGTTTTTAGTCGATTAATGAGTTCTTGAGGGACAGATTTTTCTGTTTTTTCGTTTTTCATTTCTGGCCCAAATACCACTCCATCATTATTATCACCAAAAGTTTGAAATGTTCTGTCAGTATTGTATTTCCTGCTTCCTTTTTCTGGATCAGTGACTTCAGTCATGGGTCGTTGATTTTGCTTTCTATTAGAATCCAAAATTTGTATCAAATGTCCACAAGTATCCAATCTTTCTGAGTGTTTTTCGTTTTCATCAGTTTTGTCTTTTATATCCTCCTCTGTTTTTATTACATCACTATCACCCCTCTCATTTCCCTCATTGTCATCACATAAAGGTTTTGTTTTATGACCACATAAGAGATTTATCCTTTGTTGAATAAACAAACATTTTCTTTCTTCATCCATTTCCCACAATTCAATACTCAAAAATCAACTTAAATTTAACTCAAAAAACTGAGAAAACACAAATCAAAAGCAGCGTAAAAGCAAAAAACAAAAATTTTAAACAAGATATAAAACACAAAATTTTTATCAAAATTACGTTTTGAGATATTTTCATGGTATTAGAAAAAATTCCTTCTTCTGAAAGTCCCTTCATGGAATATTCCAGTTATACAAAATTCATCATATCTACATTGAAAGCTTTCATGGGTGGGATTTTCTGGGCATAGTTTTTCACAATTAAGTTCTAAAATAAGATACTTGAACATTATACAAAAGTCACTTGATGTATGATAGAGTTGAATTGTATTTGGGTGAAATATCCCCAGAAGGAATTTTCCATGAAATGTAAAAAACACCCATGCAACATAAATTTTACACGCAATTAAGATATAGATCTGAACCTATTATCAGATTAATTCCAACAAGTAGGTAAACTGAAATAAAACAAAAATACAGTGGCAAACTCAGAAAAGAAAATATTTGTGCAAAAGTGGGTACTCCTGGAGTATGTCAACCAAGATGGATGACACCGGAACGTAATATGTGTACCATGTTAGGCCATAATTTCAGGTGCAAATACCACAGTAGCCACTTGATTAGTCCCGGAACTCACAATTACAATAGAACTAAAATAAGGCAAATCTGAAAAAAACTATGGCCTAACTCTAACCTGGTACACATGCTACAATCCGGTGTCCGCCATCTTGGTTCACATACTTCGGGAGTACCCAAAACTCTGATGAGATAGCACTTTGGAATTAACGTGCCTTGATTTAATTGGCACTGGATTCAAGATTGGTCGGATTTGTAAATTTAGATTTTTTGCAATCGTGATAATCGAAGTTAAAATTTCTGCAATATTCTCAACAGGCAACTTAATAATACTCGTAGTCGTATATGCAAAGTATATACATGCCCTGAAACTTGAAATAACAACAAACAATAATTAATTATTGTTGTATAAATGCATCTTCTTTTGTTTGAAAAAGTTGGACTATGATAGCGAATATACCGGTACTTCCTATTTCATGGAAAGAAATTATGCTGTTCTTATTACTTCTCGATCTTACGATCGGTAAGTATGTTGATAGGTATTTGTCTGTCTGTTAGATGCACGTGATATCTCGCGAAAGCGAGGTTGAATCTGCCTCAAATTTTGCATGTGCATTCATCATATCTCGGACCAGAAGCCTATCGATTTTAGATGAATTATTTCATATAATTAGCAAGTTATTAATTAAATAGTGATGATAGATAGAGAGAGATAAATAGTGATGGAACACCCGGTGTCACTATAGAGTCATGAATCGAAACCGCAGTTTCGATCGATAAGTCTTCTCGTTTATCATGTTAATACCATCTTGTTCAAGCATCCTTGTGAAACTGGCCACATACAGATCTGAAGTAGAAAGTAAACAAGGTAACTCAACAAACGAGAATATCGGTCAGAGACCGAAGACTTATCGATCGAAAGTTGGGGGATCCCCAAAAAGAGCGCTCTTACTCCATAGTGACACTTTGTGTTCCATCACTAATTAATTAATAACTCGCTAATTATACGACATAATTCATCAAAAATCAATAGGCTTCTGGTCCGACATATGATGAATGCACATGCAAAGTCTGGAGCAGATTCAATCTCGCTTTCGTGAGATATCGCGTGCATCTAACAGACAGACAGACAAATACCTATCAACACACCTATCGATTAAAATCGATAAGTAACAATATCCCTGCATGCAGATTCTAAATAATATTTGTAAAATAATGGAAACTAAAATTAGAACGCAGACACACCATGAAATAGAAGTTGATTTTGAGCCCTGAAGTTTGCTTATGTAATAGGAAGAGAGAAAGCTTGATATATATGGGCGTTCTTCTCAAAATAATATTGAAATGTGAAAACGAACGAAATTATAAACTGTCTAGAAGACGCTATGGGCGTTCTTCTCAAAATAATATTAAAATGTGAAAACGAACAGAATTATAAACCGTCTAGAAGACGCTTCATTCACAGGCCAACTCTTAGCCCAAAGAATGATATATATGCTAGCCTATTCAGAGAGATTTTGATGCTGCCACCCATGCTTCATTGGTTTCCTTGGACAGAATTATGGTCACTAGACCATGAATACAGGTCAGACAATGAATGAAAGGATAATATGTTGCCAGTCAAGCTTGATTGAACTAATAACAATATGTTAATTCTGCCAATTATGCTTCATTGAATCCTTGACAGAATTATATGAACTGGACCATGACAACAGAATTCAAATAAAATCCATCTAGCTACATACACAGATTTGCTTCAATATCGATTTCATTTTGAACCATTTCATACAGAAAAATTGTGTAAAAATTTGTAAAAAAAATTTAATATTTGTATAACTTGATTTTGTGAACTTCTTTATCTTGGCATTCCCTTGCTCTGTTGTAATAGTAAAATGTTCCATCTTTTCGTTGTAATTTTTTGACATAACCCGAACACGGCCACTTTTCTGCTTCCGATCGATTAATTATTTGATATTCCAACTCATCTCTGTACCCAGCAGCTTGGAATCTTAAGAAATTTAGCAGATTTAGATTTTTTATCTCCATGTGAGAAATCTTTGTGAACTCCTTGTCGTCACAGAGTGGTCCACGTAACTGGACGAGAGACCGTGGTTCACTGTATACTGGTAATTAAGCTGCCTTATCAACTTTCTTCACCCGAGGATAAACATGTAAGGGGTTCCCAAACTTGATTAGCTGCGGGCCAAAATTTGAATCGGAGGGATGTTCGTGGGCCGGAAGAGTGTAGCGCCCGAAAGTGCGTGGCATGGGTAAGCTCTTATAGTTCATAACTAAATTACTGCCCTATGTAATCATAATACCGGTAAGAATACCTGAGATAACACTTGAATTGAATTGTTATGATAAAAACACGTGCTTAAAGTGTGATAATGGCTATCTATTTATCTAGACTGCAAAAAGGTGAAACAAAATCTGTTGCACTAACTTACACACTATTTCACCCAGCTCGGCGGGCCATTTTAAATTGTTACACAGGCCGGATTTGGCCCGCGGGCCGTGGTGTGGAACCCCTGATGTAAATCATATCCTATTTGCTACCGAACTAACCCAAATTGAAGTGACAGACATGAGATAGATGATACATAGAAGCAATCAAAGTTTATTTTTACATTCTGAACTACAGAATAGAAAATATATAACTAATACTAATTGTATTTGTTTCTCTCCTAATTAACAGTAGTCAGATCACCGGCCAGAGCAAGTCATTATTTTCACTGAGTTTATTCACAATAAAATAGAATAAGATTTAGATATTCATTCTGTGAAAAAAGGAGGACGACAAGACAGCTTGATCATATGACAGTACAGCACACTATCCAAATTCCAAGAATTTCCCTCCATTTGGCTCAATAAAACAAACACTCTATGTGTCTCACAAACAAGGGGCGTCTGGGACCAGGTCAGAAGCTTCATATCGCGCCATGCTTGTCTCAATAAAAATCTAAATTAATCGCGGCCGTCACATGACAAAAATTGCCGTTTTTTGCTAAAAACTCTCGAATGCTACGGTAAAATTTTTTTCTTTCGGTAAATCGGATTATTTTTTCCCAAGGAATTCAATGATGATGTTACTGGATTGGGCTTTTTTGTAGTATTTTGCCCAACTGCATTATACTGTATTTTTACCGATATTGAGGGACAACAATGTCCAGAAGTCTCCCAAAGGAGGGGTGACTTGACAACGAAGGAGTGTGAGAAACTTGAAAATTACATGCATTATGATAAAAAAAAACATGAGATAGCATCCATTTTCAAGTCAGGCTACTACCAATTCAAAAATGGTCATTTTTTTCTATGTTATCAGAACTTATTAATGTGTCATGGATATAACGTTACATATTATACAGCTTGTTTGAAACGGTAGGATAGGATTTACATATTTTCCCCAGGGTATATAGATCATATATCATATATAGGGCGAACCGCTGCCTCTCATCCATTTACCAGTCCATGTCGTGTATGGGATTAGTTAGTCGGTTATTTGTTTCAGATGCATGACTGCATGGACTTGATAAGAAAAATCTGTGAGAAACTTGAATAAATTACATGTATTATAATAAAAAACTAAAAGATGGCATCCGCTTCCAAATTTGGTTACCAGTAATTCAGCTATATTCGATTTTTCTATGTTGTCAGTACACAGTGTGTCATGAATATACATTTTATACCGGTACAACTGGTTGGAAAAACGTTTCTCTATGATAGGACTGATTACTGTCATAACTGTATCAATTCTTTTATTGAGATTTTGCTGAGATGAATCAGAGTAGAATGGCACACTAAAGCAATACATTTTCTATCGGCTCAAACGTATAAAAAGGCTATAAAATTGAAAAATAGAAATAAAGCAAAACCTGAAAGCGTTTTCGACTTCATCGTCCCATCGTTTAGCTCTGACCATTGATTTGGGTTTCAGGGAATCGCCCATCGCACTCGTCGCTGCAGCCGCCATAGCTTATTAAATAATATATCAATTTTTATTTGGAAATTTATAAATTTCGGCCTCAGATACCACGATACGGCGATTCCAGTTGTTCGTAGCAGATACTACACATCGAGTGTGTTTCGTGACGTATTTTGAACGATTGTTTTGCTCCTTAGCAACAACAGAAATGGTCACGCTTCGGTGATTGAAATTATCTCGCTAGGTGGCAGTATCTTTGTGTTTTCACCTTTTTTCACAGCCCGGACATTTTAAGATTGGGCATATAATATTATGTAATTAATATATCAACAAGAATTGTGGATTCATTTCGTAATCTTTCAATATTTGCCGGCGGTTCTGTGTTTCACGCTTTGTCGACGGTATTTTACAATTTAATCAGGTATGGACCTTTCCCCAACCTTTGACCCTCGGAAAATTCCCCCTATACTTCACCATTGCAAAATTGTCAAGGCTATTTTAAGAGTGCTTTTGCGAGTTGGCGTCTGTAAAATGGGGTATGTGTTTCAAACCATCATTATGATTCATCGCATACAACAATCTGTTTTTTAAAAGTACCGGTAAAGAATTTCTGGCTAGTCTATCACAGCCTAATTTTTATTACTGCAATTGAATTAAAACTCTTAGAAAGACAGAGTGATCATTGAATCATCTGATTTTTATTTAAGTTCCCAAAACACAACTGAAAACTAACGAATAGAGTTCAAAAACGCGAAAACGAGGTAATGTTTACAAACACGCTTGAAAATCTGTCTGAGTGAGAAAAGTGTCTGAGCGGATGCGAAAAGGGGGCATTGTTACGTCACTTTTTGCATCTTGCTGATTGGCCAATGTCACGAAGTAAACAAGGAAGTCCATGCTCGGGGAAAGGTCCATTACCCCTAAATTGACTATTCATGTCTTGGTATTGCTATATATTGTGATCTCATAAGCCGGATGACGACCCCTGTTCAGCAGGTGACACGTGTAAAGATGAAGTCTAAAAATTTTTTTTTAGGCTTGCCGCATTTCGGCGTAGAGATGGCAGGAATTGACTTATAGCGGCCTGTCTACTAGACATGGGGAAATACATATACAGTTCGTACAGAACTGTCACTCCTTACACTCGCTGTGAAATGATAAATGAGGCAATAGGTGTCACGAATGCCCCTCACGCATAACTAATATTTCAAAACGTCCTAGAAAAAATCAGAGAACCTAATGTATCGGTTTATTTTGGCATCGATACAATTACAAAATGGCCAATATTTCCGTTACCGAACTTACCGATACTCGTTAACAATAAAATAGGTACATCTCTACTTTTAAACTGTGGTAAAAATTCTGCGTTGTTTAGGCGCATCTACAAGAATTTTTACAATTTCTATATCGCTGATTGGCATTAATGTAACTAAGACAGCATTAAGCAAAGAGTATCTGATTTTAAACTATCTTATGTTTATTGATAAATTGCAAAAACTCTGGTAATTTTACAGCATATAAGCATCTGCGACGTTGTAATGGCGTTTACTTTCAAAATACTTGCAACTTCATTGTTACTTAACTGTAGATTTTAATGGCATATATAAACCTATATTTTAAACTCATTGTGATTTCTTTAAAAATAGAATATTGCAAAAGGCTAAATTAATTCTGCGATGTAATTGTTTATTCCATCACGCGATATTGCTAATCCGATTAAGATCTGAAACTGCGTCACGACAGGACAAGCGTCTGCTTCTATAAATATCCGAATGCGGTAAATTTTCAAGCATAAAAGCAACGCAATGGAAATACATCAGTATAGTTTTATATCGACTATGTGAAGGCGACTGGTTGATAGGATAGTTCGCAAGATTTTTAGAGTTCGAAAAAATGGAACCTCCTATGATGCTGCTGATATTTGAAAACATTCCGTATGTGATGAGAAGTCTCGATATTGTTGACTTGAATTGATTAGTTTCAAAACCAGATATTATCAAACGCAAAAGCATATGATAGTTGGGAAACCGAGAGCACTTTAGTGCGAAAGCCCAGGCAGTGCTAGAAATCGTTGCGCGTAGGCCAAGAAACGTAGTACGTAGCCTAACTATATATTCAGGGTTTCTGCGTGAAACGAAGGTTTCCTAGGAAACTGTCCGGCCGATCCGGACAAAACTTGGCATGTAGGTCGGGGATCGTGTCCATATGATCGACCATAGGAAGTGGGCCAACACGGGCGTGGTTATCTGTCAATCAAGACACGCTCGAGTGATTTCGGCGTTTAGAGGCTGTTTATCTCGATTCCCGGGGCGGGAAAGCGTTTGCCCGAGTATTGGGAATTTTTCCAAGTAGTATTGGCGGTGGGAGGGAAGTCTCCGCCCCCTAAGTAGTGGGAAACACGTGGAAAGCCACGCCCACTTGGGGCAATTGATTTCGGACGATTCTTAGCACTTGAAATGGGATTTCGGGCAAAGCGATGTTCGATTGTTGAAGAGAATAATTAATCGAATATTTCACCGCCATCAACTTGGTAATTCCCCCTACCCTCAACGCTCAAGTGACATCGGAACGTTGCGCACCTCAGATAAAAGCTATCAAGAAACAAAGTAGATAAGAATAGTTGGAAAAATTAGTTAAATGCTTCTCTTCTAAGATTTTCATTTCCTCCACTTCCCAGTCACGCTCCAGCGATTTTGGCTTATTTATGGCCTCTGAGAGATCCCAGCAGAAATCTAAAGACATGGGCTCGGCTGGAAAAATTATTCGAATCACTTCCAGGTGGAATTTTTTTCCCCATACTCCCCAGTCACGCTCCTGTGACTTTGGCTTATTGTATGCCTCTTAGAGGTTTTGTTAGGAATCTGAAGAGATGAGTTTTTCACAAAAAATTGTCGCCACGGTTGAGTGATCACAGATACCAAAATTAATAAAACTCGACTTCCGTTAGAAGTGACTGTTTTATGATGTGTTATTTAAACAACTCAACGGTCAAAAGACTTCGGGAGTAGCGCGCTGGGCAATTTCCGCCATTCGTACGGCGCAACAACTCTTGTTCTTCCATCGCACACCAAAGGAGCGTCCGCTTTTTACCTTGTCCAAAACGTTGTCTTACGATTCCCCTCGCAGCTATGGACGAAGGAGCGACTTCCCTTGGATGTTGCCAAGACTTCCATGAGACTGCAATATGTGCTGATAGATTATGGCCAATATCAATATGGACATACTTGGAAAACTTCGGATAATAACACAACAGGGAGAGTGGCAAATAATTATCAATATGCTTCATAGACAGTTAAACAAAGCTACTCCGTCTTTATGGAAGATCACCGCTACTTTAGCATATGCCGCTCTAAAAATGTTATACCTCTTCTAATAAGGCCATATGTGGATAAGCTATGCCATTTTTAAAAGGCTTGAGCTGATTCTGAAATGATCATTTTTAAGATTTTTACGCCCCATTTTAAAAGCATATGCCTTTACCTTAAATCGACTACGCTTTACAAAACGGTCATATCTTTTATGAATTTGCAATGTCGCTTTCAAATTAACTTTTCCCATTCTATAAATGCTAAGCTCATTTTTTTATTGTTACTATCTCGGCTACAGATAGCGTCATCTAATGTACGGGTTTTTCGAAGTAGATCAAACCTTCTCTGCGCCAGTATGGACGTATATTAATGGATCCTGGGATCCTGCCACAATCCTTCACTCCGAATACAACACACAAGTCCTTAGTGACAAATAATAATAAATGTAAATAACAACAGACTCTTAAGGAATCTTAACAAGGAATGATTAGAAATAGCATTATGCGCTCGAAGAGCCCGACGGGAAAAAAGGTTACACGCATGAGCGAGTTGATTAGAGTGTTACATGTAATAATGCAAGGGAAACACAAATAAACTGGCGCTGTGCCCGTTTGCAAAAAACATGATTCCTTGGAAAATGCTTTTGAATTTTATTTTACATTGACATAACGGAATGAACTTTTTAATTTCAACTTGAATTTTTTTTCATTAAGTTTTTACTTTTCTACACTGAAACCGCGAAATGAAAATCTCAATAGTTTTCATATTAATCTACGTCATCGCTCCATGTTGGTGTCAAGATGAAACGGTGTTTCACTGTTCACCCAAGCCTGGTTGTCAGATTGCACATTGTGATTCGGACAGACTAACCTTTGACATTGATAAACATACCAAAGAATATCCGATATCATGCAAGTCCAATAGTACTGTTCTTAGCTGGCTTGATTTGGCATCCAGAAATTTGGGTAAAATTTTTTCTGTATCTGCTTGTGTAAGTAATTAACAAACTATTGTTTTAATTAGGCTGAGTTTTGCGTTATTATCTACCAAGAAATAAGGTATTTCGATATTTTGCATGATGCAATCGAATCTAAAAAAAAATAACTTTTATTCAGATATCACAAATATCAGAAACGATTTGAAAAAATTGGAAAACAAGTTTGATAAAAAAATGGAGAGTTTCGGGAAAGAAATTTCAGGTCCGTGTACAATAGTTCCTTATTACAGTAAAATGCTAAACAACCCCACTCTTTGTGATTTCTGTTCTGTTTATTTCTAACACCTATTTCAATCCAAAGTAATCGAACATACATCCGACTGTTTAACAGAAATCTATCATTCAAAACAAAAGAGCTAAATAAAAATGAGATAAACCTAAACGTTATCAGATTTTCCTTGTAATTTACATCGTTAGATTTAAAATAAATGATCTATTGAAGGAAACCACTAAACAGTCTGATGAGATCAGAGAATTGAACAAAGGTTCGTGCAACAGAGTGATGTTTGTTATACTGTAATTTCTGATGCCAAAATAAATTATTACCAAATACTTGAAATCTAGTGGTAACAGCACGTAACCTTAAATTCTTCCTGTCCATTACATCATACTCGAGCTTTCAACGCGCAAAGTTATTCTTAATCTTTTCCATAGAATTTTTTGCAATAATTTTACCAAAACGAGGAAAATCAGAGTCTTTTATTTTTATGTCAATTCGTAATTTCAATACTGCAACGAATGTGTATCATGATCTACTGGATATGTTTTTTAGACTTGGCTGAAATGCAAGAAATGAATGAAATGTTGGTAGAAGACAACAAGAAAATGAAGAAAGGTAAGAACCATCAAAAAAGCTGAATACTGTTGTTCTAGTTTATCGAGATGTTTTAGATATTTTCTGGACTGCTGCTTTGACAAACATGACTATTTGAACTGCTGCTTTGAAATCCTTAATAAGTTAAAATTTTAAACAATATAATATTCAATACTGAGCTTACTGAATGTTATTTTGAATGTTTTTCTTTTATTAGGATTGATTAAAGTTAAAGAAATATGTAGGATAATTATTGTAGTTTACTGAGATCTATTTTAGGGAGCATGGGACATCTTCGAAGTCGTATACGTATCCCAGAAACCTAGTTGGAAGTTTAACCAGAATGAGAATTCTATTTGTAGCATTTTTGAACAATCTGTACAATCTTGGGATTTTGTGTTTGTCAGTAGAAAAGCAGTGCAACGTATGAAATGGGGGCATTATTAACAAATTAGACCTTTCTTACTAAATATTTCATTGTAAAGTTGGTATTCAGTTTATGCACCAAAATATTCTCCCAATCACTTCAAGTAAAAAAGTGATATTTTTTAAAATTACTGCGACAAAACACAGGGCCCGAATATGCTTGTCGTGACTGTAATTTAAATAGAAAAATCACAGAAAACAGTTCAACATAACATCATTTTTCCGAAGGAATATCAGAACTATCGTGAGCCTGTTTAATATTAGCAAATATGCCAATAATTATATGCCAACTCTACCACTGAACAATTAAAAACGATTGAGATTTGTAACAATTAAAACTCGCATAAAAATCGTTGTTGTTTTGAAAAGAGGGAGATAGAGGGAGGAGGTATTTAATAATTATATGATAATTTAGCGATATCCCGGATTGAAGAAAAACTTGCTTTTATGGAGAAGACTCGGAAGCTTTCAAATCGTTCCGGGCAGATTACCAGACCAACAACAAAAACTCGAACGACATTGAATCCAACTCCACCTCCAGGTAAGCACTTCATCCAATTCAATTTTATTTGGCAAATAATCCTCGTGGTAATGAAAGATGACATTATTTTCAAAATACTTTCGAGGAAGAACATGAGTCTTATACAGTAAAGTTTCATTGCATATCCAAACACATAAACTGTCGTTATATTTCAGAAAACTGCGAATTCAAGATAAGAAATATCTGTTATTTTGGTGTGATACCTGGTAGATATGTTGTCAACTACGACAAAGCAGTTGATATTTGCAAGAAACGTAACGCAGATGTTGGTTTGATTCGAGATGAAGAATCTTACAATGCGATTGTGAATTACTTGAGAAGTAATATTCTAAAAAAAAATCTGCCCTCGCCGATTATTATATGGACAGGAAGCCTCTTTGATCCAATGGTTAGTACCTTATGGTTACGCTATTTTCACTCGTACAAACAAATATTGGAAACTGACACCAGATGGGTGAAGTGTGAGGTCCAGACATAGCAATGAATATTTTGAAGCAACTCAGGTTTGGTTGGTAGTGAACAAACAGTATTTCAAAAAATTCACGTTTTGCCTCTTTTTGATTTCAAGCGAATTTGAGCAGAATTTACTTGTTTGACATTATTATTAATAGTGAGTCATCATGGGATTAAATGTTTTAATAAGTTTCAGTTGATCACTGTAGCTCAGCTGTCCACTACATGTTACTCCCAGGCAATATGTCTACTGAGACTGGAATATGGTACATACACTAACAGATTTATAACTGGTTTGAAAGGATGAGCGACCACGTAACGTATATTTAGAATGATGTGTATTACAACTTGAATTGCGATGATATCAAATGATAGTTAATGTCATATGCTTGCTTCTGTTGTAAGTTTAATATTGTGTATTCACGAATACAACCTGTGTCTCTGGAAGTCTGAGTATTCATATGTTCATCGCAACGACTCTAGAATATCTTGACAATAACTCAACAAGTCACATTTAAACGACACTATCAGTCAGTATTCTTTGCTCCAACTTGCTCTTTTATCGATTACTGCTACGGCGTGAAACGCTCTGATCCTCATAATTATATATTATAATGGGAACTTGGTGCTTATGGTATCATTAAATATAGATGAAATGCATTAAAGATTAATATTATTGGTCTTGGGTGCACAATACGGTAACGCCACTTCACTATTGATCACCGCAGTGAAGCTGGTAAGGAATCATAAATTATGCTGCAGTTATGTAGGCAAATGAATTACAATTCGCACTGATCAAATAGTGATTATGTAGTGTGATAGTTTTTCGTGAAGTTTTATTAGGCAATGCTTGAAAGACCAGAAAGACTTGCGGTAACAACTAACCAAGCATGGATCAATAATAATATATCAAAATATAGATATATATATATATATCAAAATATAGGTTTCCGTGAAGGCTGTAGTACCACCCATGCCGTGCTTGATATCATGACATCTACTATGGATGACTTAGAGAACAATAAAATTAATTGTAATGTTTTTCTTGACTTATTGAAAGCTTTCAATACTGTAAAACATTCTGTATTGCTAACTAAACTGTCCAGGTATGGTATTCGTGGTGTTGCTAGTAAATTACTGACAAACTACTTGTGTCAGCGAAGTCAATATGTCAAATTAGACTCCACAACTTTACAATATCTTGCGGAGTTCCACAGGGCTCAATTTTGGGGTCTTTACTTTTATAATCTATTTAATGATCTAAATAATGCTACCAATAGTGACACCAGAATGTTTGCTGATGAGACATGTATTGCTAAAAGCCACAACTGCCCCCATATTCTTCAAATTCTCATAAATGATGAAATAAGCAAAGTGAATGCCCGGATGAGAGCAAATAAATTGACTAAATTATTCTAAATCGACCTATATGCTTTCTCACCTAAAAAATATAAGTAAAGCTTTCCATGTATCTTTTGGTGATAAAATGTTAATTGAAGTGTCATGCATGAAATATCTTGGGATAATTATTGACAACAAATTTAAATGGCATGCTCATACAGAATATCTATATAGCAAGTTATCAAGAGTGACTGGGGTTATGTTCAAACTTAGACACTATTTGACATTGCATAATTTGAAAATCAATCTATTGAAAATCATTTACTATTCATTCTTGTATTCTGTATGGTATCGTAACTTGGAGTTGTTGTGACAAAACCAGTCTTAACAAATTACAGCTAATCCAAAATAAAGCAATTCGAGCCATCTGCGGGGTGCCACGCTGGGCAAATTTGAGTAGCTATTACAAAATCCTTGGTATTCTTAGAATAAAAGATCTATATTTTTATGAAATGGGAAGGCTCATGTATCAAGCGGTAAATAGCACTGCCCCTCGCGTAATCCAACAATATTTTGTTCCGACAAAAAATGCACATACATATGGTACTCGTTCATCTCGAAAGGGAGGATAATTTGTACCACGATTTTCATCCCCGCGGGCTCAAAATTCTATAAAGTACCAGGGTGTGAGAATTTGGAACGATATTAACGAAAACCTAAAAGAAATTTCCAGTTTTAATGTTTTTTTTTCACTGAATAATTCTGTCTGTCTGTCTGTCTGTCTGTCTGTAGAATAGACAATAAATAACAATGGAGATTATGATATTAAATTAAATGCTGGGCAAAGCATGATCCAGTGATAAAAGTTATCTAATCCTTATTTTCTTTTCAGACTAGAGACGTCACACCTGCAGATTCATTCACTAAATGGCTTTCACGGTCTCCACTCACGGGAATTGATAATAAAGATCGTACAAATATTTACCTCCTTGCTGATTCCAGCCCGACATATCATGGGATGGGGAATGGTAACCCTACCTGGAAGTATCAAGGAGTTATTTGTGAGATCGTGATCTAATGAAACGACTGCCTGGTTGTATTTTATTCCTCTGGACTTCATCATCAGACGGATATAAATCATTGGTTTTTAATTTAAAATTCATACAATTGGTATTTATAATAATTACAATATATAGTACTAATCATTAATTGCAATTTTAAATAAAAGAATTTAAATGAGATTTCAAGTTTATTTGTCAGATTGTTTTCTTTATGGAACTAACTATTTTGATTTTTACTAGAAAATTTACTCAAAAACAAGATTACCAGCAACTATTCAGAAACATAGGATATTGATCTCTGAGCGAAGTTTCAGGAAATCGCTCTAGAGCTACAACGAATTATAGTGTATAATTGCTCGTTAGTAAATACCGATTGACGCCAGACCAGAAGCGGGAAAAGTTTGCAGTTCGCACGCCAATAATGTTCTTTATTGAATTTGGTCTTTGAATCGTTCGATACGGTCAGAGCACAAGTCTAAATGTGACAGCAATACTACATGGACGTATGAATGTTTAGTACAAGTGAAGCAATCATGAGACAAATATAGGCGAGCACAGTGAAGAGGTCCAATATTACACTCGTAAATCTCGATAAGCGGATTGATTCATAAGTTCAAATTCTTCGGAATTTTGAAATTTAATAACAATAATAGTTTTAGAACAAACTGAAAGCATCAGGTAAACGAGTATTATTAACAGATTATTGCTGTTATTAAGATCTACAGGTTTTAAATCTAACCCAAACTAGCAGAATAGTCTAACTTGATTTCTCGCTGTCTATTTTAACATCAAATCCAGCGTATATCTCAAACATCAACAACATCATGGCTTCGCTCAATAATACCTCCAAACAAAAGCCCGAGCAACGTTTGAGTAGAAGTCTTCCCGATCCTGGCCTTTCACCAATTGGATGGGTGTTGCAACAACAGGAGGGACACTCCAACTACCAGATAAATCTACAAGAGGCAATACAAAGTAACATCATGAACCAGTTACCATCCCTAATTGCCAAATGCCTAACGTAAAACTTCAGCTCTGCAAACTTTTCATCAGAATACCTACCAATGAGTCCAGGTCTAAAAAAATGCATAGAGGAACAATGAAAATTCGGAAAGAAATAAAACAAGACCGTGCTTCTATCAGGGAATCACAAAGTTTCCAATCTGAAAAATATGACGAAGTTATTGCAGAGCAAAAAGTGACAGATGAAAAACTTACTCTTTATAGCAAAAAAATATGGGATCTCGAAGAATTAGTTTACGATCTTGAAGATGAGTTATTTTATGCCACAGAAAAAAAAGGAAGAACACAAACGTCGATCTAGGATGGATAACCTAGAATTTCATGGCATTCCATCAACCGAAAATGAAGATATTGATGAACTAGTAACACAAATCGGAAAAATGATTCATGTAGACATAAAGCCTTCAGATATTTCCGTTACACTCCGCTATAAGGAACACCAACATCCATAAACCAATTGTAGCAAAATTGACCAACCGCAAAATTCGAGCCAAAATACTCAAAAATCGAAACTTGATTGAAGCCTCCATTATTACAACATCAATCGGAAAATCCGTCAAAGGTGTTCGTGGTTGAAAACCTGACCGAAAAAAATAAGAACTTATTTTACCAAGCGAACGTTCTCAAGAAGCGATGTGGTTACGCTTTTCTGTGGAATCAAATGGCAAGATATTGATCAAAAAGAACAAAGACACGAACACTCTGTCCATAACAGATGAAGACGATCTGGATAAAATAAGATAAGATAAAATAAGATAAGTCCAATGATCATTTTCCATTAAGACCATTTTCGCGTAGAGAAAATAAATTCTACTCCAAACCGTGGATTACTAAAGGAATTCGTAAGTCCACCAAACAAAAACAAAATGTCAAGAAAAAAATTCTTAAAGGGAAAATCATCCCAGCGTCTCCACTTCAAAAAATACAAAAACATCTTGACGCACTTGCAGAGAAAATCAAAACAAATGTATTACCATAATATCCTTGAAAACAACAGAGGGGATGGGAAGCACACTTGGAAAACTATCAACGACAGTATTAGAGTTAGGTCCAAAGATGAATCCACCGTCTCTGAATTGAAACTTGAAAATGGTGCCACAATTTCTGACCCTACCACAGAGAGTATCCGCTGAATTCAATAAAATCTTTTCATCTGTATGGAAGTAACTTGCTGACAATATTCCACATAGTACGAAATCTTTCAAAGATTTCTTGAGTGCTCCCTCACAGCATTCTTTCTTTCTGGAGCCAACGACACCTTCCGAGGTTCACCCAATAATTTTGAAATTGAAATAGTGCAAAGCAGTTGGACATGATGGCATTTAATCGTTTTTTTTTTTAAATTAGTCGCAGATATTATTTCCCCAGAATTGAGTCACTTTTTTAATTTATCATTTAATTATGATATTTTTCCCTCCTTATTAAAGATTGCCAGGGTTATGTCAATCTTCAAAAGTGGCAACAAAAATAATCCCTCATATTATCGACCAATTTCTATTCTATCTTCAGTTGGTCTCATTCTGGAAAAGTTAATATACAAAAGGAGGCTAAATTTCTGTACCAAATTCAACCTGATCAACAAATGCCAGTTTGGATTCCAACGCGACCACTCAACTAGCCATGCCATCGTAGATTTAACATCATATATTTATGATAAAATAGATAAAGGTGAGTTTGTCTGCTGTGATTTCTTTGACCTAAAGTAAGCCATTGACACAGTGGACCACAAAATTCTTATCCATAAGTTGCAACACTATGGTTTCAGAGGTAATGAAAGTAAATTACTATCTAATTACCTGAGTGGTCGTTTTCAATTTGTCAAATTAGGTTTCCATAAGTCCGCAATGTTGCCCATTCAGTGCGGAATTGTTCAGGGTTCAATTATCTTGGCATTTTTGCTCTTTGTAAATGATTTGTCGAGTTGCTCAAATCTTTTGACCAAACTCTTCGCCGATGATGCTTGCTTGCTTGCCAGTGCCAAAGATTCAACCACGCTCCAACATACTATGAACACTGAAATAGATAAAGCAATTAAGTGGATGTTATGCAACAAACTCACTGTGAATGTGGAAAAATCTAAAGTCATGCTATTCAGTCCTAAATCGCTCAAAAACAGTCCAACATCTTTATCAAAATCAGGGCGGTTGCCCTAGAAGTTGTTCAATCATATAAATATATTGGGCTCCATATCGATAATAATTTAAAATGGAACAGTCATACTATGAAATTGCATAAGAAATTGTCAAGTTCAGTTGGAATATTGGGAAAACTTAGGCATTATGTCCAGGATGTCACACTGCGAACTGTTTACTTTGCTCTTTTTTAATCCCACATACAATATGCCATAACTGCTTGGGGCTCTGCAACGCAAACATTCATAAATTGGAGATCTTTCAGAATAGTGCTGTGAGAACCATCTTCAGAGCATTTATGCGTACAAACCTAAACACTCTATCAGGGGTCACCAACCTTTCTGAAGCCAAGGGCTACTTTCTGGATGCAGATTAAGCTGAGGGCTCGAATTTGCTCGATTAAGCTTTAATCATTGATAATTACTGGTATTTAGTCAAGTAAAAACACTGATGAACTTCAGGTTTCCTCGGAAAATCAAACGATTATCCCAACGTAGCAAATACATTACTATCAATGACACTTACATTTTCAAACTGAGTGTTTTTCAAATTGATTTTAAAGTGACCACTATAATATCCTAGGAAACCACAATGTACCTGCTTTTTTTACAAACGCCCTGCATATGCCCAAGATGAAATGAACTTAGCAGTTATACTACCACATGTTACATTCACAAACACATTTACCAAATCATGAATATCTTATTTTCAACTAGGAGCAAACCAAAATCAAACAAATCTGGACTAATGCTCTCCACCAGTGAGTTGTACCTCTGCGTGTAACCTGAAACTTCAGAGCGAGTCTTGTAGGTTTTCATCAGTGTTTGTTTCCGTGTTTGTTATCGACAAAGTTCATGTCAAAAAGTGTTGATTCACAAAGATAGGTTGGACCAAACACTGGTCACGTAAAATAGGATGCTGTTTGATTTAAGACGCGAGCTTTTTCTGCACGTACTGCGCTGGCCAGTGGATAGTTAGCGCGGCCTATCGTGTGACAAAATGTGAAATATTTCTCTGCTTCGCCGTCGCTACAGTCGCCTCGCAAATGAGACATACGCAGGCTGTTTTAACGATCGTAAAAATAAATCCACCTCTCATTCATCGTGAAAATGGTAGTTTTACTTTCGTTCTTCTTTGCAATATTTATACTATTGTTTATATATTATCCACGGACCAACGGACAAGAAAAAACGCGTGTTCGTAGAGGGTGACATCTGTGTGATGTCATAATTGGAATAGTATTAAATGCCCCGTCACATTACTGAGGTCAAATAAAAATTAAATTGATCATTACAATAATTAATATAGTGATGTAGCTTACTCATAAGCGCCGTTATTATGCTTTTTTTAGAACAGACCTGCGGGCGACTCATGTGCTCTTCGCGGGCGACTTGGTGCCCGCGGGCAACGGTTTGGTGACCCCTGCCCTATATCACAAAACAGGGGGGGTTAGAACTATCCGACATTCATACTCTAGAGATTGTCAAAGTTAGGCACCAATTTCAAAACAACCACTTGCCCACAGCTTCCGACAGTTATTTTGTTTTGCTTACCTCTGTGCATGAACACAACATCCAATCTTCAACCAGGTCCAATTTTTTTGTACCTGGCTTCTCACTGAGAAAATCTCAAAATTCCCTGGAATACAAAGGTGTCATAATATGGAATAGTATTCCACAAAGTTTACGTGAAATCACATATGTCTCTTTCAAAATAAATTATAAGAAAGTCATGCTTTCATCTTACCTGTCTCCGGTCACCACATCTGTTTGATGTGCTGACACCTTCCACCTCTTGTCATTGTCAGCCCAATACTTGACTTTATCCACAGTAACTGAAATAGATAGAAACTCTGTGAATATTGAACTTGTTTATTTTTCCCACCATGTCAGTGCATGGCCATGTGTCATTCATACAATAACCAAATTATTCATCTTGCAAACATCAGGGTCAGACGGGTTTTCTTGAATCCAAACCATATACCGGTATCAGTGAGTCACTAAGATTTAGGAAGATTTCTAAAAATTGGAATCACTTTTAATTAAATGAAATTACCAAAGTATACATATCAAAATATATTTTATATTTATATACTGGAGATTTTCATATGAAAAAGAGTAAAAATATTGCATACGGACAATTAAAAAATTCCTATTCTTGATTTTATGAGATTAGCAATTTTTCTACAGGCCCTTTTATATAAACTATAATCTGAAATACATCTATCTTGAAAGCTTTTGAAACCAAAGACTATTTTAGAAGGGAGATTCAGGTGTGAGCAGTGTTACCTCTAGGGGAATAGACCTTATTCATTAAAAAACCATCCTACGCGCAAAAAGAAAAGTGATGTAAAGTAAACAAAACAATTTTAACATTAGCTCTCATGGGGAATGTGATCACCAGAGCAGAAATTTGCATTTTTTGGATAATTTTTTAGATATCTTTCATTGTATACGTGAGCAGTTTTGAGGATAGAATATTTTTTAAATCTATTTTAATATTTTTAGCATGATAAACATGGTCAAGATTTTTGATAATCGTTCACTGAAATTTCAATGAGCGCGGTGTTCCGATGACGTCATTCTCACTATACCATGAGATTCTGCCAATGCGCAGTGCTCTGTGGGATATGTGCTCCAACAGCTTGTGATAACAGAATACTGGAATACCAAGACCGGAACCACAACTGGCGTTCAACGAAAGACCTATTTTGGTTTTTATGGGAAAGGTTTCAGCCTGCCTAGCCTATTGGTAAATTCAGCCCTGGTGCTGGTCCCTACAGCAAATTTCTGGCCCTAATGACTCAGCAGATTGAAATAAATGGTTTTCAGCATTTATTAGCAAAGATAGATATTTTAATTAAACATATAGTTCACCTTAAAGCCTGTATAATGATATGATAAATATATGTTCCATTATTACTGCATTCTGAGGCTTAAGGCTTAAAAGGCTTAAGGCTTTCCACACTATCAAGGTTTTAGCGTCTTCCAATGTCTCAGATGAAAACTTCAGTCTTCCTTTCTCATATTCTTTTCATTAATGCCATTAGCATTTGAAGCTTGACTGATTCCAATGTACTTTTTTTATTGTTGTTTAATAGAATATCCTAAACGTGACTCCAAATTTTTTTTTTCACTCCAATTATCACATGTTTGAATACCCGAACTGACTGCTACTGATTTGTTATTAATTTACAATTTTTTTTTATAAATCAACTGTTGTACTTGCTAAGTGTCCACTAAGTGAAAATCCACAAAAAAGCAGTGGTTTAATAATGGACTACGATTTTTTACCGAATCCAAAAATATTCCGTAACTTAGTCAACCCTTCCCCCAAGGAGTAGCGTTTTTTGTTAAATTGTTCAAAAATCTTAACTAACTGTGAAACTTGATAGCGAACATAGGGGGCAGTGGGGAGCTGACTGTGATGGTAGTAGGCTATTGCTCCCCAGTCTATTCCGAATAACTGTGTGTTTTGTATATAATTTTTTTTTTGATTTAATGCTTGTATTCTAGTTGACGAAATAAATCTCTCTCTCGTATTCGGTCATGTCTTTTTAACCTAGTTAGAAAATAGGTTATGGGTTGGAGATATTCATCTTTTTTGTATATCGGTACCGTACAACTTAATGCCTATTGGCAGGCTGGCTAACTTTTTTGTTCGTAGGTCTATTTACTAAATAATTTAGTTTTCACCTCTTGCAGGCTTGGTACGGCACCGGCAGTTTAAATAACACGTCAGCATGCCTTCAGTAGATGACTGCTAGCTGTACAGGTATAAATGCGTAAAACCAGTAAACAAACGTGATAGAAATGGTATGGGTGATAGATTGTCAACGTTAAACGCTTCCAGTACCGGCACCGTACCCAAAGCCCTTTGTCGCCTCATTGTGGTACTTTAGATTGTTGCGCAAGTTTGTCTCGTGGTTTGCGCCATTTTCAGGATTTTGTTGAATAGGCTGACAGGGTTTGTGCTTCTCTGATTTGGTCTAATATATTGTTCTTTTTCCATACAGTTAGGATTGTTTAAATGGTAAATATTGAAGTACCTGCTTGTTTCGATATTATTAGCCGAAAAAATCGGTAAGTCCTATTTTATGTGAAGATATTTCTGTATTTAGGAATTCATTTGCTGAGTGTTTCTACTTGCTTAATATATGATTTTCATTACAAATTCGTATTAGTATGGAATAAGTAAAACACTGTGGACAAGTTATTGTCTGCTCTTTTTTCATAAGTTATTCATGCCTTCTTCATCGTGTGATCAAGTACCGGTAGGCTATACTATATTTTGCCAATGTCTCTGGTATTTTTAGGTTATCATTATTGTGTTTTGCTTATAAGTTTTACTCTTATTTTAATTGTTTACACACTTCTTCAATTCATTGAGACACTATTTGGAACGCTTCATAACATTTATTTCATTCTGTCATTTTTGAACACGATTTGGGAGTAACATCAAAACATTGTGTGGACAGTTTCTTGGGGCATCCAGGTTTCAGTGAGTACAGGAGTGAGTTAAACGACGGTTATACACGGCGGAACATACGACTGCGAGTCTTTGACGAAAGAATTCAATAAGATAAGACTGTACTGCTGTAAGACTCGTAGCATCGTGAATAGCGGCCGTAATAGCGACATTAGCGCCGCATTTGCAGCGCATATCCTACAGAGCACGCCGCGTTGGCAGAATCTCATGGTACAGTGAGAATGACGTCATCGGAAACACCGCTTATTAAAATTTTAATGAACGATTATCAAAAATCTTGACCATGGTTATCATGATGAAAATATCAAAAAAGATGTAAAATATAAATAAAAAATAAATAAAATATTCTATCCTCAAAACTGCCCACGTCTACAATGAAAGATATCTAGAAAATTACAAAAAATGCAAATTTCTGCTCTGGTGATCACATTCCCCATAAAAGCTAATGTTAAAATTGTTTTGTTTACATCACTTTTCTTTTTGTGCGTGAGATGGGTTTTTAATGAATAAAGTCTATTGGGAGTGCAAAGGTGCCTCGTAAGTAAAAAATTGGAATACGCCCTGACAGATTTTAACATGTTAGGTGCCCAAGCTTTGGTTTTAACTGTTAAAAATATAGGTGATGAAAAAGCGTCAAAAATCCGTTACAAAACTAGTGTTATAAGTAAGGCTGTCAAATTGAAAACAAATTTTTTCAACAGTTTGTCCGCTAATTTGCGAGTACTCGAATCATATGGAATTATGAGGTACACACGGCGGATAAAGTCTTTTTAAAACCAAACATTGTAAAAGAAATCGGAAAACTTTGGCCCACATCGATACAAAATGGCCATTTTCACAATTTCTGTATCGCTGATATATTGATGTAACTAAGAAAGTATTAAAACAAACAGTATCTGACTTTGAACTATTTTATTTTAATGATAAATAACAAGAAAGTTTGGTAATTTTACAGCATATAAGCATATTCGACGTTGTAATTTATAACAGGTGGGGTTTTCTTAATTATTGTTATATTAAGCTAACATTACTCTAGATTTCAATAGCATGTGTAAACTTATATTTTAAACTTTTTTGCAATTTCTTTAAAAATAGAATATTGCAAAAAAACTATAATTAATTATGCGATGTCATTGTTCATCAACATAACCTCACGCGACATCGCTAATCCGATTAAGATCTGAAACTGTCACGATTTAACGAGCGTTTGCTTCTATATATAGCCGAATGCGGTAAACTTTCAGGCATAAAAGCAACACTCTGGAACTATATCAGTATAGTTTTATATCGATTACATAAAGACAACTGTTTGATAGAATAGCTCGCCAGATTTTTAGAGTTTGAGCAAAAATAAACCGCCTATGATACTGGTAGTATTTGGACTCATTCCTCATGTGTTGAGAAGTCTTGATATCGTCAAATTTTAGAAGTCCTAATATGAGTTAATCAGTTTCAAAATCAGATATTATCAAACGCAATGCCACTTGATGGTTCCAGGAGACTGCAATATAGAATAACAATAGATTATGGGCAATACAAATATGGCCGTACTTCGAAAATTTTAGATAATAACACAAATATTCTGTATAATAGTTCGAGATAAGCAAGGAGAGAGGCAAATACCTTTGCTCTTCATGCCAGTTAGACAAAGCTACGCCGTCTCTATAGAGACTCGCCGCTCTTGTAAGGATATCCTGTTATCAAAATGCTATGCTCTTTTATTAGGCTATGTTACGTGTGGATAAGCTATGCCATCTTTAAAAAGCCTAAGCCGATTCGGCCCGCGGCGTCATTGTATCCGGCCCGCAATAACACGCAAATGTGGCGAATTTTTTTCCATGGGAAATTTTCCCCGAGACTCGCCTTGCTTGTTTATTTCGTAACATTGGCCAATCATCAAGATGCAAAAAAGTGAGTTAATATTAGGTCTATTCGCATCCGCTTAGATACTTTTGTTTTGTCACCCTGACGAATTTTCAGTCGTGGTTGTAAACAATACTTCCTTTTTTGCGATTTTGAATGCTATTCGTTAGTTTTTGGTTGTGTTTGGGAAATTTAAGTATGAATCAAATACGTCAATCATCATTTGCCTCCTTAGGAATTGTAGTTTTAATAGTAGTAATGAAAAATTAGACTAGAAATAGCTGTGACAAAATAGGCTAAAATTCTCTACCGGTACGCAACGTTTTCTGCAAAAGATGCACTCGTGGCGCGTGCTTTCGACGAAACTGTTTACGTTTTTTGTGCTAAAATGAACGTCGAATGTGCATGTTGCGCTTACAGTACTGTAATCCCTCGCGTACTGCTCAAATTTCACAACTTCACACTAACTTTTGTACTGCTTAAATGCGGATATTAATGTAGGTATGTTACAAAAAAATTAAAAGTTTATCCGATTTAAATAAAATCTGCGCCAGTGGATCTGAGTGAAAATAAGAAAACAATACCAAGTTTATAAAAAAACGATCAAGAAATAACGGAGATATCGGAATTTTAGTACCACCAGACAGGCCAATTTTTCCATAAGGATTGTATTACTTTTTTCATAAGAACTGTAATAAATATGAAAAAAGAACACATCGTCACGCTAATAACCGAATTGCGTAAGTCATTTTTAGCATTTTTGAGAAAAACGTGAAAAACTTCCTATTGATATTGTTATGCCATTGAGAGTCAATAATTTGCCATGGTTCAATTTTTTGATCGCAGCCGGATTTAAGCTAATTTGTATGACGCAGTTAAGTGACGTCGTAATGGCGCACTGTGACTTAGGCAGAAATGTGTCTATGACTTGAGGACATACGCAATTTTGCAACTTTACTATATGCACCAGTCCTGAAAACTAAATATTCCAAAAACGAATGTAATTCTCAGTATATACAATGTCTAATCCCCAAAATAGCTAATCAGTTTCAATTACATTATTTTTATGTTTAAAAATATATATTTCATCAATATAACACGTTCTGCACACCCACCGAAATAGGACTAAGAATAAATATAAAAAATAAAACAGCATTGCATCCAATATAAAAGCCAACCGAAGCCGTTGTGACGTCACAATAGTCCTGCGGTAACAATGATATTTCATTATGACGAAACAATTGCACAAATGTGCATGTCATACTAAATCTCCATTTTTATGGGTTTCGGAATTCCTAAAATAAAATCTGAGTTAACAGACAGGTGCGCAACATTACATAAATACCTATTTTATAAATAACTCAAAATCGCTAAAAATGACTTACGCAATTCCCTTATTAGCGTGACGACATATCAATCACTAGTCTTCCGATCTGCGTCACATCTATGGAATATTGAAACTATTTCAGTATTTTATTCTGGCAACGGTCTTAATACCGCCGAAAGATCGACGCAATTAAACGCTGGATTTGTGCACGTTAGTTTGACAGTGGTTCATTGTCGGTAATAATTAACGATGTTCTGATTGTACAAAGTTCATAAAAATTGGTAAGTATCAAGTTAGGAAAGAAATACACACGTCCACATAAATTTTATTGGTGTTCATAGACAATAGTCCGTATTCCGACACGGCGTAACGGAACTTAGCAGACGTGATGCGTACATTTTTTGGAGCGAAAAAACGAATTTTGTAACGTTTCTAATTCATGACTGCAACGTTTTGATAACAGCTAAACTCAGGATAATTGTCTAGATATAGAAATCTTGTATAATTGTTTTCCTAGTATGTTCTCGATTCATATTCTTCGATACCGGTATAAATAGAATTTAATATTCGAGACTTCAGAAATATAGCATATATGTATATATTGTTGAATAAATTGAATGGATTTCTCAACTTTTGTGGATTTATTGTATTGCATTGGCGAAAATATTTGTCCGGCCCGTTTCAACACAGTTTGAGTCATATCTGGCCCGCGGCCCTGCTCTGTGTCCGTTTGCACAAACCATGATACCTTATAAAATGTTTTTGAATTTGATTTCACATTGACATAACTTTTCTTCTTTCAGTTAATACTTAACTACACTGAAACCTCGAGATGAAAATCTCAATCGTTTTTATTTTAATTTACGTCATCTATTCATCCTGGTGTCAAGATGAAACAGTGTTTCACTGCTCACCTAAACCGAGCTGTAAGATTGCACAATGTGATCCGGTTGCTGTAGGATGGGACAAACCAGGTTTCAACTTTGGTGAACATCTGCATGACAAAGAATTCCCGATTACGTGCAAATCTAAGAATGCGTTCCAACCCAAGAATACTGCCAACTTGTTTTCATTGGTAACAAGGAATATTTTGGGCAAGTTTATTTACTGTTTGAACAACTTGAAAGCAAAGCTATCTTAAAGACGTTTTTGTATTGATATCCACTATGACGGGGATGGCGAACCATTTTCAATGAATGGGTAAAAAAATATATTTTTATCGCGGAACAGAAGAGAGTGGGTCACAGATATTTGATCAATGTTTGTATCTATAAGAAACTTCTGAAACAAATCTTATAAGCTTCTGTTGGTGTTGGCGTAGTTTTGGGCTTTACTTATGCAGCATTTCTATCAGGGACTTTTCATGGCACTCGATTTTATGAACTTAAAGTACGAAAACACGCATATGAATTACCAAAAATGTTTAGGATAATGCGGCGGTTTTATTTTTTTACAGTTCCAAAAAAATTGGAGGGAATTCCACTCTGATAGTGTTATATTTTTCGATCATCTTTCAACCACATTAAAACACTTTTACATTGCCCCATTGTTGTTTCAGATTTCTAGGTTTTTATTTCAAGTCTGAAAGATTTTGTTCTCTTAACGGCATCGTATGCAAGAAACTAATAATATACAAAGTAGCATCTAGTTCTCGCATAACCGCTAAAACAGTCTGTAGATGCACTTCCTAGACCTAAAGAGACAAGACGTAGCGACGAATGAACATGTCGGCTGCATTGTTATGTCATAAACGATGTCAGAGTCAGTAGCTGAATAACGGTACACAGCGGTGCAGACATGCGTCCAAGATTAAGGGTTTTGAAAATTATCATACCGACCCGAATATTCACCAATTTGAATATGAGCGATCGCGGCCCTGACTGCTCAACTGACGGTACATTATAAAATTGATGGTTAGATTAGCTTAAGGCCGGTTTTATCAATTTTTATCACTGATATGTTAGCATTTATTTTATTCGTGCCTTGGCGGGTCACGAATAAAACGCGGTGGGTCACTTTGTGACCAGCGGGTCAGTGGTTCGCCATCCCTGCACTATGACAACAGGTATTGCAACTCAACATCAAAGTCAGATTCAAAAAGTAGCATCAAATTCACAACTTGTCTGATGTTGATAACAGATAGTTTTTACAATAGTGATTGTGCGTTTGTTTGCTGTTTGCTGACATTAAAGCCCATCAATTCGGAGTCAAAGCTTCGGTTATGGGAAATTCACTAATTCGCAGCTTGAACTACTGCAGGCCACGCGTCAATTGTAGCTCACTAACGCTTAAATGTTTATAGTTTCAGAAATTTATGATGTATTACAGTGGTCTGCAGTTACTTTGCTCAGAGAAGAGTTTTCTTACTTTTGAGGTCAGTGTGTGAAGTATTTGTGCAAATACTGATACCAATTTTTCAATACTGATACTCAATTCCCTATACGGGCTCATTTTCGCGACACTCATAATAATGTTTCAATCAAATATAAAATGCTTGTATCATTGAAACACTCGAAATTGTTTTGATAATTCTTACTTTTTATTCAGATATTAGAACTATCAAGTCAGAACTGAAACAATTGGAAGGCAACGTCGATGAAAACAGGAAAAAAATCGACCACTTTGAGCAGAACATGTTAGGTAAGAGTTGACTGTACGCCATTCTCACTCTGTTTATTGGAAGACATGATATTATATTGATAAAGTGGAAATCTGGTTTCAGCATTAAAATGCGACGCCCTTAGTGTCTTACAGAAATTGCTTTAAATTTTGAAAGTTCATTTTGAACAAAAAAGTTCCTCCTTAAAAAAGGAATTTAAATATAATGTTTTCCGCAGATCAAAAAACAAACAATGAAATCCAGACACAATCTGATGAAATTCGCAATCTTCTTGACAAAGCACTTCTGCAATCTGAACAAATTAATGATTTAGTAAGAAGATTTGCAAAGCAATCTATTGAACTGAATGAACTTAAAATGGAAAATGTGGAACAATTTACCGAAATATCTGATTTGAAGAAAGGTTGGTGAATTGCATGATGTGATGAGGGTTTATTATGAAATCTATTAGTAAGAATCACTCAATAATTTGATTGGTAGATAACACTTGAAAATGAAATTGATCACGAAATATTTTGAAGTCTTTTCAGGTTTTATCATTTCAGAGATGTTACCGTCATTTTTCTCTTGCCTATCACAATATTAATTGAGGACACATCCAGTACAAATATTGTGTTAGTATTTAATTGTTGCCTATGAATTTCAACTCATCATAATAGAAAAGTTTCGAGGTCAGAAGAGTCGCAGTCGGTCGAGAGTTGAACCCTGAAGTTATCTCAATTTATTTCATCCAGACTTCAAATGTCATTGCGACTCAATTGATGCTACCATATATTAAAAAGATGCTACACTTGCTTATCTAGCTTCTCAAATATCTTTTTCTTGTTAGATTTAACTGAAGTTCAAGAAATGAATGAAAAATTGATAGATGACAACAGGCAGATGAAGAAAGGTGAGAGCAACCAAAATGTCTTTTATTCTGTTTCATTTAACTATTTTTATAAAAGCATTGCACTTCTATGAATTTAATGCATATCCTGCATTCGAGTAGATTCTATGACAAACGCTTTTTTAAACTGTTGTTTTCAGAAACAATATTTAATAAAGAACGTATAAAGTGCATTATTCAATATTTTTTTCTGAACGTCTAAATGTTGTTCCTCATTAGATTTGGTTGAAGTGCAAGGCATGAAAATTAAGTTGATAAACGACAACGAAAAGATGGAGGAAGGTAAAATCTGTTCACTGATATTTTTTGTTGACAACATAATATGCTTTCATGGGACATTTCTTCGAGGTTGTACGTATTCGAGTAATATAGTGAAAAACGAGGAACCGCTTCATCAAAGTGATAATGCAATTCGTAGCATTTGTTAACAATCTGTAAGATCTTGGGAGTTCGTGTTTGTCAGCAAAGAAGTATTATAAAGTATGAAATTGGAAATATTTCATGACAAAGTTGTTAAACAGTTTATGTAGCAAAAGCATTCTTCCAATCACTTTATTTGAAGAAGTGATATTTTGTGAAATAACACAGCGCGCTAATAAGCTTATTGTATCTGTGATTTGAATTCACAAAAAACATATTATTTTTCCTGAAGACTGTAAGTACTATTGTAGTATACATGGCCAATTATTTTCAAATCTATACTGAGCAACTAAAAACGCTGTAAAGAGTGAAATGCGTGGCCAAAGCTATGTTGTTTAGCAAATGGTAGATAGCTTAAGTGTAATATTTACATTAACATTCAGCTATATCCCGGATCGAACAAAAACTTGCTTTTACGGATAAGCCTCACCAGCTTCCAAGCAGATCCGGGCAGATTACCAGATCAACAGCAAAGACTCGAACGACATTGAAACCAACAACAAAGACTCGAACAACATTAAAACCATCTCCTGCTCCAGGTAAATACTTTATCCAATCTTGCATCATAGTGATTATGAGACAAAAATATATTTCTACAATCAATGGAGCCGAAGTCGAGTAATACCAGAAAATAACACGCACTGTGTTATTGGCTTCATTGCGTTTTATTCAAGCCGGCTAGTTGGACTTGGGAATATTGAAATTTTGTTTGAAGATATCGTGTGCTTCTTCACCAAAGCAAGGATTGATCAATAATTATTACTCGATATATTTCTAAATTAGTATACAATTATTCCATTTCAGAAAACTGCAAATTGAAGGATGGAAATATCTGTTATTTCGCTGTGATACCAGTTGAAGAAATTGTCAACTACGAAGAAGCATTTGATATTTGTAAGAAACAAAAAGCAGATGTTGGTTTGATCCGAGATGAAGAAATCTACATTGCGATTGTGAACTACTTGAGAAAGAATATTCCAAATGGACAGACGTATATCACTATATGGACAGGAATCCACTTTGATCCAATGGTTAGTATCATATGGTTATATCAATTATTTTTTTGTGTAAATATTTAAAATACATTACGTGATAAAGCTTCAAATGATACATGAGAAATCAAACACGCAAAATAATGATGTTGTCGTATATTTTAGGTGATATGCATCGCCATTAGTTCTGTTCATGGGACATTTTTTTCTGTCCAGTTCCATCTCATAGCAATTTATGCCTGTCCCATGTCATGGGACGTTTTTCATAAGATTCCTATTCGCGTGGACAAGTCATGTGGTGTCTTACCATAAATTAAATACCAAATACAAGTATATAAAGAAAAATGGGAAAATAAATTTAAAACTAAAAAAGCATGTATCTCTATGAGGTTGACATTATTTTTACACTTGCTTTGTCTGATGTGGTGCTTAGTCGGTTACTACTATGTCGTCAAGTTCTTTGACTTTTATATTAATGTAGTGCTGTAATAAAAACTGCAGCGTTGTTGAAAATTATGCAGAAATAAATAGGCAAGTTAAGTTACGATTTTACTAATTTTATGGTGTTGTATTGTTCACCACAATGAGTTGTGTTTCTACCAAATTTCACGCTTCCAATTCAATGCTTTCAGAACACCCATGAAGCTACCCGAAAGAATATTGATTATTTATACGATCCTGTCGAAATAGTCTCTGAACCATGAGGCTTAGACAGGCGCTCAGCCAGAATTTTCAAAAGGGAGATGGGTTCAAAATCGGAAATTTCAATTCCCTTATAAAACATCCTCCGCGATTACGCGATCGTTAAATCCTTTTTCCTGCGTATAACGACGACTTTTCTGTCGCGTAATATATTCAATTCATGACAGCTACGAAAATATAAAATTTCTTTCTTTATTAATTTAACTGTGTCAATCAGCGTAACTTGTGGTGGCATCTGTTGTGATAAAAAAAGGGGTAAACTGCCTTATTGTATTCAGTTCTGATAATCACTTTTTCGACGACCTTGCGAATTCGTTAGAAAAATGTAAAGATCCGATATAAAATATACCGTGTAGAACAATTAAATACATATAAAGTATATTAGTAAATTAAAAATACATGTTCATCGCCTCGAAATCCCCGCGCATCGACATTTTCAAAGAATAAAATGGATTTTTCTGTTGTGCGAAGTAATCAATTCACGACCCATACGGGCATATTTAAGATATAAATCTGAGCTATGCTTGCAACACTGACTCCACCCTATTGCGATGCAATCTACTACTGATGCAACCTCAAGGAGTAAACTTTATTTTAGTATAATAAAATTGATTGAATATATTTTAATTAAATAATATTAATTTAAAGTAATGTATAAAATGGTATATCCCCCTTTTAAAAGTTGACTGTGGTATTTTATTGATGGTTGATTTTAATATGGTTACCAACACCGAGCAAACATAATGAGTGCCACAGACACGCAAAATTTTGCGTTTTAAAATGCCTAGAGAAGCGTTTTTAATCAATCGAGGACCTCATACAATAAAACTTGTTTACGGTTTTATTTTTATTAATCCATATTGCCCATTTTCAATCAAAATATTTGCGTCGCGGATTTACTGCTTTATTTGTCTTTAGCATCTCCCGCCGATGAATGTTTATTAGCTGTCATCGGATTCACAATTTTGTGCTAGTAAAAAGATAAAGTAATTATCATCGTTGTCGTGGCACAAATTTGTGGGAAATTTTTGATTTAGGGAGAATAAAAACTAACGTAAAGGCGGTTAAGGCATAAATAACACGCCAGGCTGACAAAAACAATTGACGATTGTAACAAAATGCAATCGCACGCGTTATTAGCAAATTTTTCAGTTTTTCAATCATTTCAAAAGGGGGGTTCCGACCCCGAAATCACCCCCCCCCCCTTGCTCCGCCATTGGGCATAAGTATATTTTGCCTAACGTGACAATTCGATTGCATCAGAGCGCTAGCGAGATTATAACCTGTGTCTTAAAAGTACATAGGAGGTTATTTGCAGTCGTTTTACAACAATCTACTCATCTATTTCTATCAGAAGACTCTTTTTGCGCTGAACTGCTAGTTTAGTTACATAGGAATTGTGCAATGTGATAGTTTTGGAAAAATCCTTATCCAGCGCATGGAAATAGGGTTTTACATGATAACACATGAGACTATAAATACTTGATTGATGAAATAGAATAAAGATAATTGTTGATATTGAATCAAATGCGTGATCAATCATGATGGACTCTATCTAATGATTTTTTTATTTGCAGACTCGTGACGTCACACCAGCGAATTCATTCACTGAATGGCACCCGGATTTCCCACCATCTGGAATTAAGTATACAGATCGTACAAATGTTTACGTCTATGTTAATTCCAAACCGAGTTATTATTATCAAGGGATGATTAATGCTCCTCCTACCTGGAAGCGTAATGGAGTTATTTGTGAGATCCTGATGTAATAAAACGTCTGCCTGGTTGTATTTTGTCACTCTGGAACTATCATCAATCAAGTTTAATCATTGATTTCGAACCTGAAATTTATACGATTCGTCTTTCCAATTTTCAATGCAGATAATCACAGATACAGAGTTTCAGAGTTTATTAAGGATGGGTGAACTTTTACACTGATTTACACATTATAGAAATTAAAAATGATTTTTATTTTTTCAGTTCCGCAAACATACTATTTAAAATCATATTTTATTGAATAAAAGTCGATTTAGATTTTCAAAACTTTAATTTTTCAAATTTGATCGTTTTTTTGATCAAAAATGTTTATATTTGAGTAAAGTTCAAAGATTTAAATGTTTGATTTGCCTAATTTGTTAGATAAAAATGATACAAACACTTAAATTTGAAATAAATTTGGTTTCTGTATAATATCTTCGTTTTTTATACTGTATCTCAAAGGAATCAGGAACCTCCTTATCTCGGCACTCCCTAGTCAAATTTTTAAAATATTTTTTCAATTATTTAATTAGCATTTGTCGCCTAACCAAGATGGCTTAGGCCATTGAAGGCTTGTTTGAATCGTATTATCGTTTTCTATACGCAAGATGTCGCTAATGGACCGCTCCATGTACGAAATTTTGCGTACGTGAGAAAATTCATCGACGATTGTAAACAAACATTCGAACCTTTCGTCTTTATGGCCGTCGGACCGTTACTTATGAGAAGGGAACTCTCTCGCGAGCGTAATAGTCGTTTCGCTGTTTGTTTTCCTAACAAAATAATACTACAGGCAATGTTGTAGCTGGAACAGCTGCCGAGTAACGAAGGGGTATGTTAGTGAAGTCGTGTGCGATGAAGCGTCGCATCGACGGTTAGCTATCTCGCTGAGTTTGAGGCGGCGCTTTGTTTATAGTTTACTCGTGTAGCGTTGCGCGAATGTTACGAAGTGATTAGCTAATAACCAAAGTGACTATAAACCCAGTGAGGACAACCATTGGTAACGTTATAAGCGCTCGTGTGACGTCACACCAGCCATTTTGTGTCCAGAGTTCTATCGCTGTATGATCCTAACTAAGTGATTTAAACCTGCCATCGTTGAACAGCTGATTAAAAAAAAACGATGCTCGATAATTCGGACCAAACTTTCGCAGCGGCAAAACGAATGAACATTTCCTTAAATCAGTTGCTGATCTCATTGCACCATGTTTGGCTGAATTCTTCAATTGTTCACTTTTGTTTGGAATCTTCCCTGCATGTCTCAAAATTGCCCGAGTGATCCCTCTTTTCAAATCTGGCAATAAAAAATGTATGTCAAATTACAGACCAATTTCAATTCTTTCATCAATAAGTAAAATATTTGAGCGTTTGATTCATAAGCGACTCAATGCTTTTTTTACGAAACATGATGTAATAAATAAATCACAGTTTGGCTTCCAAAATAATCTATCTACATCACATGCTATCTTAGACACAATATCATATATCTACGATAAACTAGAGAGGAAGGAGTTTGTCAGTGCAACATTCCTAGATCTAAGGAAGGCCTTCGATACCGTAAATCATAACATCCTGATTTACAAGTTGAGACATTTCGGTATCAGGGGTACAGCAAACAAACTCATTTCTAGTTATTTAAGTAATAGATCACAATATGTTCAAGTTGGGTCGTGTCGTTCCTCTCCCTTGCCAGTGACTCACGGAGTTCCTCAAGGTAGTTGCTTGGGTCCTCTTCTATTTCTAGTCTATGTAAATGACATAACTTGTTGTTCCTCCTTCTTTACCAAATTGTTTGCTGATGATACCAATCTTCTCGACAGCGACAAATCTTGTGCAGTTCTTCAGTTGAGAGTAAATTCTGAAATTGCGAAAGTATCAAATTGGATGCGGTCTAATAAACTAACACTGAACATTGGCAAATCAAAAACTATGTTAATATCTCCACACCAGTGCAAATCTAAAAATGAAACAGTAATACAAATTGATGACAAAGAACTTGAAAATGTCCATTCTTATAAATATCTTGGCATATATTTAGATAGTAAAATGATTTGGGATGTTCACTTATCCAAATTATCCGTTAAATTATCTAAATCGGTTGGAATACTTTACAAGCTTAGACGATTTACATCACCAACAACACTAAGGATGGTGTACTACTCCTTATTCCAGAGCCATATCCAATACGGCATAATTGCTTGGGGTTCAGCTGTTAAAACATTATTACATCGCATTGAAATTATGCAGAACCGAGCAATCCGTGCAATATCTGCCGCTAGTTATTTTTCACGACTCAGTCCTATTTATTATAACCTTCAAATTATTAAATTGGCAGACATTTACAAAATAGAAGTTTTGAAATTGATGCACCAACACCACTGCAAAAAACTCCCTCCTGCGTTCACAAACTATTTTTCAAAACAAAGCAATGTTCACTCATATGGAACACGGTCCTCTATTAGCAGTTCTTATTATGTTAATCGTTTTAGCACCAAACTCACCCAAAACTCAATCAAGTTTGTTGGTGTTAAATTGTGGAATAATCTCCCCAATAGCATTAGGACCAGTACCTATAACTTGTATAAACATGCACTGAAGAGCCTACACCTAGATGCTTATAAGCCCAGTTGCAATTAGTCTAGAAATATTATATTTGTATACCGGTATGTACCGTACCTATCCCTGTGGTGCTGCTTTTCCCATCCATGTTCGTCAAGTTGTGTGCTCGCTGTGTACTGTTCTTGTTTTAATATTTTCCGCCCAACCTATATGCCACGAATACTGCAGAACCCATAATTATTCTGCACTACTCTAATAGCCACTAACAATCGCTTTCAACATAAAAATCCGTTAAATACGGTATTGATTCTCGCAGCCAGAAGCCCGTTGCTGGGCACGCCATATTGGTTTACTGTGTATGCTTAGTCAGCATTATTTCGCAATTCTTTGTTGTCATTGAGGCATATCCTTCTTACAGATGTCGCTGTTAAGTCATATAATACGATGTGATCATTGTAGTATCTCGGTGTTTATTTCGATTTTATTTTGTTCTTACTCTGTATGATCGAGTTTAATTAGGTAAATATCTAATACTCCATAGTTATTATGACATCCTGTATTTTATTTTTCAAACTTTGCTGCTCCTTTTTGTGATTGAGGCTAATTAAGTGAATGTTTAGGTAACTTTTCGTGGCATTCTTTTTGTTGTCCCTTTTATATATATGATTGTGTCGAATTTAGTGACTATTTAATATTGAGTTGTTCGGTTGCTATATTTGCTGCTTCAATGCAGCTACAAGGTGTCGCTGACTGGATGACACTTTGAGTCTTTCGCGATCCCTCGTCTATTGCAACAAGCCGATATCTGTCTTCGTAATTTGTTATATGTCTTTTTTTTATTTTTTCATATCGTATATTGGTTTTGCATAACGAAAATAAAATCTGAATCTGAATCATTCTTCTGAAAATTTAATTATCCGCAGATGTTTCTCAGATAATTCGGCTCAGCGGTATGGTCAGCATATACGAAGTTAAAGTTAAAGTCCAAATCCAAATTCACTCGATAAATCAACAACCCGATAAGAACAAAATATTAAACAAAAAGATACACATTTTATTATTAAATTATTATAAAATTCCTGGTGTAATTATCGCTACTTGCACAGAACCTATTTTAACAAACTGACAGAACTACAATACAACTTATACTACAGAAACTTGCACTATTTTTGAAGTACATGTCATGATATTAAAATATGCGTATCGCAAATTTTCAACAAGGTGTACATTTCCAAAATAATATCCAAAAAATATACTACATGCGTGGAATGAAGGATAACGGCGTATATCAAGTTTACAAGAACATAGCCTATAATAATCTGGAGTGTATAAAATAATATATTATTTATTTGACTTCAGCTCTTGCCGCAGGTCTACTGGCATACCGTTTTCAATAATTTTATTTGTCTCCTTTTTTGCGTGGATATTTAACCTTAAATTGAGAAAACGTTTCAAAATTTTAAAAGCGATATTGTAGCAAGATGGAAAATTATATTTCAAGCAACTTCATTTGTCAGAAAAATAACAGGCGAACATATATTTAGAAAGGCATTAATATTTGCGCGAAATATAGTTTATACTTCGCGCAAACATACGATTACTTTTTTGGATGGGTGGCATAAATATTGGGTAAAACTATCAATTTTCAAATATTTATCAGATGTGTAAGACCTGAAAAGAGTTAGTAACGATTGTGAGCATTCATTCGGAATTGACACTTTCCATAGAAACAAACAAACAATTTAAACCCCGTGTCTTTATAGGGTTCCCCCGAAAACATCAAGGCTAATTTTTCACTGTTGGATATCGATAAAATTACAATTAAGTTTTATCAACGAGAACGTAGAAGACATGATGGCGTCGCTAGATCACCTAGTAAATATTTTACATTTTTCGACGCAAAAGAATCGAAATATCCTGCCAATAATAAGTTGATAAGAGATGCAACACCAGTCGCGCGGCTGGTTTTTAAATTTTGTAACTTACAATTTACATGCTTCGATGAAATTCATTAGGCCGCACAATGTGCTAGCCATGAGATCCTTTACATTCTATAATTTTTGGAGCAACTGTTGCAACAGCTAGTTAAATTAAGAAACATTTTTCCGAGAAAATTCATTTCATCAGCTTCTGGAATGATTATTGTAAAACGCAGGCTTTAAACTTTCGACATGGTGTGAACAGGTATTGTGGGATAAGTACGCGTAGGGTACGGTATCTAATGTGTCCCACTGCGACTCAAAGATACAGGGTAACTGGAGACGCGTCCTGTCCCTTGGGTCCCCAAATAATGTCTTCAATCTATGCACCAACTGACCAACACACACTGCAACCTGTACACCAACAATTCCGTAGACTTGTGTTGAAAGAAACTTTATTATCTTGTTTAAACAATCTAATGTTGACGTCAGTGATAACAGTGTTAGGGTTAGTGTCGGCGTTAGTGTTAGTGATAAATTGACTGTTTTTGACAAGGACTCAAAGAACAGCCATATGTATGCTATAATACAAATAAAAAACAATAAGTGACACATTCGATACAACAAAATACAGCAATCTTCACAACCTATTGGGCAATATATGGATAAACATAATCATTTCAACTCTAGAATTCCTACCTGATAATCATTTAGTAATATAACCAGAAAATAGTAAAACCTTTAAGCTATAATTTCTGCAGTCGCGCAGGATCCTCCCTAATAAGCAAAGCGCAACAAGCGTCTACCTCGTGGAAAGGAAAGTTCTAGAAGGCCGTAAAGCGCGGGGGAATAAGTGACTATTACGTCACAGTAAAATGGGCAATGTAAACTCATAAAGCGTGACTAACTTAAGGTGCTTAAAGTGAAGGACTCAAGGTTCCATAAAATGCATGCAAACATTTCTTACAGGTATCATAATACCAGTTCAAATGGTACCTGATTTAAACGTATGCATTAGGTTAATCACGTTTCACACTTACGAAGGAAAGCGATATGTTTTTTTCATACAGAACGTTGCGACGTAATTGCGTAACGAAGTAATTAGATAACGTTGTTGTTTTACTCAAGTTTGTGCAGTGTACATGTCAAGAATTGGAGAACATTGAATAAAATAGCTTATACAATTTTACTGGTGCACGATAAACAGTGGCGTATCTACTTAAAATGGCGCCGATGGCAAAGTCTAAAATTGCGCCCCCTTGATAGTTGTATGACAATTTATAATGATTATTAATGAATTAGGATACTTCTACGTTAATATTTGAGTAAAAAATACAAGTTTCAGTTATTCCCAATTTGAAATTATTTCATTGAAAAGTTTTATTATTAATACTTTTCGCCGTTTTTGCGCCCTTGTTCAAACGGCGCCCATGGCACGAGCCACACCCTAGATACGCCACTGACTATAAATTCTATCTAATGTCGAAAGCTATCTTTAACCTCTGCAAATGTGTCGATGTCATATTAGGTTAAAACAAGAACAAATCGAAGTTTTTGTTATTTAATTCAAAAGCTTTTCAAAAAAATTCCACGATTTTCAATTTTGCAGATTTTTGTATGATAATCGCAACATTTTATCTCCATCTCATAATTATAATTAGTCTTCTAGATTGTCTTTCAAACAATATAAAACTTATATGCATCTAATATAAGGTTCGTGAGATATGAGGTTTCAAAGTTGCATAACTCACACGGGATGATAAGATAACTATCGCAACTTTCACGAAACCGCACGATACCAGTATGATTCCACGAGGCAAATACCAAAAGAAAAATGATGAAATTACCCTAATAAAATGCAAAACAGTAAAAAATCTTCAAACAAATTGACGAACGAGACGTTCTGGCGAAGCTAAAACAAACCGACGCTGTCGCGTTCCCCCGATTTTTTGGACACAAAATGGCGTCCAATATGCATCATTGCACTCGGTGTCTCCACTTGGTTTATAGTCACTTTGCTAATAACATTCGTAAACTTTGGCTAAATTGATTTTGCTTATTTGCAAACGACCTACTTTAGCAGCTGCCCTGAATAATGGAAAGCACTGCGAATTCATTTACTTTTGACTCATCATAAAATAATTACCGACTGTTATGATATTACACAGCTGCGCTCGTATATATTTATTGCATACTTTGGTTTATTAGTCAAGATCGACCAATATTGCCCGCCCACATATATTTCGAATGATCACAATTGTTTGAGTAATTATGGACAAAATATGTATTGAAAAAGACGATAACAAAATAAAAAATAATATTTTACAATACAATATGAGAGCGATGAATGTGAATAAAATAATAGGAAATAAGAATGGTATGGAAAAGACGATAACAAAATAAAGCAAAATATTGTACAATACAATAAAAGAGCGATGAATGTGAATAAAATAATAGGAATTAAGAATGGTATGGAAAAGACGATAACAAAATAAAACATAATATTGTAAAATACAATATAAGAGCGATGAATGTGAATAAAATAATAGGAAATAAGAATGGTATGGAAACGACGATAACAAAATAAAACATAATATTGTAAAATACAATATAAGAGCGATGAATGTGAATAAAATAATAGGAATTAAGAATTGTATGGAAAAGACGATAACAAAATAAAAAATAATATTGTAAAATACAATATAAGAGCGATGAATGTGAATAAAATAATAGGAAATAAGAATGGTATGGAAAAGACGATAACAAAATAAAACATAATATTGTAAAATACAATATAAGAGCGATGAATGTGAATAAAATAATAGGAATTAAGAATGGTATGGGAAAAGACGATATAAAAATGAAAAATAATATTGTACAATACAATATAAAGAGCCATGAATGTGATGTTCATTCTGTATACGCAAAGCAACTGTTTTCGCGACTGAATCAAAAGGTAACACAATCAAAATAACATGAGATATACGATACAAAAATTTTTATGCCAGTCACGAAAGCAGTTTTTCCCTTCGCGTACACAGAGATGAACATCACATTCATCGCACTTTATTGTGCTCCGCGAAATATTAGATTTCTCGTTCGAAACGCGAACTGTTTTCGAACATACTGCGCACACTCTGCACAGTGGAAACTGGAAAATGTGCCCCTGTGTTTTGAAGTCGATTCAAAGATGAGGTTGACGAACCAGAGAGTCGCCGTGTTGGCCTGTGGCTGCCTATCAGCGCCGTAACTAATTCTATCCGGAATTCTAAACCGGACCACCGACTTCCAGAAAGATTTTCCGAAACCACCCTGCAATTGTGCACAGCGACTTTCAGCAGATATGAAAAGATTCTGCGGTACCAAACTCGGGACCGTCTAGTTAAATTAAAATATTTCCTCATCTGGTCAGACAAATTGACGCCTGCCATATGAGCGTTATAATCTCTTAGTAGAGGCGGGCATGGCACTTCGATACTGCGCGATGTTCCCCCTCGCCCCCCCCCCCCCTTCTCTTCAAGGTCTTTTTTCCGTTATCGCCTGCCTCATATTCAGGTTGATGAAACGTCGAGAGAAAATAGACGGCTCGGTTATCTACCCACGATTGGGCCAGTAATTCGTTGGCCATACGCCAATCGGTGGTGGCTCGAGCAACTGCGCGCATGCGCGTCACGATAAGTTTCTTTGGGAACCCTATCCGATTGCTTCTGAACGTGCCACAGACATAGACGCCGTTCGAAAGTAAGTATTCAAACAGTTCGGGGCTTGTATAAAAATTATCAACGTACAAACGATGATTCAGCCCCTCAAAAGGACTGATTAGATGTTTCACCCCGCGAGACGATAGTCCAGCTTCGGGATCCTCCGTCGGTTTTTTCCCGCAGTAAATTTTCAATCTGGACACATAGCCCGTGGCAGACTCAGCTAGCACCCACACTTTTATACCGAATCTTGCCCTTTTCAACTTTATAAACTGTCGGAAACTAATTCTGCCCTTGAAAGGGATCAACGTTTCGTCAATCAAAAGTTCTCTTCCCGGGGTATAAACGTTTTCAAATAAAGATAACATCAAAGACAGAAGTCCTCGAATGTTGTACAATTTGTCTCTGTTTGGATCATTGGATCTTGGCGCCGATGTCTCTTCGCAGAAATGGAGATATCTATAAATTCGCCAATCCCTTCTTCGCCAATACATAGCAACACTGGGAGGACGAATGATGCCCATTGCTATAACCAGCCCGAGAAATGCTTTCATTTCTTCGACCTCAATAGCTTTCCATTCTTTTTCACAGACCAAGCTATAAAGAAAAAGCGTAAATAAATAAAACATCGAATAAATCTCAAACAACACTATAGATTAGCGATTCGAAATTTTATTGCGAAGAACAAGTTATCAATTGACCTGTCTATTATTATTATATTATTTATCTCTATTTTATTATTATAATGGTATTTTATAAGATAGCCATACAGAAACTCACCATGTATTTTTCGTACAGCCTGAGATTTGTCATCTCGATGATGAATCCCAGTACTACAGAATTGAAATATTGTAAAAAACATTCCAAAGGCGTTGACGTACGACTCAGTTGTTGACTCGACACCATTCGTCGGCCGCCGAACGGCAAGATTGATCTCCCTGCAAAAGATTTCGTCCAGTTGAACACTGGACGATTTTTTTGGGTGGAAGATGTGCTCCGGCCCTATTTGGCCCTGGGAGATGTTGATGTCGCACCTCTCGTTCGACGCTTGCAAACCCGTGGGGGTTCAGATGATGTGCTTAGAACATCTACAATAATAATAAGAAGTATTATAATAAATATTTATATCAACTTTCAAAACAAGCAGCAATAACATTTACACAGACCTCCGGGTATTTCTTCTTCCTCGGAATCAACTGGCTCCTCTGATCGTATCACCTCCACCTCAGACATATCTGACTCCGATAAGTTATCATTATCGGAATCGCTACTCGGAACGTATTCCTCGTTTTCTAACTGCCATAACACCTCGTCTCTATCGTAAACCCTTGGTTGCTTATCTGACATAATTTGACGTAATCTCGCTCGCTTATATATAAAAATCGACTGCCGCGTCTCGCTTTGGAAGCCGTCCTATTTATATACGCGGCAGATATCGACGCGAGCATAACTTTTTCTCTATATCTATCACGTACTGTCGCGAAACAACGAATATAATTGTTTATATCCCGCCCAAGCTAGAATCAAGTATGGGAATAAATAGGCCAACAGGGTGTGACGCATAACCGGGGTACAAAAACATTCGGACAAGCCTATATCATGCTTGAAAACGGCGCGAAAATGTCTTATTGGTTTTGTTTTGAGTTAAGTCCGAATCCTTTCCTGTCCTTGTGTTCTCACAGAATACATTATTCTAATTTCACAAACCTATTTTGTGAACCCTGTTATCCCGGGATGATACTTATGTGTAAAAAAAATATGGTTTTCTGTGAGAGCACAAGGAAGGACTGGAAAGGATTAAACAAGTTCAGTGGGTTCCTGAATGCATTGATTACCTTTTAGGAAAAAAAAGTCATTTCGATGGATCCGGGTCAGAAAGTCTAAATAAAACTAATAATATAAAGATAAAACTAAATAATATCACATACAACACATTCAAGGTAAAAATGATGCCAAATAGATATTGGAGTTGCAAAGGCTTCAGGAAATATTTTAGGGCCCTCGATATTATTGCAAAAAACTTGGTAACTGCTATGGCAAAGATGGTTTTTGAACTGCTTCTTTGAAATCCTGTATAAGTTAAAATGGTAAAAAATATATTAGTCCATACTGGGTGTTATATATAATGATTTCGTAATGGATTTGAATAAATTTCAAGACATGAATGATAAGTTGATAGAAGATAGCGATAAAATGAGGAAGGGAAAATCTGTTATATTGAGTTTAACAAAATATATATTTTGGATGTCGCATTGGTATTCCAGAAATATAACTAGAAAATAAAAAGCGAGAATCTAAGTCATCAAAATGAAAGTTATCTTCGGAGTATCATTTGGTAAACAATCTGTTAAATTTTGAGTTTTCTTGTTTGTCTGTAGAAAACGCGTTTCAAATTGCTCATGAAATAGTTCATGACAAATTGTGAAAATTTATCTCAATCATTTTATTTGGATGAACAGTGTTTTGGAAATACCAGTGATGAGACACAACCACGCACGAATAACCGTCTTCATTCGTGGAAAATTGAATAAAAATGTAGAAAAAATCTTTTGTATGAATAGTAGCTTGTGCTGAATTACTCACTAGATGTGCACATTTGCACAATAAATTTCAACCCTAATTAACACTGAACTATCAAAGATCTAAAGCGCTATAATATTAAAAAAATCTCGAATAATTGTTTGTTGTATTGGCAAGTGGCAAAAAGACGTTATTATATTCTCTTAGCAATATCTCGGATTGATCAGAAACTTGCTGTTGTGGAGAAGTCTCAACAACTCCCAAATAGATCCATGCAGATCGCCAGACCAACAACAAAAACTCGAACAACATTTAAAACAACAACAAAGCCTAGAACAACATTGAAACCAACTCCTTGTCCAGGTATATATTTCGTCCATGTGAGTAAAAACACGGATGTTTTGTTCAAAGACCCCGTCGCCAATGCAGAAATGTGACATTATATAAAAACACCACCGCCCAATTTAAATTACGAAAAGTAGTAATTATTCTGGTTAGGAATGAGTTGAAAAATTCAAGTGCAATCTGCATTCCTCATCTTAGCCCCATCCTAACTAAATAATTACTAATTTTCTTATTTTGATTGTTGCCAGTGTTTTTTTAGTGAGGGCTTTGTAAAAAAGATCCAAAAAATATAATAATTTCTCTTTTTTTTTATTTGAATAATTAATGTCTGGGGAAGTCGGACCTTGCTCAGACGAAGAATCACAGAAATATATTTGTCCTAGTGAGTAGTGTGGCGTACCAAAATTGATATCACCACGCAGGTTCTTTCTGCCAACTTATTGGACACTGAAGTTGCACTAGACGTCGGTCACAAAATAATCTTCTTGAGGTTCCAAATACAGCATAGTAACTAAGTTAACTATTTAGATTATTTATAAACCTGTAAGAACTTAATACAACCAAATACTCCAATAAGAAATACAATAAACAAATAAAAAACACAGTACAAATACCGTAGGATACATACGTACCGGTAACACAAGATACGGAATTTGTCTATGACGTCACAGTCATGAACTATTTACTTATAATGGGAAATGGAAAACCGGGTAAAACATGCCTAGAAATACATAAGAATAACTAGTATGACACTAAAGATACAACACAAATCCTATCTTATCGACAAACACGTAATATACACGGAAATACGCATAGAAATACGGAAATCACACAGGAAATAAACTGCGAAAGTAGACTAGTTACGGAAGTGGTAAATACAAGCTAACTAGTGAACAGAGCTATGCCGAACTGGAGAAATAGTAAATCTGTACTACTAATATCATTTTGCAACAAGAATTACATAGATTCACGGCATTAAAACACTATAATAATAACCTAATACACAGAGAAATATCTACACTGCCGGCAGTCTGACAAACCAGCTGAAAGAGAAAGTTACACAGTTGCTCACTAGTGACTCAAATGTTAAGAATAAATATTGGCATACGGAATAAAACAGAGTTATAGACGTGGTCATCTCAGTAGCAAGACTCTTGAACCACTTGAAAGACGTAAGCCTTTTATATTGTATCAGCTTAAAAATTATGTAACAGTTCAATATCTAATGACATGGAAAGTAAGTATGCGGGTCTAAATTCAACTTAAATTCTCGACAAGCAACGATTTGAATGCAGATTCAGCTTTTTGAAGTTTGATTGGATGCGACGTATAAAAGTCCGTAGAAAGAGCTTGCAAAATATATGGCAACTTGTTGTTTCAAATACGATATATAATGACTACCTGGGCAAAGGGGAAATGTTTGCAAATTTAAGTATGCAGTATACGCAACAAATACTTTGGAGCTTCGATCATTCGTGTAGGTAAAAGACAAAGCAATGTAATTAATTAAAATTATGGGTGATATAAGATAATAAAATTATGGGTGATATAAGAGATAGGGCAGTGTAAAAATAACTTTGAAATATAAAGCAACATATGATATATTGAGCTCTGTGAAAACTAAATCAGAATTACACTCCGATTTTTATTTTTCGCTTCTAGTAGAAAAAGTTTAAATAAGTGGCGTAGTATTTTAAGCAAGAAGTAGATCGGCCGTTGTTTTAGAACCGTTATCCCGTCCGCCACTTCTACGACCTCGGTTCAAAAAATTGAAGCATGAAGGACATCAAACTCTAACAAAGGAAGAATTAGACTTCAAACAAAAACAAGCTGAATTCAGAAAACAAGTACGTTTATTGTTTCTATTCGTGCACGTACCCTTAACTAAAAGTGGAAAGAGTACTTATGGAAGTCTTGCAAGTCTGCTCAAAGCAAGGACCCTAGCTATCACCTAAATGTTGAAACAGTACTGACAGAAGAGTTGCAAGTTTGCTCAAAACAAGGTTCTGAGCCCACAACTATGTGGAAAGAGTACTGATAGAAAGGTTGCATGTTTGCTGAAAGCTAGGTCCCGAGTACAGAACTAAAGCTGGAAAGTGTACTAATAGAACTGTTTGCTCAGAGCAAAAGCCTACAACTAAAAGTAAATAGAGTACGATAGAAGTGTTGCAAACTTCCACTTATGTGCTAAATAAAAATTTGAAATTTCGAATCATTCAAAATATTTGAAATTAATCTCTATAACATATCGTACACACAAGGTAATAAGGAATATGGGATTCCAAAATATTTTCCCAATTTTTAGAATATTCATTTATTTGGATTTGCCCATCTCTAGCTAGGATATTTAATTTATTTGCTTTGTATATAGTGTACAGTAAATATTAACGTTCATATTTCCTTTTTCTTAGAAATCAATGCACAAACCTAAAAGAGGTAGCAGACTCGCGTCACAACTTGCAAAAGGCAGAGAAATGATAAATGGCATGAATGTAAGTCTTATTGTTAAAGAGCTTCATAGGTCAAAGTTCAATCTCATTGCCCACAACCTCACTCAGGACATAGAAATCTGGTAACCAATGACTACTGGTTATGAAAAGGGCAGAATCTATAACAGCCTGAGTGATGTGGTGTGTGATATTTGGATACATTACCAACATAGTTAGATACCAACATAGTCAAGTCCAGCTCTCTGATCGCTCTACATTGAAATACACGAGGAGAATGGAAAGACAAATAGCAGAAAAATTTGAATAAATTAGAACCGTTGCGATCCGATGAAATTGGCATCGTTTCTGACAAGATTTTTAACCTCTTATTTTGTCCGTTCCGCCGGAGTTCAGTTTCACAATTTGACGAAGATATGATTAAAGCTTTGTGCAAGTAGACACAAGTGCGGGAAGATTTACTATGTTTTTGGAAAGACCGGAAATTTTTCAGAACGGATCAATTTAATACACCTCAAAGTTAAGTATAAAAACAAAGGGTTGGTAAATGAGTGGGTACTAAGATACATCCAATGATTTTAGATTTCAAGCCTTTTTTCATGCCTATTAGTTTTTAAATTAATTCATTGCACTACCTTGCACGTTATACCCAGTGTTTTAGTCAAAATTAATATTCCTGTACAAAGGCTTTGTGATTGTCAAACATTCCCCCCCCCCATACTCCCCAGTCACGCTCCAGTGACTTTGGTCTATTGTAGGCCTCTTAGAGGTACAGGGCTCACCGCTACTATAAGGATTATTTAATAATATGCTGTTATAAAAATGCCCTTTTTAAAAATCCTGTGCCGATTTTTAAAAAACGTTTTTCAAATTTTCTAAGCTCTTTTTCAATGAATACTACTTTTCCTTGAATCCGCCATGCTGATTAAAAATAAACGCCTTTACAAAACGTCCATAATTGTTATAAATTTGCAATGTCGCTTCTAAATTATCTTTTCTCATTCTATATGCTACGCTCATTCTGAATTATTACAATCTCGGCTACAAATAGCGTTGTCGAATGGAAGGTTTTTTTCGAAATAGATCAAACATGCTCTGCGCGTTCGCAAAAACCATGACTTTTTTCATTCAGTTCTCAATACTGCAACAAACGTAAACCATGATCTACAGGATATTTTTATTTTCAGACTTGGACGAAATGAATGAAAAGTTGGTAGAAGACAACGATAAGATGATAAAAGGTAAGGGCAATCAAGAAAGTCTCAATACTGTTTTCTATTTTACTGAAATGTTTTCACACATTTTTAAACATGGGTAACTGCTATGACACACATGACTATTTTATCTGCTGCTTCGAAATCCTATATAAGTTACAATGGTAAACAATTTTATACTGATATACTGGATGTTATTTTTAAATGTTATTCTTTCATTAGATTTGATTAAAGTACAAGACATGAATAATAGGTTGTTTGAAAACAACGAGAAGATGAAGAAAGGTGAAAATATGTCGAATAATATTGTTTGTTGACGAAATATATATCTGCAAACAATTTCTTGCAATCGAGTAACTACTATGACAAGCGCATTCTATGATCTGCTATTTCTTAATGCATTATAAAAATTAAAAACAATATTGTTCATTTTACTGTGAACGTCAAAATTCTATTTCTCATTAGATTTGATCAAAGTACAAAACATGAATATTAAGTTGACAGAAGACAACGAAATGATGAAAAAAGGTAAAATATGTCAAATACCTTTCTTTGTTTATATTGTAGTTTGTCGCGATATATTTTAGGGCTGAGAGTGAGTAGAGTGATTTATTGAATACTTGTAACATTTGTGAAAGGTTTGGTGTTCACAAATTCTCAGCTTTTCCCAAATTATTCTTCGAGGTCGTATAAGTATTTCAGAAACATTGAAATATTACCAAACCACTTTATCAAAATGACAATGTTATTCTTAGTTTTTGTGAGCAATCCCCAGAACCTTTAATTAAGATTTCTTGTTTGTCAATAGAGGAGTATTATAAAGTTCGAAATTGGGAAATATTTACAATTTGTTTACAAACTATTACATGGCAAAATTGATGGTCAATTTATGCAGCGAAAGCATTCTCCCAAACACTTTATTTAGGAAAGCGATGCGAATGCTTTCGCTGCCTAAACTGACTACAAACTTTTCCGTTTTTTAAATTACTGCAATGACACACAGCGACAAAATAAGCCTGTCTCGACTGTAATTTGAGTAGAAAAATTACATGAAACAAGTGAAAATAATATGATTTTTTTGTACGCCCGTAGATGTGAATCAAGATGGCGGACACCGTAACGAAGTATGTGTACCAAGTTAGGATTAGTCCATAATTTTAGGTACAAATATTGCGGGATTCACTTGGCTCGCAATAGAACTAAAATCTAGAAAAAAATTGTAATAGAGTTATGGCCTAACCCCAACCTGGTACACATACTATGTTCCGGTGTCCGCCATCTTGGTTCACATCCTACGGGACGCCGAGATTACTGAAGATATATACAATCTTCTGTGAGCTTGTTTAAGATTAGTAAATGTGGCCAATTATTCCCAACTCTATACTGAACACTACAAAACGTCAGAAATTTGTGAGGTAGTGGAATGCGTGGCGGAAGCTTCGTTGTTTTGGCAAGTGGAAAACAGATACTCAATTTTCAATACTTTTCAATAATTTAGTTTCCAATTATTATATTAACATTTAGCGATATCCCGTATTGAACAAAAGCTTGCTGTTATGGAGAGGTCTCAACTGATTCCAAAGGAATTCGGACAAATCACCAGACCAAAACCAACTCCTCATCCAGGTAAATATTTCATCCAATTTGTAGTTTATGAATATCTGACAAATAATTTGCATTATAGAGATTATAGAACATAATATTGCACTATATGATAGACTTTGTTGCATTCCCAAATACGATCAGTCGAGTCGGCTAATTTTAATATATTGAAATATAGTTAGAAGTCCGTTTGCTTTTTATTTGTAGCAACGATTTATTGAGAAAAATATCACTCGTGTGATTTCACATTGAAATAAACTGTCGTTACTTTTCAGAAAATTGCAAATTGAAGGTTGGAAATATCTGTTATTTTGCTGTGATATATGGCTAATGGGATGTCGTATACAAAAAGCATTTGATATTTGTAATGAACGTAACGCAGATGCTGGTTTAATTCGAGATGAAGAATCTTACACTGCTATTATAAATTACTTGAGAAAGAATATTCCAAGAGGAGAGGATATATGGACCGGAATCCAGTTTGATCCAATGGTTAGTATCTTATGGTTTGCTATATATACTCTTGCAAAAAATATATATAATTATACCAGATCAGTAGAATAAGAGTTCCGATGCGAACAAAGGTGGTTAGAGGCAATATAAGGTTGGTTAGAACAGTATGTTGCGATTGTATTCGTCCGCGTTGCACAAGACGTACAGGTTTATGTGCAAAATCTTTCTCGTCCGTAAAACTGTTTCTCAGAGGGATCAGGTTGATCACGAAATAGATTCTAGAAATTAAGATAATTTATCCGCAGAGCGCACATGAATTGAAATTAACTGGATGGGCAGAAAGCTGAAAACATTATCCAAATTGTTTCAACAACTATTGAATTCATGAAAAATCTCAAAGTTAAAACATGCTCAGTGGGTTCCCCCATTCGTTAATTGCGTATTTAAAAAAAAAAAAGTATGAAAATGTGTCATTTCTTGAGTCCGAAAAATATTTCGGATACTGTCAGATAGTCTATACAAGTTAATCGAGAACGCGTCGCCAATTGTACAGCTTGGCAAATGTTTACCAAGATTTACCGACCCAAGGCTCCGAAACACGTAACCACGTGACTCTGTTTCATTTTAAATGTCGTTTTATTCAGACAGGGCTAGTTACTATTACATATTATTGGTACAAAAGGTGAAAACATAAATGTCGGCCGTGCGAAGCATCAAAGACAATGTTGTGTCTCTATTGAAAAGGAAAGAGACTACTTTGCGCGGTTGGTTGGCATGAATTAACAGGAAATTAGCTGGGTGGTTTCATAGATTGAAATGTGGCTAAATATGGTTAATGATATCCGAATTTATGTTGGGATATAGTACAAGGTATAGATATCGAATTATTTAAATATACTTATGTGAATTGATGAGTTAGACATTGGGAAAAAAGATAATTTAAAAGAATAATTAGTGGACTAAATTTATTCCATAATACATCGCCTTAGAAACACCCCTCTATCGCGCTTGTGAACAACCTATGTAGGTTTGTGGGGGATACTTATGTGCGAGGGTTTCAAGAATGTGACACGATAAAGTAGTTCTATCCTCGCGTTGAACTGTGAGGGAAAGCTGATCTTTTGTATAAAGCCCCACGCCACCAATGCAGAAATGTTAGATTTGAGAAAAAACCTCATTTCCATGTTATAGATACTGCAGAGTGTGTTCGTCATGTCTTAAAGTAATACCGCGTTTTCTCACCCTGATATCGGTGAATTTCAACGTTACGTTTCAAAATACGAAAATTAGTAATTATTCAGTTAGTGTTAGGGTTAAGAATTATATGAATATCAAGTGCAGTCAGCATCCTCACCGATTAGTTACTATTTATAATAATTTTATCGAACGTGCCTGAGCTATCTTTGCCCAACAATTCGCGAAGGTTTTGTCGGTTTTTGTTTGTTTGAACTCGAAAAAAATGATGAAAAAAAAATGCGGACAAACTACTGCAAACTTTGGGTAATTTTACGTTTATCTTTTAAAATAATTTGCAAAGTAATAAACTAATTGTGTTCACTTTTTAGTTACTATTGAATTCACCTAACTTAACTGTAGATTTTAATAGCATAAGTAAACTTATATTTTGAAATTCATTGCGATTTCTTTAAAATAGAATATTGCAAAATACTAAAATTAATTCTGCGATGTCATTGTCTATCGAATAATTTACGTAACTTTACGTGACATCGATAATCCGATTAAGATCTGAATCTGCGTCACGACGTAACTTCGCGTATGCTTCCATAAATATCCGAATGCGGTCAATTTTTAAGCATAAAAGCAACGATATAAAAACTATTTTATCGGTACAGTTTACATGAATGCAACTAACTGGTTGATATAATGGTTCGCGAGAATCTGAGGGTACAAGAAGACTAAAATATAGGTTCGCAGTAGACTACAAATAATCTCAGGATTGCCACACTCGGGAAAATTCATATAATAACAAAGAGTAGCGAATATTTCCAAGAATGTATGTCTTATATGCCAGTTAAACAAAGTACGTCTTTTTTGAATGGGCTATGTCCATCATTGGTGATATTACGTAATAAAAACGCAATGCCACGTCTGATATGGCTACTTAGTGTCTGAATAGGATATTGCACTTCTCCAAAAACACTAAGCCATTTCTGGAAAGGGAGTTTTAAATATTGCTACGTTTTTTATGAAGTAGGCTTTTCTTAAATCGGAAGCTGAACATCGACAACTCAAGTGCCATGGGCTAGCTACTGAGACTATACAGAAATATGGTGACGCACGAATTCAGAAATAATAAAGCATCATCTCTGAGAGTAGTTTGAAGTGTAAAGTGTTACTAAAAATATACATAGTTATGGTGATATAGTACATGCAATCAGAAGTAAATCAATGAGACTCATCTCTGAGAATTGTGAAAAAACGATAGATAAAGCGGTTCTCACAGTAAGAAGTTTTATTTAGTATGCATGATGACTTTGCTTTAATCAAACTAACAACTCTTCTATCAGAAATCTTTCCATTTTTAGTTGTGGACTCGGGGAAACAAACTTGTAACGTTTCATTAGTACTTATTCCACTTGTAATTGAGGGTGCGAGACATTACTTTGATGAATTTGCAATTATTCCAAATGAACTCGAGTAGACTCTCAAGTAAAATCTACTAAGATGATTCCGTTATAGCACGTTATAGCCAGTGTTTTAAGTGAAAATTGATATTTTGTACAAATGCTTCAAGATAGATAAATAACAGAAGATTTATGGTTTTTATAAATTGTGTAAACTTGTATTAATTTTTCCATTTCGACATTGAGCGTGTTATAATTGGGGTAATAATAATCGGAAGGGGGTTGTATACCAAGCTATCTGTTTCCATATCGGCTTGCTTAACAATGCTCCCTTTGCAGTTTTGAATTCCCGATTTATGAAAAATAAGTTCACCCCTTATCGGATAAGAAGTTTTGATATCGATAAATTTCAAAAGTCCTAATATGAGTCAATATCAGTTTTGAAACTAAATATTGTCGAACGAAACGTTACTTGATAGTTAATCAACTGAGTATACTTTAGTGAGAAAGTACAGTCAGTGTTAGAAATCGTTGCGCGTAGGCCAAGAAACGTAGTACGTAAGTATTTAGGGTTTCAGTGTGAAACGAAGGTTTCCTAGGAAACTGTCGGGCCGATCCGGACGAAACTTACCATGTAGGTCGGGGATTGTGTCCACATGATCGGGCCTAAGGAAGTGGCCCAAAATTTTTATAAGTAGTATTAGGGATGGGGGCAGAGTATCAGCCATTTTAGTGGAGAGATGTGTAAAGCCAATTTCGCTTGGGAATTATTGATTTTGGGCAATTCTGAGCATCTGTAATGAGATTTCAGGCAAAGCGATGCTCGATTGTCGAAGAGAATAATTAATCGAATATTTCACCACCGGTAACTTGGTAATTCCCCCTCCCCGTAACGCTCCAGTGACGTCGGAACGTTGTGCACCTCAGATTGAAGCTATCAAGATACAAAGTATAAGAATAGTTGAAAAAATTAGTTGAATGCCTTTTTCAAGATTTTGTTTTTCTCACTTCCCAGTCTTGGTCCAGTGACTTCGGCTTATCGCAGGCCTCTGAATGAATTTTCAATGTCGCTTTCAAATTATCCTTTCTCATTCTATAAATGCTACGCTCCTTCTGGATTTTTACTATCTCGGCTACAAATAGCGTTGTCTAATACTCTAATCTGTATCTAATTTTCGAAATAGATCAAACATGCTCTGCGCACGTTTGAAAAAAAAATTTTTTTTTTTTTTGCAAAATAGTGTTGAATTATGGCTCACTTTGACATAACTTATTAATTCCAATTAGAACTTTTCCTCATTCAGTTAATACTTAACTACACTGAAACCTCGAGAGATGAAAATCTCAATCGTTTTTATCTTAATCTACGTCTTCGCTTCATCCTGGAGTCAAGATGAAACAGTGTTTCACTGCTCTCCCAAGCCGGGTTGCCAGATTGCACAATGTGATCCGGTTGCTGTAGGATGGAACAGACCAGGTTTCAACATTGATCAACATCTGCAAGACAAAGAGTTTCCGATTACATGCAAATCCATGCATGCGCTACAGTCTCGAAATACTGCTGACTTGTTTCCTTTGGTCTCCAGGAATATTTTAGGCAAGTATGATAGTTGTTGAAGAGTCTCGTTCAATTAGATATAAAAACTTATCTAAATATTGGAAAGGATACCGTTTACAATTTTTATTTTAGGTTATATATTGAAAATATTTTTTTTTGTATTTGGTAGATCTGAATCCATAAACATATAGAAGAGCATACAACATTGAGTGCAGAATTAAATCTCTGCATTTGGACATGGCATCAAAGTGTTATCATTTACCAACGATTTTATTTGTAATCTGATAAAATGATTTAAATTTATATTAATGAGTTTTCTATCTTCATCCAGATATTGGAAATATCAGATCAGATTTAAGGAAACTGGAAGAAAATTTCGACAATAAAATGAAAAAAATTGATGGTTCTGCAAATGACGGTTAGAATGCTTCATTCAATCAATTTTTATTGACAAATAGCTAGGAATATGTTCACAAATACTCAAATGTATGTAAAGTTTCTTCAAAAACTTCTTGTGACTCTACAGAAAATTGAACTGAAATTCAAGATGTTTAAAACAGAGTTTATTTTTCAACAGAAAGTGGCAGCAAGTTCGAAGGACAATCAGCAGAAATTAACAAACTCCAAAGGAGGGTTGAACAGCAGTCTGGCGATATAAAGAAATTGAAAAAAGGTTGGTTATATATTCGTCTGCAGATTGCGATTTGAGTGTATTAGCTGAATCATTGAAAACGAATCAAATTCAAACTTTTATGAAACACGAGGCGAATTATTCAAATCGTGTCTATTAGAAATGTTTAATGGATATAGTTCACGCTTTCGTTGAACCTATTAAACGCAAAGTATCAGTGTCGACCCGTCTAATATTGACAATCGTGATTGTGAGACTCAAATGACAGCTGAAATCGGAGAGTGCGGTACAAAACGCAACCTTTTTTACTTTTATCAGGATTTGAAGAACTACAAACAATGAATAGCAAGTTAGTAGAGGAGCAGACAAAAACTGCGCAACATTCTATTGAGATCAAAGATTTGAAAAAAGGTTGTTGCACATTTCTGACTTGTGAAGTTGTTTTTAGTCCCCTTTCTAGTATTTGAACCCAATAAAGCCGAAGGTTTTATTGCTTCAAATTTATTAATTAACTAATTCGTTTCGGAGTTTGGCTATGAATGAAGTTTTCTGAGAGTTGGGTTTTGCAGTCGTGAAAAATCATTCAATATCCCACTCGACTCGGAACTCTCTCCAACTCATTGAATATCCCTGTATTTATAAGAAGCTACACTGACTGACCCTACATACGAGTGAGATCAAAGGTTTTATTGCTTCAAAATTATTCATCTAACAATGTCAGGACTCTACATGTTATTTTTTTTCTTGGATTTAGTTGAAGTTCAAGGTAAAGTAAATTATAAAAGAAGTTATAATAGTCATTATCGCAAACAATTATGATAGGTCACAAAAACGTTTCAGGCTAATGTTTTCAGGGACAATATACGAAACAAAAGATATTTAATATTGTATTCTGAACTTCTAAATGTTATTTTATCATTAGATTTGGTTCAATTTCAACAAACAAATATAAAATTGATAAAAATATTGTATGAACAGAAGAAAACGAACGATGAGATAATGAAAGGTATTTTCATGTTATTTTAGATCACCGGAATACATTTGAGTGTAATAGTTGAAAAGTTACAAAGTAGAAAACCTCTTGCTCAGAATAGCAGTTTTTATAGTATGGATTTTGTTTATTCATATTTTTCAACAAACTAATTTATACAAAGGTAGATTTTCAATAAATTGAGCGGAAAGTGCTCATGTTTCTGGCTTTTGAATGTAAAAATTATAAGAAACCGGTCTAAATGAAATTATTTCCCCGACGTACTACATTTTTGAGTCTGTCTAGGAACAGTAATTAAAAAAACAAACAAAGAATAACACAACATTGGAACCGACTTTTTCTTCAGTTGAGTACTTTATCCAATCTAAGTTGTAGTTTGTGAATATTTGATGAATCATTCGCATTATATCGTTTAACAAATATGACATTCTTTTCAATTATTTAATCCAGGAAGAAAATGAGCAATATATGATAGGCTTCATTGCATTACCAAATACAACCAGTTGAGTCGACTTATACGATTAGATTTGAATATATTGAAATATTGTTAGAAGTCCTATTGCTTCTTATTTGTAGCAACGATTTTTTGAAAAATATTACTCTTTTGATTTTGAATTTAAAATAAATTGTTGTTCCATTTCAGGAAACTGCAAACTAAAGGTCGGAAATATCTGTTACTTCGCAGTGATACGTGATGAATATTATGTCAACTACGACGGAGCAGTTGATATCTGTAAGAAACGTAACGCAGATGTTGGTTTGATTCGAGATGAAGAATCTTACAATGCGATTATGAATTACACGAGAAGGAATATTCCAAAGGAAAAAGCGTGGGCTTTAATATGGACAGGAATTAAGATTGATCCAATGGTTAGTAACATATGGTTATGTCAATTATTCTCATCTGTAGGAATATAAAATATATTACGATATGGCCAGAGTGTGAGGTGGTGAGACACGGTCAAAAATGTTTGAGACATCTTGAGTTATTTTATTATCTACAACTGCGCAGGCGGTATATCGAATATTTTTTTAGGTTTCATTTGTTTCTGATTCCGAGTAAATTTACTCAAAAGTTTTTGGCAAAGTTTTTGATTATCTTGGCGCTAATGTTATACGATATTCGAAAATGATACCAATATTAATTCCACTTCAAGTTTACATCTTAGGCCTCAAACCTAGCGCTGTAATGAAGCTTTGGAAATGATGAATGAGCAATCACAAAACGCAAAAAAAAAATATTGCTATATTTTAAATGGCCAATATTACCACCAATATTTTATGAGTATCCCATTCATTTATGTCGGTATCCCACCATAAATTAAATAATAGATACAAGTATATGAAAAAAAGGGGAGGAAAAAACATTTGAAAGGTAAAAATCATAAAGACTAAGGTTAGCTTTGGGGTATGGTTCACAACCACGACTGAAAATCTGTCTGAGTGACAAAAGTTTCTGAGCGGATGTGGAAAGGCCTATTGTTACGTCACTTTTGCATCTTGCTGATTGGCCAATGTAACGAAATAAACAAGAAAGTCGGTGTAAGGGGAGACATCCCTTGGAAAAAAGTCGCCATTTTTTCGTGTTTATTTCGGGCCATATGAAAAAACGCCACGGGCCGGATCTGACCCGCGGGCCGTAGTTTGGTGACCCTTGGACTAAACAATAGAGCCTTCAATTACTCACGCATAAACGAGAGAGAATCCTATTCTTTTATTTATATATATCTGTGTTTGCACTGAACTGCTCCAAGTTTAATCAAACAGTAATTGTGCATTATTATAGTCTTAGACAAGCCTTTGGCCAGAGCATGAACATGAAGTACTACATGGAAAGCCAAGAGAGATTAAAAATATTTGCATTTACTTTTGACCAAGCATGGATCAATAATAATATGTATGTTTCACCTAATCATCAGAAGACTCGTCCTGCACTGAATTGCTTAGAGTCATAAAGGAATTGTGCAGTGCAATAGTTTTAGACAAATCTTTACCAAGCGTATGAACATGGAGTTTTACATGTTATCATATGAGAGACTAGAAATACTTGCATTTACATTTGACCAAGCATGGATCGATAATAATATATCGCATTTTGAAGAAAATTTTCATGAAAAACATCATTTATGACTATAAATGCGTGATCATGCTTGATTCAGTGATAAACGCCATCTAATTATTCTTTTTAGACTGGTGACGTCACACCTGCAGATTCATTCATTAAATGGTTTCCAGGTAATCCACGCACGGGAATTAAATATAAAGATCGTACAAATGTTATTCTTGATGTTCATGCAGGCCCGAATGATCGTTATCAAGGGATGGTGAATGTTCCTCCTATCTGGGTGCGTCATGGAGTTGTTTGTGAGATCCTGATATAATGAAACGTCTGTCTGGTTGTTTTTTGTTCCTTTATTATCAATAAAATATAAATCATTGAATCCCAGTTAAATTTATTCGATTAGCCTCACACCGATCCATGTCGTTATCACAGCTATAATAAGGTAAATTAAATTATGGTAAATTTTTATTATCCAAACGTAAAAATTATTCCTACTTTTGAAAATTTTCAGTCTTGCAAACAATTTATTTAAAATCATATTTTTACGAATAATAGTTGGGCTTTTCATAATGTTATTTTCATTGTTTTGCTGATCTTACTATACCGAGCTGTGAAATATTTAAATTTGAGTGAAAATTGAAGACTTATTCGCGTAATTTTGGAATTTGAGAATTTTAACTCCTAATAAATTCGGATAATGTGCAATAACTTTGTTTTTTTGCTGTCTCTTAAAGGTATCAGGTTGGTCACGAAATAGGTTCGTGAAATTAGAATAATTTATCTCGTGAGAACACAAGGACTGAAATTAATTGAAAAAGCAGAAAGCTGAAAAAATTATCCAAATTGTTTCAACAATGGATGGAAACATTAAAAGGTTTAAACATAACATTATTACGTTTTTAATGCAAAAAGTCTGAGAATGCATCCTTTCGTTGGATCGGTTGTCGTATCATATCGTCCATCCAAATTCGAAACTCGTCGCCAATTTTACAGCTTGGCAAATGTTCACAAAATTTACTGACCCAAAAACGATGGAACTCGCAACTCAGATTTATTTTAAATGCCGTTTTATTTATTTAAACAAGACTAGTTAATATTACATGCAACATAGTATAGATAAAAATGATGACAAAATAGATATTGGCAGTGAAAAAGCATAACAGAACCTTAGTAATTAATTACTCGGAAAATTAAATGAAGGGACAACTTTGGTCGGTGGGTTTGTTCAAATTGACAATGATCTTGATCAACTTTGACAGATTGAAATATGGCTGTGGTCTGAGGTTTGGAGCTCTTTATTCCGGTAGTGATTAAAAATTTTCAATTCCGGTGAAATTATCCAACAATATAATGGGAAGTAGAACAGAGTATAGATGTTGGGAAATTTGACTTTAGAAAGTGAAATTGGTAACTTTGACAATAGAACAGTAGATATATTCAAAAGATAAATAGACTTAATTCCTTTGCACATCATGTTAGAATCATCCTTCCTATGTCAATGGTGAACAGCCTCTGTAGATGTGTGGGTTTGTGGGGGATAATTATGTGCGACAGCATTACTGGGTGGTTCATCTATCCTATGGTGAATTAGGATTTCCCCCATCATCCGGTTTCAAACGTTTCGAACGATGAACTCTTATTATCATCGCATTGGGCACAGAAAGCTGTGGTTCTTCATGCAAGTTTTATACTTTTTTCTGTCCTGAGATAAATGCTAAATATAATGGTGTATTCGAGATGCTGAGGGTTATTGTTATCGAATAAAGAAAACGTGATATATATCTAACATATGGCAACAAAACATATTACATTAAATTATATCAGTGTTAAAAAATATATGGAACAGTTCCATATCTAATAACAGGACTAGCAAACTGGATTATAATGGATAAACATTCAATTTGAATAAGTTTCTCTACACCAATAATCGTAAAGGCGACTTTGATAACTATAAATGGGGAATGTATATGAATGCAAAAACAAGGACTTGTTGGGCAGTAAAGGAAATGGATTTAAATTTCAAGGCGACATATAATAACTAGACTAGTAGACACAACACATACTTTTGCTGTTCATTTATTGTCATAGTGAAGGTATTATGATGCTGATCATTCAATTTCAATTACATTCTCGACAAGTTACCATTTAGATGCAGGTTCTGCTACTACATGTTCGATTTGAGGCAACATATAATAATTGAGTCAGTGGAAGAGAGCCCGCAAAAAGAGAAATGGGCGCAAACTTCAGGTGACAGATGTTACTATGCAGCGTGGACAATAAATACAAAATCAAAAAACGGCTTATAATGACTAACTTGAGCAGCGTGGAAATAGTTGCAATATTTTATGCGACATATATTATAAACCTCAACAGTGAGGAGGATGGCTGATCAAATCTGGACAATAACTGTGACGTTGCTTTGATGTAAACGTAACACATACTTTTGTGGCAACATGGCAAAGCAATCTAATAAAAAAATGTCTGCTAAATTTCGGATAAGTGAATTGATCACATGGCGTTTTTACTTCCATTATGTCTGCGTCGTTATTTACTCACCCCGGTCCTTGTTCCTGGGATCAAAATATGCCGTATCCATATCATTGTCCGGTGTCGCACAAACTGCGGGGTTATAGAGGTTCAAATTAGTCCAGTTGAGGGAGCCAAAGATCTCAGAGCTGCAAATATCTAAACGTGAATAAAAAACTCTCATTGAACAAAAATGGACTATCGACTCTCTTAAAGTAGGAGGAAAGTAATAGACAAAAAAAAAACTTCTGTGAGTTCTTAGCTGAGTAACGACCCAACAGGTCATTTAAAATGGAGTTACTCCCGTAGTGTGTGTACCAGGCTAGGGTTAGAATATTATATATGACGTGCTCTCAACTGGGTCACATTCAGGTCAAATTAGGAAACTAGTTAAACAGGTTGTTGGAAGGAGTCATACCTAATGGTTTCGATGGCAAGGATTTCGGACAGAATTATACATTATATTCTCCTATCTTTAGAATTCCCTCTTTCGTCTGGTTTCAGAGTCAAAAGCTTTAAAATTAGTGAGGTTGCCGGTTCGGATAACGCTTCGTCACCTTCTGACCATTCCATCTCTGTAGGAAAAAACTTATTTACTTCAAAAATGTTTTGCTTTGGAAACAATCCCTACAAGTTACCATATATTTGGTCTATCTATGGAAAGTATAGACAAGGGTGTAGCAAAGAAATAATGTAAAAGAGACTCATCTCTGAGCAAAGTTACCGGAACTCAATCAGAAGTAAACGAGACCCATCTCTGAGCAAAGTTACCGGCACTCACTCAGAAATAAATAAGACTCATATCCGAGCAAAGTGTCGGGCACTCACTCAGAAATAAATAAGACTCATATCCGAGCAAAGTGTCGGGCACTCACTCAGAAGTAAAGGAGACTCATCTCTAAACAAATTATGGGTATCTCTGAGTAATGTAACATACACTAACTCAGAATTAAAGACGCTCATTTTTGAAGAAAGTTACTGTCACCGTGGCCCCCTAGAATCAGTTCCCAGTCACAATTCTAGGCTCAAAACTGATTTGACTTTTATCTTCACAAAAAATTTCCTGTTCCTCCCACTTTCATTGCTTGATAAGTTTATTGTTGAGTATGGATTGTTCGATTTGGAACCCACCTATCAAAATACAACTGGAATGATACATAGGGGACTATAGGTCACTGAACGAACCCCCTGCGGAAGGGAGCCACGAGCCATGAAAGGTATGAACCACTGCTATATAGAATTATGGTGTTGCATTACGGCATTACAATTTATGACATACAGCATCAGGATGGTTTCACCAGTAGCAGATGGCTATATGCAAAAGCATATGATGGATATAATAAGCAATTAAATTGTCTCAACGGTTTCTTTTGACACTTCTCGGAGTTTGCAGAGGAGTTGGTTTCAAAGCCATGTGTCTCATCGAGGTCAAAAGTGGCAACGGATTGGGAGTTTTGTCTGATCAAATTACGAGATTTTGAGAATGAAGGAATCGGGAGTGAAATATATCAAGTTTGGATATACGCAATAGCTCCTCCCGGTGGGAAAATACCAAATTCTCCTCCGCGAATGTGACAGAAGTCCGTGCAACAGTGGGTTTCGTTTCAGTTGCTCTGGATAAAACAACTTCTGGTGAGGAAAAGTTGGCAGCTATAGACTCCAGCTCAGACTTAGCCATAGACTCTGATGCAGCCATTATAATAGCCTCCGGTGCAATCATATCTACCTACGGTTGACTGATTTTTGTTGGACTGGTGACACATCAATTGTTCATATGCGGAGGGGGTAGAGCGCCACATGGTGGATCTATCACCAGCGAACTGTCCAGATCTTAAAACCTTAGGCGGAATGCTGCTGCTCTGGAAAAAGATAAAATATGCTGAGTCAGCAAAATCAATATGCCGGAAATCCGCCATCAGCTAAAGGAGAATTTTTAATCTTCTATATGGCGAGGAAAGCTGACAATATTATTTCAAAGTGTCATTCCGATCCAATAACCAAATCCAACACTAGACTCCTGGTCCATATAAAATGTGGCTTCGAGTTGAAGTTGTTTTGAAATTTGGATACTGACACACCCTCGAACTCACGAGAAACTTGAATTTTGGAGTATGTAAACGTTTTGACTGAATATTATTGTATGAAAAATCCAAAATTAATATATTTTTTCAAGTAGTTAGCCATAGTGCTTGGTTGACTATAAGCTCCCACCAGTGGCGACGCGTGGTCATTTTGACAACCGGGGCAAGCTACTGCGGGACTAAGTCACCCCCATCTACGGGGACAGGATGAGCGCTGTAAGTTCTCCCATCATTTTATGAGTATAAAAACCATTCCATCGGTAACAACCAATCGGCAAAAGCGACAATTTTTAACGATAAGAAAGTGTCTTTAAAACCGGTCCAAGTCAAGGATTATTAACTATAGACTTAGTTTATTTTAAAAACCTCTTTCAAAATGAAAGGCAATATTTACCCAGATAAATACAATGACATATTAACAGAAACTTCGGGAAAGCAGACAAAACCTAAAATAAGGTTTAAAACGTTACTATGAAGAAAGGAAAGTTAATGCAAAGATAAGGACATGCGTCGCTCACTCATAGATATATATGCTGCTAGACTTCTACTGCTTGAACATATATGCAACACGCCGCGGTTTCTTGGAAGCAAAATGCTCAATAACGCGCTGATTAAAGCCATGCATCCCTGAAATAACGTCTCTGTGAATGGATAAAACAGCCAAGGAATTTAATCTATCTTGCTTCATTGTGTTTCTGAGATACGTTTTAATACGCTTCAGCGTGCTGAATGTTCGCTCTGCGTCGGCGGAAGAAATAGACGTCGTCAAAATGATGTCCAGAAATTTTGCAGACGACGCCAAGGTAGTTACTAGAGTGTTATCTATGAGGAACCCATAGAGCGCGAAAGTTGATGTGATGTTCAAAAAATTTGATTGGTGTATATACTGCGCAATTTATTTTCCAATTTACCCACGTTTATCATGGAGTAAAATTTGGAGACAGTAGCCAACAAATGGATGGGAAATTGACGTGCAAATTTTGAAAAATTTTTGGGGTTCATCAAAGAGAACGCGGCAAGGTGTTCAGTGCGCAGACGATCGCCTATTTGATTCACCAGAATGTCACAGCATTCCTTTGCAGACAAAATCAAACGCTGCGTTGTTTGCCCGCGGCGTAAAGAAGCACTCCATGTATCGTCGTATTTTATTGTTTCCCGGATACGAGATACAGCATCGCAGAAGTCTGAAATACACGACTGCACAGACGCTCCATCCATTAGCCTTGACTGCAATGCGCCGTATAATACATCCACGTGATAGAATATTGTGGAGAAAAAGGCGAGAAAAAATGAAAACTCACCATCTTCTAGCAGACGCTTTAGACCTGCCGCCTCCCTCACAGAGCGTTCGTCCCAAACCGGAGAGCTCTGAATGCCATTGAAACACTCAATGAGCTCAGACTTAATTTTGGACACGCCCTGCACCACGCATGATTGGAAGTTCCAACGTGTTGGTGCACAAGCTGGGAGACGGCGGCTACATATCTGGCGAAGGAGGTCAGAGCGCTTCGGCGAAACGGAAAAAAATGAAGAAAACCCCGAAACATTTGCAAAAAATATACGGACTAGAGGGGTTTCAAGACACATATTTTTAATAACGAGTTTAAATTGGTGTGCATAACAATGTAAAAAATGCGCATGAGGAAAATCTTCTTTTATATAAACTTGAACACCATGTTTCGACCCACTCATGACTGCCGCGCCGTCATAAGTTTGAGCTATCAATTTTGACTTCGCGTTGTAAGGCTGTAACACTTCTTTCAGTATAGCCGATATCCTGCAAGCCGTGCGATCAACGATTGGTACAAAGCTGTGAAATGTCTCGGTAGGTTTACCATCTTTCACAAACCGAAAAATCACAGCCAGTTGGGAAACGCACGTGGTGTCAGTTGTCTCGTCAGACTGAATCGAAAGGAACTGGCAATTCTCAATTTCCAGAGCCAAATGTTGTAAATAAATTTTATACATTGAGTCGAGCAAATCATTTTGGATATCCTTAAATGTCCCTTTCGAAACAGTTGCGGCATCAAGATGATCTCTCAATACTGTATCTAGGGATGCGGTGTATTCCACCATATCCAAAAATACCCCTCTGTTAGAAGAGCCACGAGCTTATCATCGTGCCCACGGAGGGACAGCTCGTGACAACCAATGAACTTTAAAACATCTATCAATCGACCGAGAACATGGCGGGTTTTCTCGACGTTTTGGTTGTGCCGACGAATAGAAACCGCGCGTCCTTCATCCAACTGTGCTGCAATATTAACATTTCCGAATGTTCGGTATTTTACTGCATTGTTCAAATGCTCCATAGAAGATTGATGATCCCTGGCACGCTCGGAAAGATGTTTAAGATCTCTAAAACCAAATTTACACCAACGTGAGTCACGGGCGGTAGCAAAAAGTAGGCAATAAAACAAAAAAGTGCATTTTTGTCCTCGCTGTAACACAAACATTCGTGTTTTTTATACCAAGTTTCTGAGCAGAATGTACGCCGATGCTTTCCTCCGTCATGGGATTGTTCCAGTGAACAATTTTTTGGCTGATAAGGTCCAAGACGTTGTACCTCTAATTTTTGTTCCAGCGGCAGCTGCGATAACGGAGTGCGAAGTGGTGCATCAACCTTATACATTATGAGGTCTAAGGCTAAGAAATGCGAAGCCGGAAAGAAGTGAGGAGCTCAAAAGGAATGTGGAAAATCGAAAGCAAATGGAATAAAGGTCTCTAACTGATTCAAATAGCGAAACAAGCGACAAAAACGAAGGCGAGGAAACTATCAACTCTTCAAGCAACCAACGAACGAGAAGGAATGCGTGAATATGTCAACACGTTGTTGTAAGAAACGTCGGCATTGTGTCGTCATAATTTCGGGGCTAGCCCCGATCGGCCCCGATGATTTAGTAAAAGAAACAGAAAACAAACGAGACAAACGCGGCGAGTGGAAGATAAAAGAGAGAATACGATATACAATGAGCAACCGGGGCAAAATCGGCGTCGCCCCGTCGACGTTTGGCGAAGGCTTTGCGAGCGAAAAATGAACCATGTCGGGAGAATATGGCTAGTGTAGACAGTCTGTGCAACCGATATTGAGGTATTTTTCGAATATTTTTTATTATACCGAAAAAACAACCGGGGCATTGCCCCGGTTGGCCCTATTGACGCGCCGCCACTGGCTCCCACCCATCACCCAATCTGCCTAGTTACTACTTCACCCGTAGGTAGATATTACTAAGATTGATCATGCTTTAAATATGAGAGTGTGAGGGCGTAGTGATTTTATTTCTAATCTGGGAACATCCAAGTGTCCAAGACCAGAACGCCACTGATGTGTTGGCCAAAGTTTGAATGCCAAGGAAGATCATTATGAGTAAATACAATGCGGCACTTCCATTATCTAACTGGGTATCTGTTCTACACCAGACTTGGACTGGTAACATGCCGTTTCAGAAGTATGTGCTAAAATGAAGGTAAATAACTTTGTTGGCCTACTTCACATCAAGTTGTGTGAAGGGACGGAAACTTATGGGCAGGGGGTATATTCACTTGGCTTACACAGACAGTGACTAAACTCGTAATAAAACTAAAATGAAGAAAATCAGAACCAAATTATGGCCTAAACCTGGTACACATACTACAGGAGTACCTGTAACATTTCCCTGAAAATCTTTTCACCTGTCTTCATCTCATGGGGCAGTGAATGAGGCGTCTTCTACGTTGCCACGGACAACTTCGACTGATTCAACAATACATTGGAATGGAGTAGAATGTGTTGGGATCATCGATGATGCGTGAAGGTCAGGGGTCATAAGAACTATCTTTTTCTAAAAAGCAAAGCATTCTGAGTAAGGGTGAAAACAGGCAATTAATTTACTCACTGAACAGAGCTTGCTGAAAATCATTGATGACAAATGCATCACTTTGAAAATAAACGTATTATCTCAGTAGGTTCTAAAAATTACAAGTCATAGCATCTAATTATCTCAGGCTTCTAAACATGATTGGTCAAACAGCTAATGAGAGAGGTAACTTTTGTTAACGATAGAAACCAACACATAAACAACATAAATCAGCAAGACTCATGGGTCTGCTTTGTGGTATGTTCTTCTGGAAGACATGTTAATCTTTGACTACCATTAAATAAAAAAGCGTGTCATCACAATTATAATATTTTGACGAATCTTTCCACATACCTGCATAGGATGAGAATGGCAGCTTGCCTTGGTTGTCTTTTACACCTGTGATGGAAAATATCAATATTAAAACACAACTGGCTCCTAGGATTATCCTTATCTATAAATGCTGAAAATAATGGGCTCAGTAATTGATAGGGGCGATTTTGGGTCTGAATTTGTGCCTACCTACCCAAAAATGAGCACTTGCAGTCTACTAAAGAATTTATTCAATCTTATGTATCTAATTTCAGCAAATATACAAAATAAATCCGAGTTCGCAGACTTTTCCCGGCTTAAATTTATTCTTCGCAACGTTGGGACTCTATAATTTGACGTTTTTCTCTCATAGCAGAAACTCCCCTTCCCCAAAAAGCCCCGCCTTGTAGGCTGCCGATCTTGAAATAAAATCTTGTTTTTGTCGTTGTTCGCATGATGTCGCTCTTTCACGCGATGTGTTTTAAGCGACGAAAAAAGCGCGAGGTGTCGCTATTAAAAAGATTTTATTTTGCTTGTCCATCATACCCCGGGGGTCCAACTTACCCCGAGTTCCGACCTACTTGCCTATATCTGAAATTCCAGTTCCAACTCGCCCTGCTCGGGTGTTAGCGCATCGGAATAAGCATTAGTATTGCATTTACCATCGCACCCTGCAAAAGTTCAAATCCTGTGAACGGATAACTACGGGCAAGAAAATTGAAATTATTAATTAATATAAACAAATTAGTAACTGGTCGATTATGGCTTCCTCTACCATCAAGTCCTTGCGTTTGGAACAAAACAACTGAATAAGTATTCCCATACACGACCGGTAAATAAGCAAAAGGCTATGGTTTGCCACGTGATTAAACTCTGTCTGTTTTATTTTAACCAGAACAAAATCTTAACAATTCCCGAAAATTGGAAGATGGTTTTAGGTGTGGCTGTTATACCAGTGAAAAAACGCCACGTTCTGGATACTGCAGATTGTGCTCGACATGTTATTAATAATTGCGCGCTCGCTAACCCTGAACTCGCTGAATTTTAAACTACTTTTTAGAATACGAAAATTATTAATTTAATGTTATGGTTGGAGGGAGTGATTTGAACATTAAAATTTCCTGCGCAGGATGCACTCCTACTAAATAAAAACCATTTTGATTATTTTGAATGTTAGCAGGGGCGTTTTCTTGGCAGGGGTTTTATACAAAAGATCCCAAAAAACATAACAATTTCTCTTTTTGTCTTTGTTGAATAATAACCGCGCGGCGGTGTGGCTCAACGGCGCGGCGGTGTGGCTCAACGGGCTAAGCGTTAGGAATACGCTCGCCACCGCACCTCTAATTACTCTGCGTGGGTTCGCAGGTTCGAATCCCATGCAGGGACGGTTATGTGCGAGAGGATTGCTGGACTCCTCGCCGTCGTTGGGTGGTTCACGTAACCGCTGGTCGGTTACGGCTTCCTCCACCACCAAGTCCATGCTTCCGAAAACAAACAATACAGTAAAACTAATCCCATACCCGACTTGGAATGGTAACCGGACGAGACTTATCGGCTTTCCTCTCCCCCGGGATAAATATGTAAATCTTATCCTATATGTCTAAGGAAGTCTGACCTTGCTCAGACAAAGAATCACAGAAATATATTCGTCTTAGAGTGAATCTAGACTTTTGATAAGTGTAAGCCTTTTAAATGATATCAGCTCAAAAATTATGTAACGGTTCAACATTTAAAATGGCAAAGATAGATGACAGTAAATAAAATATGCGGATCTAAACAATTAATTTGGATAGGATTCTCGACAAATAACATTTTGAATGCAGGTTTAGCTTTTGCATGTTTAATTAAATGCGACGTATAATAATTGAGTCAGTGGAAGAGAGCTCGCAAAATCTAGGAAAAGCAAAAACAAGCTGAAATCTGAAGACGAGAAATTTTATAAAATTTGTATATGAGTTTGCCTTGAATAAAAGTCGGTAGAGTACTAATTCAAAAGTTGCAAGTTTGCTCAAAGCAAGGTCACTAGAACTGAACTAAAATAGGAAAGTGTTCTACTAGAACTGTTTTAAGTTTGCTCAGAGCAAGGTCACTAGAACTGGACTAAAATAGGAAAGTGTTCTACTAGAACTGTTTTAAGTTTGCTCAGAGCAAGGACCCGATCCCACAACTAGAAGTAGAAAGAGTACTGTTAGTAGAGTCGGAAACGACCGTTGATGTTTAAAAAACAAATACCAAAGTTAAATTAGTCAAAATATTTGGAATAAATCTTCATAATATATTAAACGTTTTTTTAATCAAACACACAGAACAATTAGAAATATAAGATTTAAAAATATTTTACAAGTTTTTAGAGTAATCATTTATTTGGATTTGCTCATCCATAGTTTGGAGATTTTTTTTTACACAGCTTGGTATGAAGTACACAGTAAATAATAACGTTCATATTTTCATTTTCTCAAAAATCAATGCACAAATCTGAAAGGCGAGAAAACTCGCAAATGACAGAGAATGGTAAATGACATGAACATAAGACTTGTTTCTAATGAGTTTCGCAGGTCAAAGTTCAATCTCATTGCCTACAACCGTACCCAAGATATAGAAATCTGGTATCCAAGGACTACTGTTTATGAAAGGGGCTAAATCTAGTAAAGCCTGAATGAGGTGGTGTGTGTTAAATCTGATTGCTTGACATTGAAAAACTTACCAGTACCGCCCAAATTACTTCACCATGATATATTACACAATGGTTAACAGTTAAAGTTAAGTATGGGAACCAAGATTTAGTGAATCAGTGTGGGTCAATTTTATAAAATCCCAAGTTAACTTGAAAATATATAAGTCCAGGTAAAAAACTCACGGACCGGCATGAAATTTTGAAATTGCCGACAGAAGCCTTATCAGCCGACCCTGTGGGTTCACCTTTGACCTTTGATGAGAGTGAAATCGACGACCCGTTTAAGACTCGGCACGAGATTCCACATGAATAATATTTTATCTTCAATTTATTTTTTTTATAAACTTTTCGTAGATAATTAATTTTATTGAGCGAAATTCGATATCATTGGATTTAGTTCGGCCATTCGTTGGTTCTCACTGATCAAAGACAGACTATGCAATTTCCCTGACAGTGTTGAATGTTTTCAAGTCCTATGTCAACCGCTATTCACTGACATATCCTATACAAGTATGAACTAATTTAGAGATTTAATTTAGAGTTTCAGTGATTACATGCAATTTCTTTTCCATGTGTATGTTTTTACTTTTATTAAGAGATCTTGCATTGAGAAAGCTCGCAACTTTTTTATTGGTATCATTTCCAATTTTAGTTGAAGGTTCTGCACCTTGCTTCAGGCAAACTTCCAACTCTTCTATTAGTACTCTTTCCACTGGGGCTCGGCACCTTGCTTTGAACAAACTTGCAACCCTTTTATTAGTACTCTTTCCACTTTTAATTGTGGGTATGGGAACTTTCAGCTGAAACATCCAATGGTTTTGGATTTCAAGCCTTATTTCATGCATATTTGTTTTTAAACTAATTCATTGCACCTCCTTGCACGTTATAGCCAGTGTTTTGGTTATAATTTAATATTTTGTACAAATGCTTTTAGATTGTCAAACAGAAGATTTATGTTTTTATAATTCATGTAAAGTTGGAATAATTTATCCATTTGTATATTGAGTGCGGTTTGTCGAAAGCAGTAATATAATCAGAAATGAGCGTGTCTGAGCTATCTTTATCCATACCGGTTTGCCAGACCATTCGCGAACGCTTGATAGGTTTAAATTCCAGAGGAAATATGGAATAAAATTGCTGACAAACTACCTCAGTAATTTTACACCTATCTTTTATTAGCATTGGCAAAGTTATAAACAAATTGTGTTCAAATTACTGTTAAATTAAGTAAACTACACTGTAGATTTTATTAGCATATGTAAACTGATATTTTGAAATTTATTGCGATTCCGTTAAAAATAGAATATTGCAATATACTAAAATTAATTCGGTGTCTATCGAATAATGAACGTCACGCGTAACCGCTAATATGATTAAGATCTGAAACTGCGTCACGAAATAACAAGCGTCTGCTCCTATAACTGTGGTAAATTTTTAGGCATAAAAGAGACGCTAGAGAAACTATATTATCAGAATAGTTTTAATATCGACTATATGAAGGCAACTAACTGGTTGATAGAATAGATCGCGAGAATCTGAGTTTGAAAGAAAAAACTACCTGCGATACAAGCAACAGTTAGACTTATCTAATATGCGCTGAGAAGTCTTGATATCGTTAAATTATATATAATCAGTTTTAAAACTTATCAAATGCAACTACACTTGAGGGCAGCGGAAGACTGAAATATAGATTTGCAGTAGACTACAAATAATGTCAGAATTGCCGCATTTTGGAAAATTCATATAATAACAAAGAGTAGCGAATATTTCCAATAAAGTGTGTCTTATATGTCAGCTAAACAAAGTTCGTCGTTTTTGAATGGGCTATTATCTATCAGGATATGCCGTAACACGCAATGACACTTCTGATAAAGCTACTTTGTATCTGAATAGGATATGCCACTTCTCTAAAAACACTAAGCTATTTCTGGAAAGGGAGTTTTAAAAACTGCTACATTTTTTTTATGAAGTATGCCTTTCTTAATTAAATCGGCCGCGTTCATTTTCTAAAATAAACGTTTTTAGAAAATGCCCATAGCGTTTCTAAAAATGCAAGTTTTCTTTCAAATGGGCTATGTGTTCTTGCTAATTTGTCAATATCGCATCAAAAGCTGTAGCACCGATCGATGTATCTAAGCCTGGATTATGCAAAACGCAGCTGAGTTATTGATAAATCATCGTATAGTTATGACAATTTTACAACCAACTTTCAATAGCAATATAATATTGTATTCTTACAGCGTGTTGAAGAATAACTCGTTTACGAAGTTACTATCAGATAAATTAGTTTAACATGAACCGAGATTAAATTCCAGTTAAATAGTTTTGTAAGAAGGACACAGAGAAAGCAGAGTTGTTAGTCCATCTGAGAAGTTCAACAGACTTAAATATATTTTCATATTACAATATATAACGACATTAAACTTTGACGCCATCTAAAAAAATTGACACATGCCAAATATTCTGTATTTCTACGCATTGACAAACCAGAGCAATGGTAGCGGATCCTTCCTAATTTATTACCTGGGGTTATGAATGGGGCAGTGCACATTTTAAAGCTAAAGCTGTCTGCTGTATATAGTTTATAGAATTTTCACTGCACAATAATGAGAATTTGTTCCACATTAGAATAACCCTATATAACAAGTTTAAAACTTTTCTTCATTCAGTCACTACTTAACTACACTGAAACCACGAGATGAAAACCTCAATCATTTTTATCTTAATCTACGTCATTGCTTCATCCTGGTGCCAAGATGAAACAGTGTTTCACTGCTCTCCCAAGCCAGGTTGCCAGATTGCACAATGTGATCCGGTTGCTGTAGGATGGAACAAACCAGGTTTCATCATTGATGAACATCTGCATGACAAAGAGTTTCCCATCACATGCAAATCTGAGAGTACGGCACAACCTCAGAATACTGCCAACTTATTTTCTTTGGTATCGAGGAATATTTTAGGCAAGTGGTTTTTTTTACTGTTTAAAATACTTGGAGACAAAGCTATCTCACTATATAACAGGCGTTGTTCGTCATAGATTGAATTCATCACGCCTATTGATGGGAAGTCTTGAGTGTCGGTAAGACTACTCTATCATACTGTTACGTTTCCCTTGCTCTCTAAATCCACTATGACAACAGGTATGGCAACTCAACATCAAAGTCTGATTCAAAAAAGTGCATCAAATTTACAACTTGTCTGATATTGATTTTGTATACCTTTTTCACAGGAGATTGTGCGTTCATTTCCTGTTTGCTGACAATATAGCCAATTTATTTTTTTTAGAGTAAAATCTTTAGTTAGGCAAAATTCATTAACTCATAGCTTGAACTGTTGCAGGCCACGCGTCGATTGTATTTCACTAACGCTAATTTCAGAATATTTGGATATATTTTAGTGGTCTGTCGTTATATTGCTCAGAGAAGAGTTTTCTTACTTTTGAGAACTTATTTGTGCAAACAGAACTTTAAATTTTTCAATACTGATACTCAATTCCCTCACGAGATCAGTTTCTCGCGACAATCATTTTAATGTTTCAATCAAATATCAAATGCTTGTATTATTGAAACGCTTAAGATTGTTTCATAGTTCTTAACTTTTATTCAGATGTTAGAACTATCAAGTTGAGTCTGAAAAAATTAGAAGACAACGTCGATGAAAACAGAAAAAACCTCGATCAATTTGAGAAAAACATGTTAGGTAAGAGTTGACGCACTCTGTTTTTGGAAGACACCTTATATTAAGTGAAAATCTGGTTTCAGCATTTAAATGTGATCGCCATTCGTGTCTTACAGAAACTGATTTAAAATTTTAAAGTTGATTTGAACAAAAGCTTTTTCATAGAAAAGGAATTTGAACCTAATGTTTTTCGCAGAACAAAAAGCTAACAATGAAATCAATAAACAATCTGACGAAGTTCGCAATCTTCGTGACAAAGCTCTTCAGCAATCTGTACAAATTATTGATGTACTGGGAAAGTATGCAAAGCAATCTATTGAACTGAATGAACTTAAAATGAAAAACGTGGAACAATCTACCGAGATATCTGATTTGAAGAAAGGTTGGTGAATTGCATGATGTGATGAAGATTTATATTAAAATAAGTAAGGATTACTCAATTATTTGTTGACAACAGAATCTTTTTCATACGGCATTTCTTACAAGTTCGTAATTATTAGAGAAAAATACGTGAAAATATCTAAAGGCGAAACCGCTTTAATAAAATGACAATTCTATTTGTAGCATTTTTCAACATTCTGTAAATAGAAAAGTATTATAACAATTGTGACTGGGAAAATTTTATAAAATATTTCACGGAAAAGTTTGTAGCCAGTTCTTGCAGCGAAAGCATTCTCTCATTCACTTTATTTGAAAAAGTGATATTTTGTGAAATTACTGATCTAAAAACACAGCGAAAAGGCTTGACGTGACTGTAATTTAAATAGGAGAAAAATGACCTTATTTTTTCGAAAGACTATAGGAACTTTTGTGAGCTTATTTGAGATTGGTGCATGTGGCCATTTAATTCCAACTCTATACTGAACAACTAAAAACGCCAGAAATTTGTAAAGAAAGAAAAACATTGCTTAAGCTTTGTTGTTTTTGCAAGTGGCAAATAGCTGTTTTTAAACTTCATATTACCATTCAGCTATATCCCATATTGAACAAAAACTTGCTGTTATGGAGAAGTCTCAGCTATTTCCAAATAGACCAGGGCAGATCACCAGACCAACAATAGAGTCTCGAACAACTCCTGCTCCAGGTAAATATTTCATTCAATCTAAGTTGTAGCTTATGATTCACGAATTATTCCCATTAAAGTTGATTTCAACATAAACGATATTTTCACATGCGATGGAGACGAAGGTAATGTCAGCAAGTTATGAATGTTATTAGGATAATTGAAACCAGGAAACAACATATGCATTGTGTTATTGACCTCATTTCATTTATTTAAGCCAGCTAGTTTGATTTGAAAATATTGAAGTTAAAGGTACCGGGTGTTTCTACCGCAACGAAAATTATAAGTCAATATATATTTAAATAAATAGTTGTATACTAATTCAGCAAACTGCAAATTAAAAGTCGGAAACATCTGTTATTTCGCTGCGATGTTCGATGAAATGAATGTCAACTACAATAAAGCCGTTGATATTTGTAAGAAACGTAACGCAGATGTTGGCTTGATTAGAGATGAAGAGTCTTACAATGCAATTGTGAATTACTTGAGAAGAAATATTCCAAAGGGATGGGTGGGGATAACTATATGGACAGGAATCCACTTTGATCCAATGGTTGGTATTATAGGGTTAAGCCAATTATTTTCTTGTGTAATACATCATGAGATAAGGGGAGTGTGGTGTGAGACATTACCGAATATATTTGAGACAACTTGAGTTAATTCATTAGCTATTTAAAATACTATTTTACGTTTCACCTGTTCCTGACTCCGGGTTAATTTACTCAGAGTTTTTTTTGGAAATTAGTATTAGCCGAGGTGACTAATCTTTTTTAATGAACAGTTTTTGTAGCTTAGATCTGGGGTGTGCAAACTGCGGCCCGCAAAGAAAAATTGTGCCGCCCGCGGAGAATTGCCAATCCCGCGAAGAATTGCCAATACACAACGTTATAAAACGTGATTCTAACTGAATTCGTTTAAATCTGATGTGACAATAAATTCAAATAGCAGTTTTCTTTAGAAATTTATGCGTTTTAACTCGCCAATTCTGCAAGGCCCTCTATCAATGCCGTAAGATCAATGACAAAAAAAAACAATTTTTGTGCTTGCAACTACTAAAAAGGCTATCTTAAATAAAGGTGCAGCCCGCGGCTTTGCTCAGCTCCTTTTATTTGGCCATCCTGTAAAAATGATTGCACACACCTGGCTTGGATGAATGTATTAGCGTTGATGTCCACTGATGTTTGAAAATAGAACCAGTATTCATTTATTTCATGTTTACTTTGGGCCGAAAACTCGGCGTTGTAATAAATTTAAGTATATTTTACATGCAGTGGTAATTCATGTTCATTAGAGCGCTAGTGAGATTCGAACTTGTATGTTGAAAGTGCATATGAAGTTATTTGAAGTCGTTTTACAACAACCTAATTATCTAAATTGAACACGTCTTGCACTGAACTGCTTGGAATTTAGTCATATAGTTATTGTGCAGTGGAACATTTATGTAAAAAATCCTTGCTCAGCACGAACATGAAGTTTTACTTGATTACACGTGACAGACTAAAAATATTTGTGGTTACATTTGACCAAGCATGGATCGCATTTTGACTGATGAAATAGATAATTGTTGATATTAAATCAAATGCATTTTTATGCACGATCTAGTTCTAGTGAATAACGCTATCCAATGTTTTTTTTCTTAGACTCTTGACGTCATACCGTCTAATTCATTCACTAAATGGGGTCCAGGTCAACCATTCACGGGAATTTATTTTAAAGATCGTACAAATGTTTATCTTGGGGTTAATTCCTACGCGAATGCTCGTAATCAAGGGATGGAGAATGCTGCTCTCACCTGGAAGCAGCATGGAGTTATTTGTGAGAACCAATGAAACGTCTGCCTGATTGTATTTTGTTCTTCTAGATCCATCATCGATTAAAATATAAATCATCGAATTCTGGTTTAAAATTTATACGATATTTGTAATAATTACAGAATATTACAGTAAATATCAATCAATAACATACAAATAATAACTAGTTAAACTAAATTGCGTTTGATAACGATAATTCTCAATGTTTGAATTTTTCAGTTCTGCGAACTCTTCCGTTGAAATTGTAGTTTAGTTAAATAGGAATTGATTGAATTTTTTGTCAAATTGATTTGTTTTAGAATATAAATTTGAGAACTCATTAACTAGTAATAAATTCAGATTTTGTTTGATATATATTGGCAAGGTTTGGAGTCTTAAATTTGATTTACCCAAGTTTATACGTATAAATATAGTGATGTCACAAATTTGGCTACAATGTTAAAATTTTTTACATGGAATTCCATGGTAGCAATTTTTACGGTATTTTCCAATTAAAGTTACTCAATTTGCCCTGTAAAAATTACAGAACAATCCCGTTTTCACAGCCCAAATTGCAGGTAGTTCCCAGTAATATTTATCAGACTTTCCGAGTTGATTTCACGTTTCATCTTAATTCCAAGTGAAACCAACCTGCTTTTCCCTGTAGAAAGTACACGACTTGCATGTATACTTGACATGGATGTTCGTGTAGTATGCGTGATAGAATTTCCCTGTATATGCAGTTACAGGGAATTCATTGGCAGCAATTCAAACTTGGAATTCCGTGTATTCTCTAAGTCAGGGATGTCTAACCCGCGGGCTGCATGCGGCCAACTTGAAGTTTTTATATAAATACGGACATAAAAACATATTTACCATAAAAATTACCTGGTATGATATCAAATCTTACTAGAATTTAGGCTGTAATTTAAATTTCAAGCGACTCCGCCATAAGAAAAGCGTTTTTAAGCGCCATAGAACATGATTCCACAGAGAGCCACTCAAAGGGAAACATCTGTGGCGATACAATGAGTTTGCTATCCATTCTGAAATCACATACCGGTACTTGTTTTATTGATGATTGTTGAACCACAAAGAACAAATCCACGGGTATATCTGGAACAAAAAAGATGAAGCTTGAGGATGAAAATCGGGAATATCAAAAGGATTGGGAAGAGCTGTAAGACAACGATGTATGCCTAATAGGCCGTAAAGATGTCTAATAATTTGAAAATTATGAAGTCAAAGCATAGGAATTAGCTGACGAGCAAAAATTTGACAAGCCAGTTAGTTACATTGTGCGGTATCAAAACTACCCGTTGATATTAAACAGTTGAGCAATGACAATCGAAAGCAAGTTTTGCACTAGAAAAATTGGTGACTTTTTTTCCCCTTCATTTTTTACGCCTATGTATGTGCATTTTGCATAAAAGTTGAGTTGAATTTCATGGTCTTGGTGTACTTCTTGTGTTCAGAAATCCGCAAAAGTGTTGTGCAATCCAGGCAATTGATTCAGCGACGCTCAAATTCTAACGTACATCGGAATTGGGTTGTTATTCAAGTTTGGTAAAAACGTTTGCGGCCCGCAATGAATTTCCCCATGTGAAAGTGGCCCGCGACACTAAAAAGGTTGGACATGCCTGCTCTAAGTAACACCCAATCTTATGACAGATCAACTAAAACAAACTTAGAGAAGTTTATTCCCAAAAACAAATCATCAAAAAATTAAACATAAAAATCACAGGCACAGACAGGGGGCGTGGTTAACGACCCCAAAACTTTCAATATGTTTTAAAGTGATTTTTAAGCATATTTTCCATTACTATATGTCATCGAAATAACAAGTTTCTCAGCATGCGCCAAATCTTAAGACAATTTCCAAATGAACCCAAGCTAGCAATCCTAATATTTGACCCCCACCCCCCAAAAAATATATATTTTTCGGCTTCCAAATGGTTACGGTTGAAATCTGAAGAACAGTACAATATATTAATCGAGTTTGATTTGAAAATTAGTGGATTTCCCAAAATCAGGTTTTCGTGGGGAATTTTAACAAAAAACAGCCAAAAATATTTTCATTTTAATATAATCTGGAGCGAATTTCTAGTGTTTTGATTCTCCAGTGCGGTATTCCTTGCATTCTAAGTAAAAAAAGTCTTGAATAATTGAATACCGAAATATGTTGAATAACTTTTTGGCAAGCAAAAAGACTGAAAATTATTCAGAAAAAGATGTTTTTTTCTCTAGATTTCCAACAGGTCAATTTAGGTACTGATATACATAGTCACCCATCTCTCGCTCATTGTACCGCCATTGATAATGGACGTTCACAAATTCAATATGCATATTGAACACGTAAACGTCTTTAACCAATGACAGTACTATGAGCAAAGGATAGGCGAATGGATATGAGGACTCACTCGTAAAATCTACTTGGACAATAGTTGAAAATCTAGAAAAATACAACTTGTTTGATCGATTTTGAGTTTTTTCAATTCTAGATGTCTTACATAGAATACAAGGAATATAACTATAAAATATCAAAACCCTAGAGAGAAATCGCACCAGACTATTACAATGAAAGTTTTCATACAATTTTCTACAAAAAATAAAACGATTTTAGGGAAATCCCCCATCTTCACAAAATCAAACTTTAAAAAAAAACACGGAAACTAGATAAAAAGGAAGACAACAGGGAAACTGGATTAAAAAAAAAACTGTGAGTTTTTTCGTTACACAGTGTATTCGAAATTATATATAGTGAGTTCGCATATTTTAGAGGTTGCTATTTTCTTCAGCAACCTCCGAACCTTCGAGTTGATCTCATGTCGAATTTCCTTTTCTTCAGTTTTACTGTCTGCTTACTGAAATATCTGAAAAGGAAACAGGTCATAAATCCGAAGCAAACATATATGCACAATTAGCAAGTGCCAGCCAATATTCAGGCAGGTGTTGACAACCCCATTATGTCAAATACAAAGTCAGAGAAACACGCACATCTCGTCTGTTTTTGAACTCCATATAAAGTTCTAGTATAATGCTTGCTATTCGGCACAACTAATAATCCTGCACAGCAGTCAAGTTAGAATCTGGGTAGTTGTATGCAAAAAAATATATTTACTCACTACCATTAAGTTGTCATAAAATGCTCAATAGAGGTTGTTTCAACCTACCTTCGAATGAACTCAAGAATAGAAGCAGTCCTCTTTGGGTACACCAAAGGCAAAAATATGCCATGAATAAATACGTTATTCCATTAAAAAATCCTCCACTGTTGCCAATATTATCCTCTCAATAGACATATAGTAAGAATATTAGAATGTCAGAGAACCCCCTGTAAAAAAGGAAAGTGTACTTAGCTCAAACCCAAAGTCTACAAATTTGGAGAGACTTACAACGCAGTGCTATTGACACACATCAAGATAGGTGGATCGTTTTGCCTAAGAACAGGAAAACCGCAGTGTGAACAGCAAAAAATGAGTCTCGAGTGTATAACATGATAAATCACAATACTACTTGCGGACGAGCACGTGAAAGATATATTTAAAAACAGGTCTTATTCATCATTGCTCAAATTTGGCCGATTCTAGCACAATTGGCAAGGAATTAATGGTAATATTAGAGATTTAGGAAACATAATATCGAAGTTATATGCTTTGTGAGTGTGCCACTTGATTTTTTTGTTTATTATGACCACATATGGTAAAAGCACTTCTCTCTGTAATCTACTACGTAGAAATGCATTATTGGTAACACTTACCTGCAGACATTGATCGATTTTTTGTCGAGGTTATTGAGAAACTCATTCTGCCCTGCCTTGTAGGTGAAATGTTCGTCTAGAAACCCACTCTCAAATAGGAAGGGCCACCCTGTCTGAATGTCTGCTATCGGCAAATTGTTACAGTAGACTATTGATATCACGTCTGTGTTCCATGTGATGCTTTCATAATATGGTATCTCCCGCAATAACTGCAACTTTTACAGATTTCTTATACCATAATTGTAACATGCTCTAATTGAGATTCTTGACAATCATGCTAGAAGTTTGAAAAGATTTCTGACAACTTGTTAATGAACAATTTAAATCCATTATTGGAGCATTTACATATAGGCCTATAAGTCATCTTAACTTTCTGACATTATATAGCTATCACATAGTTTGGTAATATACTGGTATCGCCTACCCATCAGTATAACTCAAACCTCCTACATTGATCAACTTCCTCATTAAAACGGAAGAACTCGCCTTCTTGGTCAATGGCGGATCGCGGTTCGTGACAGTCACCATCTTCTAGCTAGCAGACGCTTTAGACCTGCCGCCTCCCTCACAGAGCGTTCGTCCCAAACCGGAGAACTCTGAATGCCATTGAAACACTCAATGAGCTCAGACCTAATTTCGGACACGCCCTGCACCACGCGTGATTGGAAGTTCCAACGTGTTGGTGCACAAGCTGGGAGACGGCGGCTACATATCTGGCGAAGGAGGTCAGAGCGATTCGGCGAAACGGAAAAAAATGAAGAAAACCCCGAAACATTTGCAAAAAATATACGGACGAGAGGGGTATCAAGACACAGTGTAGTCGAGTGTAGTCAGGAAGCGTCTGCTTCCATAAATATCCGAATGCGGTAAATTTTCAAGCATAAAAGCAACGCAATGGAAATACATCAGTATAGTTTTATATCGACTATATGAAGGCGACTGGTTGATAGAATAGTTCGCAAGATTTTTAGAGTTCGAAAAAATGGAACCTCCTATGATGCTGGTAATATTTGGAAACATTCCGTTTGTGATGAGAAGTCTCGATATTGTTGACTTGAATTGATTAGTTTTAAAACCAGATATTATCAAACGCAAAAGCATATGATAGTTGGGTAACCGAGAGCACTTTAGTGCGAAAGCCCAATCAGTGCTAGAAATCGTTGCGCGTAGGCCAAGAAACGTAGTACGTAGCCTAACTATATTTAGGGTTTCTGCGTGAAACGAAGGTTTCCTAGGAAACTGTCGGGCCGATCCGGACGAAACTTGGCATGTAGGTCGGGGATCGTGTCCATATGATCGGCCATAGGAAGTGGGCCAACACGGGCTTTCAGTAAATCGGGCTTTTAAAGGCCGTTTATCTCGATTTCCGGGGCGGGAAAGCGTTTGCCCGAATATTGGGAATTTTTTCAAGTAGTATTGGCGGTGGGAGTGAAGTCTCCGCCCCCTAAGTAGTGGAAAACACGTGGAAAGCCACGCCCACTTGGGGCAATTGATTTCGGACGATTCTGAGCACTTGGAATGGGATTTCTGGCAAAGCGATGTTCGATTGTTGAAGAGAATAATTAATCGAATATTTCACCGTCATCAACTTGGTAATTCCCCCTACCCTTAACGCTCAAGTGACATCGGAACGTTGCGCACCTCAGATTGAAGCTATCAAGAAACAAATTAGATAAGAATAGTTGGAAAAATTAGTTAAATGCTTCTTTCAAGATTTTTTTCCCCCTCACTTCCCAGTCACGCTCCAGCGATTCTAGCTTATTTATGGCCTCAGAGAGATCCCAGCAGAAATCTAAAGACATGGGCTCGGCTGGAAAAATTATTCGAATCACTTCCAGGTGGAATTTTTTCCCCATACTCTCCAGTCACGCTCCAGTGACTTTGGCTTATTGTATGCCTCTTAGAGGTTTTGTTAGGAATCTGAAAAGATGAGTATGACTTGAAATATCGTTTGAATAATTTTTAAACCGAGTTTTTTTTCTTTAACCCCTAGTACGATGATTTTATATTATACCTCGAAAACGATAACAGGTAGAGATGTCATATTTGGGTGATACAAGGTAATTGAGGTCAAGTTTTTCAAAAAAAATTGTCACCACGGTTGAGTGATCACAGACCCAAAATTAATAAAACTCGACTTCCGTTAGAAGTGACTGTTTTATGATGTGTTATTTAAAGTTTTAAACAACTCAACGGTCAAAAGACTTCGGGAGTAGCGCGCTGGACAATTTCCGCCATTCGTACGGCGCAACAACCTATGTTCTTCCATCGCACACCTAAGGAGCGTCCGCTTTTTACCTTGTCCGAAACGTTTTCTTACGATTCCCCTCGCAGCTATGGACGAAGGAGCGACTTCTTCTGTATGTTGTCAAGACTTCCAGGAGACTGCAATATGTGTTGATAGATTATGGCCAACATCAATATAATAACACAAATATTCTGATCATTAGTGCGATATAAGCAAGGAGAGTAGCAAATAATTATCAATATGCTTCATAGACAGTTAAACAAAGCCACTCCGTCTTTATAGAAGATCACCGCTACTTTAGCATATGTCGCTCTAAAAATGTTATACACCTTCTAATAAGGCCACGTGTGGATAACCTATGCTATTTTCAAAAGGCTTGAGCTGATTCTGAAATGATCATTTTTAAAATTTTTTACGCCCCATTTTAAAAGCATATGCCTTTATCTTAAATCGACTACGCTTTACAAAACGGTCATATCTTTTATGAATTTGCAATGTCGCTTCCAAATTAACTTTTCCTATGCTATAAATTCTACGCTCATTTTTTATTGTTACTATCTCGGCTACAGATAGCGTTGTCTAATGTACGGGTTTTCAAAGCAGATCAAACATGCTCTGTGTCCGTTTGGAAAAACCATGATTCCTTGGAAAATGCTTTTTAATTTTTAATTTTAGATTGACATAACGGAATGAACTTTTTAATTTCAACTTAAATTTTTTTTAATTTAGTTTTTACTTTTCTACACTGAAACCACGAAATGAAAATCTCAATAGTTTTCATATTAATCTAGGTCATCGCTTCATGCTGGTGTCAAGATGAACCGAGTTTCACTGTTCACCCAAGCCTGGTTGTCAGATTGCACATCGTGATTCGAGCAGACTAACTTTTGACATTGATAAACATACCAAAGAATATCCGATCTCATGCAAGTCCAATAGTACTGTCCTTAGCTGTCTTGATTTGGCATCCAGAAATTTGGGTAAAATTTTTTCTTTATCTTCTTGTGTAAGTGTAATTAAGTTGTGTAATTAACAAACTATTGTTTTAATTAGGCTGAGTTTTGCGTTATTATCTACCAAGAAATAAGGTTTTTCGATATTTTGCATGATGCAATCGAATCTAAAAAAAAAAACTTTTATTTAGATATCACAAATATCAGAATAGGATTGAAAAAATTGGAAAACAGGTTTGATGAAAAAATGGAGAGTTTCGGTAAAGAAATTTTTGCTCAGTGCCGATAGTTTCTTATTACAGTAAAATGCAAATTTTCCCACACTTTGTGATTTCTGTTCTGTTTATTTTAAGTTTTTATTTCAACCCTAAGTACTCGAACATACAGCCAACTGTTTAACAAAAAATCATCCTTCGAAACAAATGAGTGAAAGCTCCAAAAAATGTAAGAAAGTGAACTAAAGACCTTAAGCGATATTAATTCATAAGAATCTCCTTGTAGCTTTCATTGTTAGATTTGAAATAAACGATCTATTGAGGGAAACTACGAAACAGTCTGATAAGATCAGAGAATTGAAGGAAGGTTGGTGGAAGGAAGGAAAGATTATTGCAACAGTGTGATGCTTGTTATACTGTAATTGCTAAACTTGGGGAAATGATTTGCAATTCCGTAAAGTCAAGTGCTAACCATCGCTATCAACATTAAATCATACTCGAGTTTTCAACGCTCTAAGTTATTCTTAATCTTTTTCATATTTTCAGTGCCGGAAGGTTTTTTGCAATAACACAGTTTTACCAAAGCGAGGAACAGAGTCTTCTATTTTTATGTCCCAATCATATTTTCATTACTGCAACGAATGTGTGTCTTGATCTACTGGATATTCATATTTTTAGACTTGGTTGAAATTCAAGAAATGAATGAAAAGTTGGTAGAAGAAAACAATAAGATGAAGAGAGGTGAGAACCATCAAAAGGGCCTGAATACTGTTGTTCTAGCTTATAGAGATGTTTTACATATTTTCTGGACTCTGGTAACTGCTATGACAAACATGGCTATTTTAACTACTGCTTTGAAATCCTTAATATAATATTTCATATTGAGCAGCTGAATGTTATTTTAAATGTTATTCTATCATTAAATTTGATTAAAGTACAAGAAATGAATGAGGAGTTGAGAGATGACAACGAAAAGATGGAGAAAGGTTAAATATGTCGAATAATTTTCGTTATTGACATTGTAGTTTGCTGGGAAATATTTTAGTGCAGTGTGAGTACATTTACTGGGATATATTTTAGGGAAAATGGGACATCTCAGAAATCGTATACGTATCCCATAAACATGATGAGAATTCTATTTGTAACATTTTTCAACAATCTGTACGACCTGGGGATTTTGTGTTTATGAGAAGTAAATTATTGTAACGTATGAAACAGGGGGCATTTTTTACAAATTAAAATTTCTTACGAAATATTACATTGCAAAGTTGGTAGACAGTTGATGCAGTGAAAACATTCTCCCAAACTATCCAGGTAAAGAAATGATATTTTTTTAAATTACTGCAACGAAACACATCACACGAAAATGCTTGCCGTGGCTGTAATATTAATGAAAAAAAAACAGAAAACATTTCAATAGAACTTCATTTTTCCGAAGGAATATCAGAACTATCTTATAAATATCAGAGTATGTTTAAAATCAGCAAATATTCCACAAATTTTTCATTTCTACCAATGAACAATTAAAAACGCTAGAGATTTGTAACGATTGAAACTCGCATAAAGGCGTTGTTGTTTTGGAAAGTGGTAGATAGCTGGAGGAGGTGTCTAATATTAATTATATGATAATTTAGCGATATCCAAGATTGAACAAAGACTTGCTGTTATGGAGAAGCCTCAGAAGCTTCCAAATAGATCCGGGCTAATTAACAGACCAACAACAAAGCCTCGGGGAACATTGAAACCAACTCCTCCTCCAGGTGAATAATTTATCCAATCCAAGTTGTGATTTGTGAATAGTTGATGTATCATTCGAATTAAAGCGATTATAAAACAAAACGATATCCCTACATTTGATGGAGCCGAAGCCGAGTAATGTCAGCAAGTTATAAATGTTATTGAATTTTCTTCTGCATAATAACAACCAAAAAAAAACATACTCATTGTTTTATTGGCTTCATTACATTTTCTCAAGCCTGTTAGTTTGATTTGGGATATTGAAGTACTCTTTGAAGGTGCACCTTTTTCAAAACAAGGTATGATCAATATTTATTACTCGATAAATTTTCACATGTACAGATATTTTATTTCAGAAAACTGCAAATTGAAGATTGGAAATATCTGTTATTTCGCTGTGATATATCATAAGCAGAATGTCAACTATGACAAAGCAGTTGATATCTGTAAGAAACGTAACGCAGATGTTGGTTTAATTCGAGATGAAGAATCTTACAATGCGATTATGAATTACTTGAAAAAGAATATTTCAACGAAACAGACCTGGGTTCATATATATATAAGTATCAACTTTGATCCAATGGTTAGTATCATAAAGTTATGCCAATTATTCTCATATTTAGGAATATAAAATACCTTACGAGATGGGCAAAGTGTTAGTCAAAGATGTTTAATTGGATTAGTTCATTATCTACATCTGTTCAGGCGGTATATTGAATACCCTTTTTTATCTGTTTCTGACTCCGGATAAATTTACTCCGAAGTTTTTTTGCAAAGTTTTTGATTGTCTTGGCGTTAATGTCCATCGTTATTTGAAATTGTTACCCATATTAATTCCACCTCAAGTTCACAACTTGGGGCAAACCCAGCGTTGTAATTAAGCTTTTAATTGGCACATGAGCAACAACAGAACGCAAAATAACGAGGTGTCATATATTAGTGATATGCATTGCCAACAGGCTTGTCCATGGGACATATTTGAAGTCCAATTCCATCTCGTAGCAATTAATGCTTGTTCCATCCCATCACATGGAACGTTTTTCATGGGAATCACATTTATTTGTGTAGCTCTTCCACCATGAATTAAATAATGGATACAATTATTGAAGAAAAGGAGGAGTGAAAACATTTGAAAGATAAAAAGCATAAAGACTTAGGTTATCCATGACGTAATCAAGGTATGACACGACAAATGTCTCATGGAAAATACTTATGTGCTGTCTCTCATTCCATTCGCATAGTCAAGCCTGTGCATTACCACTAGCCCACTAGCCTACACTATTGACTCAAAATGATTGATCTTGTTTCTTTATGAAGTTGGCATTATTTTTACACTCGCTTTATCTTGCTGCTTCGTCGTACATTGGAGATTATTTATAGTCGTTTTTAACAACCTACTAATCAGAAGACTCGTCTTTCTCTGAACTGCTTAAAGTTTAGTAATATAGTAATTGTGCAGTTTAATATATTCGGACAAATATTTACCAAGCGCATGAATATGAAGTTTTACATGATAACACGTGAGAGACTAGAAATACTTGCGTTCACATTTGATCAAGCATGGGTCGACAATAATATATCGCATTTTGACCGGGTTAAGCTTCGTGAGTCAATAGTTTAGGCCAGTGGTTCCCAAACTTTTTAGAGTTGGAACCCACTATTTTTTACCACAGCTTACGGCTATTTAACGTCAATAAATTAATTAAACATTTATGGAGAAAACAAATTTATTTTCTCAAATTAAATTTTCAGTGAAGCTAGTCAGAGAGATGAGCTTGTTTCTTGCTATTTTCCATAATAGACTTGACATTTATTTCAATTTCAGATAGTTTTAGACGTAAAAAATTGAAAAGTTGCAGTTTATTTCAAAATTCGCTTATAAATTTGCTTTGCCACCGATCCTAATAACCAGTATAAATAATCAAAGCTTTCTACATCTTTTCACGACCCACTGAGATTCCTCTTGCGACCCACGTGTGGGTCGCGACCCATAGTTTGGCAACCGCTGGTTTAGGCTAGTGGTAATGCACAGGCTTGACTGTGCGAATGGAATGAGAGACAGCACTCAAGTATTTTCCATGAGACATTTGTCGTGTCATACCTTGATTACGTCATGGATAACCTTAGTCTTTATGCTTTGTACCTTTCAAATGTTTTCCTTCTTCCTTTTTTTGTAATAATTGTATCCATTATTTAATTCATGGTGGAACAGCGACACAAATAAATGTGATTCCCACGAAAAATGTCCCATGTGATGTGATGGAACAAGGATTAACTGCTATGAGATGGAATTGGACATAAAATATGTCCCATGGACAAACCTGTGGGCAATGCATATCACTAATATATGACACATCGTTATTATGCGTTCTGTAATGCGATTTTAGGTAATTTATGAAATTAAATGAGCGATCAAGCATAATCCCGTGATATATGTCATCTAATTATTTTCTTTTAAGACTGGTGACGTCACACCTGCAGATTCATTCATTAAATGAAGTCGGGATGGTATTCCATTCACGGGAATTAATTTTAAAGATCGTACAAATGTTTATTTTATCTCAATGTTAATTCTAAACCGAATTATCATGATCAAGGGATGGCGAATGCTGCTCCTACATGGGAGCGTAACGGAGTTATTTGTGAGATCTAATGATCTAATTAAATGTCTGCTTGATTGTATTTTTTCACTCTGGATCCATCATCAATGAAACATAAATCATTGAATCCTGATTTAAAATTTAAACGTTTGGTATTTGTAGTAAATGCAGTATATAACAGTAAATATCAATTATTAATTTAAATTAGCATAATTAGTTAAACTAAATTGCGTTTGATGGAGAAATTTTCAATATTTCGATTTGAATTTTTCAGTTCTGCAAACACTTTCGTTAAATTGGATTTCAGTTAAACAAGAAATTTAAAGAACTAATTACCTATTAATAAATTAAGCTTTTGTTTGATATTTATTTGGCAAGGTTTAGACATTTAAATTTGATTCACTTACGTTTAGAAATATGAATATAGTGATGTTACAAATTTGCCTAATAAACAAGCAATAAATTCAGTTTCTGTGTAAAATCTATTGTTTTTCATAATGCTGTTTCCCAGCGGGATCAGTTTGAGTACGGATTAGGTACGTTAAATTTACAATAATTTATCTCAAAGGAACGCAAAGCTTGAAATTACCTGAATAGGTAAAAAAATAAAAAGGTTTACCGACTCATTCTGTGAAATTGTATGGCGTTTATTTACTTTGAGCAATGCTAAATTTGTTCAAGGGTTTTTTGGCACCGCATCCTAACACTTCCCTGATTCGATAATGCGACGGAAATGTATCAACCAATTAACAGAGAAGTACATTGCAGTAAGAGCATTAGAAATTTGGTATTTTTGCGGTGTATTTCATGTACTCAAACATGAGTGAAAAAAAGTCTTCTTTGAGCAAAGTTCCAGGCGACAAGAAGTTCTATGAACTAGAAGTTCTGAAACTATACAGAAATGTCTTGTTGAACTTATTCAGAGGTAAAAAAGACCCATCCTCTTAGAGAAGTTATGGGTGACCTTTGAAATGCGAAAAGTTACTGAAATAACATAGGATTATGGTGGCGTCGTACATGCACTCAAAAGTAAATGAGACTCTGAGCAAAATTCCGGGTGATCACTGAAAGTCCAAAGGCTACTGGGACTATCAAAAATTAAAAGTAAATGAATACCGGACTATTATCTAGTTATACTGCATTGGAAGCCACCGTCAGATTTTTATTTCCCACTTGTTGCAAAAGTTCCAGATTTTCATTACTGCAACGAATGTGTGTCTTGATCTACTGGATATTCATATTTTTAGACTTGGTTGAAATTCAAGAAATGAATGAAAAGTTGGTAGAAGAAAACAATAAGATGAAGAGAGGTGAGAACCATCAAAAGGGCCTGAATACCGTTGTTCTAGCTTATAGAGATGTTTTACATATTTTCTGGACTCTGGTAACTGCTATGACAAACATGGCTATTTTAACTACTGCTTTGAAATCCTTAATATAATATTTCATATTGAGCAGCTGAATGTTATTTTAAATGTTATTCTATCATTAAATTTGATTAAAGTACAAGAAATGAATGAGGAGTTGAGAGATGACAACGAAAAGATGGAGAAAGGTAAAATATGTCGAATAATTTTCGTTATTGACATTGTAGTTTGCTGGGAAATATTTTAGTGCAGTGTGAGTACATTTACTGGGATATATTTTAGGGAAAATGGGACATCTCCGAAATCGAATACGTATCCCATAAACATGATGAGAATTCTATTTGTAGCATTTTTCAACAATCTGTACGACCTGGGGATTTTGTGTTTGTCAGAAGTAAATTATTGTAACGTATGAAACAGGGGGGGGGCATTTTTTACAAATTAGAATTGCTTACGAAATATTTCATTGCAAAGTTGGTAGACAGTTTATGCAGTGAAAACATTCTCCCAAACTATTTAAGTAAAGAAATGATATTTTTTTAAATTACTGCAACGAAACACATCACACGAAAATGCTTGCCGTGGCTGTAATATGAATGAAAAAAACCAGAAAACATTTCAACAGAACATCATTTTTCCGAAGGAATATCAGAACTATCTTATAAACATCAGAGTATGTTTAAAATCAGTGAATATGCCACTAATTTTTCATTTCTACCAATGAACAATTAAAAACGCTAGAGATTTGTAACGATTGAAACTCGCATAAAGGCGTTGTTGTTTTGGAAAGTGGTAGATATATGGAGGAGGTGTCTAATAATAATTATATGATAATTCAGCAATATCCAGGATTGAACAAAGACTTGCTGTTATGGAGAAGTCTCAGAAGCTTCCAAATAGATCCGGGCGGATTAACAGACCAACAACAAAGCCTCGAGGAACATTGAAACCAACTCCTCCTCCAGGTGAATAATTTATCCAATCCAAGTTGTAATTTGTGAATAGTTGATGTATCATTCGAATTAAAGCGATTATAAAACAAAACGATATCCCTACATTCGATGGAGCCGAAACCGAGTAATGCCAGCAAGTTATAAATGTTATTGGAATTTCTTCTGCATAATTACAACCAAAAAAAAAACATATTCATTGTTTTATTGGTTTAATTAGATTTTCTCAAGCCGGTTAGTTTGATTTGGGATATTGAAGTACTCTTTGAAGGTGCACCTTTTTTCAAAACATGGATTGATCAATATTTATTACTCGATAAATTTTCACATGTACAGGTATTTTATTCCAGAAAACTGCAAATTGAAGATAGAAAATATCTGTTATTTCGCTGTGATATATCATAAGCAGAATGTCAAATATGACAAAGCAGTTGATATCTGTAAGAAACGTAATGGAGAAGTTGGTTTGATTCGAAATGAAGAATCTTACAATGAGAATATGAATTACTTGAGAAAGAATATTCCAACGAAACAGACGTGGGTTCATATATATATGAGGATCAACTTTGATCCAATGGTTAGTATCATAAGGTTATGCCAATTATTCTCATATGTAGGAATATAAAATACCTTACGAGATGGGCAAAGTGTTAGTCAAAGATGTTTGAGACAAATTGGGTTGGTTCATTATCTACAACTGTTCAGGCGGTATATCGAATACTTTTTTTTATCTGTTTCTGACTCTGGATAAATTTACTCAGAAGTTTTTTTGCAAAGTTTTTGATTGTCTTGGCGTTAATGTCCATCGATATTTGAAATTTGTACCCATATTAATTCCACCTCAAGTTCACAACTTGGGCGCAAACCCAGCGTTGTAATAAAGCTTTAAATTGGTACATGAGCAACAACAAAACGCAAAATAACGAGGTGTCATATATTGGTGATATGCATTGCCCACAGGCTTGTCCATGGGACATATTTTATGTCCAATTCCATCTCGTAGCAATTAATGCTTGTTCCATCCCATCACATGGGACGTTTTCCGTGGGAATCACATTTATTTGTGTCACTCTTCCACCATGAATTAAATAATGGATACAATTAATGAAGAAAAGTGAAAACATTTGAAAGGTAAAATCATAAAGACTAAGGTTATCCATGACGTAATCAAGATATCACACGACAAATATCTCATGGAAAATACTTGTGTGCTGTCTCTCATTCAATTCGCATAGTCAAGCCTAGGCATTACCACAAGACCACTAGCCTAAACTATTGACTCAAAATGATTGACTTTGTTTTGTTATGAAGTTGGCATTATTTTTACACTCGCTTTATCTTGCTTCTTCGTCGTACATTGGAACTTATTTATAGTCGTTTTTAACAACCTACTAATCAGAAGACTCGTCTTGCTCTGAACTTCTTAAAGTTTAGTAATATAGTAATTTTGCAGTTTAATACATTCGGACAAATCTTCACCAAGCGCATGAATATGAAGGATTACATGATAACACGTGAGAGACTAGAAATACTTGCGTTCACATTTGACCAAGCATGGGTCGACAATAATATATCGCATTTTGACCGGGTCAAGCATTGTGAGTCAATAGTTTAGGCCAATGGTTCCCAAACTTTTTAGAGTTGGAACCCACTATTTTTTACCATGGCTTGTGGCGACCCATTCAACTTTAAAAAATTAATTAAACATTGATGGAGGAAACACAATTATTTTCTCAAATTGAATTTTCAGTGAAGCTAGTCAGAGAGATGAGCTTGTTTCTTGCTATTTTCCATAATAGACTTCACATTTATTTCGCTTTTAAATTTGCTTTGCCACCGATCCTAATAACCAGTATAATTAATCAAAGCTTTCTACATCTTTTCACGACCCACTGAGATTCCTCTTGCGACCCACCAGTGGGTCGCGACCCATAGTTTGGGAATCGCTGGTTTAGGCTAGTGGTAATGCACAGGCTTGACTGTGCGAATGGAATGAGAGACAGCACACAAGTATTTTCCATGAGACATTTGTCGTGTCATACCTTGATTACGTCATGGATAACCTTAGTCTTTGCTAAAAGATAACCTTGCTTTTTACCTTTCAAATGTTTTCCTTCTCCCTTTTTTGTAATAATTGTATCCATTATTTAATTCATGGTGGAACAGCGACACAAATAAATGTGATTCCCATGAAAAACGTCCCATGTGATGTGATGGAACAAGCATTAACTGCTATGAGATGGAATCGGACATAAAATATGTCCCATGGACAAGACTATGGGCAATGCATATCACTAATTTATGACACATCGTTATTATGCGTTTTGTAATGCGATTTTAGGTAATTTATGAAATTAAATGGGCGATCAAGCATAATCCCGTGATATATGTCATCTAAATATTTTTTTTTCAAGACTGGTGACGTCACACCTGCAGATTCATTCATTAAATGGAGTCGGGATGGTATTCCATTCACGGGAATTGATTTTAAAGATCGTACAAATGTTTATCTCGATGTTAATTCTAAACCGAATTATCATGATCAAGGGATGGCGAATGCTGCTCCTACCTGGGAGCGTAACGGAGTTATTTTGTGAGATCTAATGATCTAATTAAATGTCTGCTTGATTGTATTTTTTCACTCTGGATCCATCATCAATGAAACATAAATCATTGAATCCTGATTTAAAATTTAAACGTTTGGTATTTGTAGTAAATACAGTATATAACAGTAAATATCAATTAATAATTTAAATTAGCATAATTAGTTAAACTAAATTGCGTTTGATGGAGAAATTTTCAATTTTTCGATTTGAATTTTTCAGTTCTGCAAACACTTTCGTTAAATTGGATTTCAGTTAAACAAGAAATTTAAAGAACTAATTACCTATTAATAAATTAAGCTTCTGTTTGATATTTATTTGGCATGGTTTAGACATTTAAATTTGATTTAATTACGTTTAGGAATATGAATATAGTGATGTTACAAATTTGCCTAATAAACAAGCAATAAATTTAGTTTCTGTGTAAAATCTATTGTTTTTCATAATGCTGTTTCTCAGCGGGATCAGTTTGAGTACGGATTAGGTTCGTTAAATTTACAATAATTTATCTTAAAGGAACGCAAAGTTTGAAATTACCTGAATAGGTAGAAATATAACAATGTTTACCGACTCATTCTATGAAATTGTATGGCGTTTATTGACTTTGAGCAATGCTAAATTTGTTCAAGGGTTTTTTGGCACCGCATCCTAACACTTCCCTGATTCGATAATGCGACGGAAATGTATCAACCAATTAACAGAGAAGTACATTGCAGTAAGTGCATTAGAAATTCGGTATTATTGCGGGTATTTTATGTACTCACACATGAGTGAAAAAAAATCTTCTTTGAGCAAAGTTTCAGGCGACAAGAAGTTCTATGAACTAGAAGTTCTGAAACTATACAGAAATGTCTTGTTGAACTTATTCAGAGGTAAAAAAGACCCATCCTCTTAGAGAAGTTATGGGTGACCTTTGAAATGCGAAAAGTTACTGAAATAACATAGGATTATGGTGGTGTCGTACATGCACTCAAAAGTAAATGGGACTCTGAGCAAAATTCCGGGTGATCACTGAAGGTCCAAAGGCTACTGCGACTATCAAAAATGAATAAAAGTAAATGAATACCGGACTATTATCTAGTTATACTGCATTGGAAGCCACCGTCCTATTCTTATTTCCCAATTGCTGCGGCAAAAGTTCCAACATGTGTTACATCGGTTAAAGTTGGGGGAAACAATTGTCGTTCTTAAACCGTTATCCTGCCCACCACTCCCATGACCTCTACCACGTCTCGAAAAATTGAAGCATGAAGGTCAACAAACGCCAACAAAAGAAGAGTTAGACAGGAAGATAAAATAAGCGGAATTCAAAGACAATAGCGTTTATATAATTTGCAATGAGTGTGTACGTATTACGCTATTATGGAATGGTGTACGTATTCTTGCCATACCCTTGACTAAAGGTAGAAAAAGAACTAATGGAAGGTTACAAGATTTCTCAAAGCAAGGTCTTGAGACCTCAACTCAGTTAAAAGCTTACTGATAGAAAAGTTACAAGTTTGCTAAAAGCAAAACCCTGAGCTCTCGATAAAAAGTGTAAAAATTATTAAAGCAAGGTCCCGAGCCTTCAACAAATAAGTGTTAAGAATATTAAAAACGGAGTTTACAATTTGCATAAAGCAAAAATTTTGAGCCCTCAGCTAAAATCAAAAAGAATACTGATAGAAGAGTTGCCAGTTTGCTTAAAGCAAGATCCTGATTCCTCGACTAGAAGTGGAAAGAGTACTGATTGAAGAGTTAAAAGTTTGCTCAAAGCAAGATCCCGATCCCTCAGCTAAAAGTGGAAGAATACTAAAAGTAGACTGGCCAGTATGCTTGAAGCAAGAACCCGAGTACTTAACTAAAAGTGGAAAGATTATTATTAGAAGAGATGAATGTTTGCTTAATACAAGATCCTGATCTCTCAACAAAAGGTAGAAATAGTACTGATTAAAGAGTTGCAAGTTTGCTCTAAGCAAGGTGTCGAGCCCTCAACTGAAAGTAACAAAATTACTTTACTGTCGATTTTAATAGCATATGTAAACTAATATTTTAAAATCCGTTGCGATTTCTCAAAAAATAGAATATTGCAAAAAACTAAAGTTAATTTTGCGATACATAATTTCTAGGAAACGGCAAAAAAATCTTCGACCATTCAAATTTTCTTGAGGAAGTTCTCTCAAAGCGAGTTCACTCGCTTCAAAAATTAAGAAGATTTATTTTTAAGCTAAATTGTGCGACCAACAAAATGCCAAGAGTTACTGAGTCTATTGGGAATGATAGTGTCGGATTCTTTTTAGTAAAAAAGGATTGACGCAAGACTTAAGAATAACAGCTATGCAGTGAATTAACCATAACTTAAATTATATGAATTTTTTTTTTCAATTCCAACATTTTTTTTTCTGGTTTGAACATTCCCTCTACACGGGCTATAAGTCGGCGAATGAGAACGGTTACTGAGACAACAAGTTCTCAAAGATCAGAGGAAGATAATTCAATTTAAAATCTGCGAAAAAGCATGGTTACATAACATAGAGCTGATGGGGGAGAGTCTGCATTTTGGCGTAGGGATGGCGGGAATTGATCTGAAAACTTATAGAGGCTGGCTACTAAACATGTAAAATACATATACAGTTCATACAGAACCGTCATTCCTGACACTCGCTGTGAAATCTTAATTGAGGCAATAAGTGCCACTTATGCACTTCACGCTTATTTTATTGATAAATTACAAAAATGCTTGGTAATTTTACAGCTTATAAGCATATGCGACGTTGTAATGGGTGGCAACTTCATTGTTTCTTTACTGTAGATTTTAATGGCATGTGTAAACTTATGGTTTAAATTCATTGCGATTTCTTTAAAAATAGTATATTGCTAAAAGCTAATATTAATTCTGCGATGTAATGGTTTATTCCATTACGCGACATCGCTAATCCGATTAAGTTCTGAAACTGCGTCACGGCATGACAAGCGTCTGCTTCTATAAATATCCGAATGCGGTAAATTTTTAAGCATAAAAGCAACGCAATGGAAATACATCCGTATAGTTTTATATCGACTATATCAAGGCACTTGTTTGATAGGATAGTTCGCAAGATTTTTAGAGTTCGAAAAAAGAAACCTCCTATGATACTGGTAATATTTGGACGATTGTTAGGCAACAATAGAGCACTTTAGTGCGAAAGCACAGGCAGAATCAAAAATCGTTGCACGAATATCAAATAGCTAACCCGATGTGCGGAGACATGGGGGTATATTCTAGGTTTCCCAGAAAACTGCCGGGTCGATGAGGACGAAACTTGGCATGTGGGCCGGGGATAGTGTCGTGATAACATAGAAAAGATCGGGCCAGAGGAAGTGGGCCTAAACGGGCTTTTAGTGGCCCGAGGCTGGTTATTGGTCAATCAGTTCTCAATCAAGTCAAGCTAGAGTGATTTTGGGTTTTAGAAGCCGTTTAGCTCCGTCTCCGGGGCTAGAAAGCGTTTGCCAGAGTATTGGGAATTTTGCAAGCAATATTGGGCGTGAAGGCAGTGACTCACAACCCCCCCCCCCCCCCCCGAATGTGGTGAGAAAAATGTGGGAAGCCACGCCCCCTTGAACGATTATTCATATCGGACGACAAAGAGCACTTGGAACGGGCTTTCGGGAAAAGCCTTGCTCAAATCTCAATTAATCAAATATGTCATCACCGAAAATTTGGGGAATTCCCCGTCCCTGTAACCCTCCAGAGTTTGCGCTACTCAGAATGAAGATATTGAGAAAAAAGTACATAGGTACGTTAGGAAAAATGAGTTTAATGTTTTCTTCAAGATATTTTTTTCTGCTAAGGTCTTATTGAGATTCTAAAGGCATGTGCATGACTAGAAAAATTATTTAAATCAGATTTAGATGGATCCCCCCCCCTCAGTAATGCTACAGTGATTTTGGCTTATTGCAGGCCTATGAATGGTCTTATTAGGAATCTAAAGCCCTGGGCATGACTAGTAAAATTATTTGATCATTTTGATGTCAAAATTTTTTCCTCTAACCCCCCAGTCTCGCTTCAGTGATTTATGGTCAAATTTTTTATCACAGAATGGTAATAGATAGAGATGCCATACTTGGGTTATATAAGGTAATTGAAGTAAATTTATAACAAATTTTTTTTGTCTTGGTTGAGTGATCACGGACCAAAAAATTGATAAAACTACGAATATCCGCCAGTCTTCCGGCGCCACAACCCTCCTGCTTCCATCCTACATCAAATGAGCGTCAGCTTTTTACTTGGTCCAAAATTTTTTCTCTCTTGATTCCCCTCGTTGGTAGCGAAGCGACCGTCCCTGGATGGTTAGGCAACCGAGAGCACTCTAGTGCGAAAGCACAGTCAGTGTCATAAATCGTTGCGCGTAGGGCAAGAAACTTGGTACGTAAGTATATTTATGGTTTCAGCGTGAAACGAAGCTTTCTCAGGAAAACTGTCGGGCCGATCCGGACAAAACTTGTCATGTAGGTCGGGGACGGTGTTCATATGAACGGGCCAGAGGAAGTGGGCCAAAGAAGACGCTCGAGTGATTTCGGCGCCGTTTCGAGGATGTTTAGCTCGGCTTCCGGGGCGGAAAAACGTTTGCCAGAGTATTGGAAACTTTTCCAAGTAGTATTGGGGGTGGGAGTAAAGTCTTCGCCCCCTAAGGGTTGAGTAACGTGGGTAAAGCCACGCCCACTTCAGTACTATTGATTTTGGACGATTCTGAGCATTTGGAATGGAATATCAGGCAAAGCGATGCTCGATTGTCAAAAAGAATAACAATTCAAATATTTCACCACCGGCAACTTGGTAATTTCCCCTCCCCGTAACGCTCAAGTGACGTCGAAAAGTTGCGCACCTCAGATTGAAGCTATCAAGAAACAAAGTAGATAAGAATAGTTGGAAAAATTATTTGAAGGATTCTTTCAAGAATTTTATTTTCCCTCACTACCCAGTCATGCTCCAGCGATTCTGGCTTATTTATGGCCTCTGAGAGATCCCAGCAGAAATCTATAAACATGGGCTTGGCTGGAAAAATTATTCGAATCACTTTTAGGTGAAATTTTTTTCCCCATACTCCCAAGTCACTGCCCTTTTTAAAAAAGCCTGTGCCGATTCTGAAAAAAACGTTTTTCAAATTTTCTAAGCCCTTTTGCCATGCTAATTAAAAATAAACGCCTTTACAAAACGTCCATAATTGTTATAAATTTGCAATGTCGCTTCTAAATTATCTTTTCTCATTCTATATGCTACGCTCATTCTGAATTATTACAATATAGGCTACAAATAGCGTTGTCTAATGTGAGGTTTTTTCTAAATAGATCAAACATGCTCTGTGCCCGTTTGCAATAAACCATGACTTTTTTCATTCAGTTAATACTTAACTACACTGAGATGGAAATCCCAATCGTTTACATATTAATCTCTGTCATCGCGTCATCCTTGTGTCAAGATGAAACAGTGTTTCACTGCACTTCTAATCCGGGTTGCCAGATTGCACTATGTGATCCGATTGCTGTAGGATGGGACAGACCAGGTTTCAACATTGATGAACATCTGCAAGACAAAGAGTATACGATAACATGCAAGTCCAATAGTACTGTTCTTAGCTGGCTTGATTTCGCAGCCAGAAATTTGGGTATGGTTGTTTTAATTGCTTGATTGAATAATTAATTTTGAAGCTCAGTTTTGAGTTTTTACCTAGAAATATTTTATTTCAGCAATTTGAATGATGCAATCGAATCTAATAAAATCTCCAATTTTTATTCAGATATCACTAATATTAGAATAGGATTGGAAAAGTTGGAAGACAAGTTTAATGGAAAAATTGAGAGTTTCGGGAAAGAAATTTCTGGTTAGTGTACGATAACCCCTAACAATAAAATGCTAAACCTTTCGCTTTCTGGAATTCATGTTCTGTTTATTTCAAACTTTCATTTCAAAGTACTCGAACATGCAGCCATCTGTATAACTAAAACTTATCTTTTAAAACAAAAGAGTAAACATACATAAAAATGAGAGGAAGTGAACTGAAGACCTAGACGTTATAAGATTTTCCTCGTAGTTTACATCGTTAGATTTGAAATAAACAATATTTTGAGAAGAACCACAAAACACCACACTCTGATGAAATCAGAGAAATGAAAAAAGATTCGTGCGACATCGTGATAGTTTTTTAATCTGCCATCGCTAATGCCAAAATAAATTATTGACAAATACTCAAAGTCTAGTGGTAACTGAACTTAACTTTAATCTTTTCTCATATTTTCAGTGCCGGAAGATTTTTCCAATAATATAACAAAACGAGTAAATGCAACGATTCTTCTCGTCTTATTTTTACGTCCCAATCATATTCTCAATACTGCAACAAACGTATATCATGATCTACTGGATATTTTTATTTTCAGACTTGGACGAAATGAATGAAAAATTGGTAGGAGACAACGATAAGATAAAGAAAGGTGAGAGCAATCAAGAAAGTCTCAATACTGTTTTTCTATTTTACTGAAATGTTTTCAAACATCTTTAAACTTGGGTAACTGCTATGACACACAGGGCTATTTTATCTGCTGCTTCGAAATCCTATATAGGTTACAATGGTAAACAATGTAATATTTCATACTGAGCTACCGAATGGTATTTTTAAATGTTATTCTTTCATTAGATTTGATTAAAGTACAAAACATGAATAATAGGTTGATTGAAGACAACGAGAAGATGAAGAAAGGTAAAATATGTCGAATAATATTGTTTGTTAACGAAATATATATCTGCAAACAATTTTTTGCAATCGAGTAACCACTATGACGAAAGCATTCTATGATCTGCTATTTCTAAATGCAATATAAAAATTAAAAACATTATTGTTTATTTTACTGTGAGCGTCAAAATGCTATTTCTCATTAGATTTGACCAAAGTACAAAACATGAATATTAAGTTTACAGAAGACAACGAAATGATGAAAAAAGGTAAAATCTGACGAATAACTTTCTTTGTTGACATTGTTGTTTGTCGCGATATATTTTAGGGCTGAGAGTGAGTAGAGTGATTTAATGAATACTTGTAACATTTGTGAAAGGTTTGGTGTTCAAAAATTCTCAGCTTTTCCCAAATTATTCTTCGAGGTCGTATAAGTATCCCAGAAATATTGAAATATTACCAAACCACTTTATCAAAATGACAATGTTAATCTTAGCATTTGTGAGCAATCTCCAGAACCTTAATTAAGATTTCTTGTTTGTCAATAGAGAAGTATTATAAAGTTTGAACTTGGGGAATATTTTACAAATTATTTACAAAATATTACATGGCAAAATTGGTGATCAATTTATGCATCGAAAGCATTGTCCCAAACACTTAATTTAGGAAAGTGATTGGGAGAATGCTTTCGCAGCTTAAACTGTCTACAAACTTTTCCGTGTTTTTTTTTTAAATTACTGCAATGAGACACAGCGACAAAATAAGCCTGTCTCGACTGTAATTTGAGTAGAAAAATGACATAAAACAAGTGAAAATAATATGATTTTTTTGTACGCCCGTAGATGTGAACCAAGATGGCGGACACCGTAACGTAGTATGTATACCAAGTTAGAATTAGGCTATAATTTCAGGTACAAATATTGCAGGAGTCACTCGGCTAGTCCCCGAACTCGTAATAGAACTAAAATTTAAAAAAAAAGTAATAGAGTTATGGTCTAACCCTAACCTGGTACATATATTATGTTCCGGTGTTCGCCATCTTGGTTCACATACTACGGGACGCCGAGTTTACTGAAGATATATATACAATCTTCTGTAAGCTTGTTTAAGATTGATAAATGCGGCCAATTATTCCCAACTTTATACTGAAGACTACAAAACGTCAGAAGTTTGTGAGGTAGAGGAATGCGTGGCGGAAGCTTCGTTGTTTTGGCAAGTGAAAACAAAACAGATACTTAATTTTCAATACTTTTCAATAATTTAGTTTTCAATACTTATATTAACATTTAGCGATGTCCCGTATTGAACAAAAACTTGCTGTTATGGAGAAGCCTCAACTGATTCCAAAGGGATTCGGACAAATCACCAGACCAAAACCAACTCCTCATCCAGGTAAATATTTCATCCAATTTGTAGTTTATGAATATCTGACAAATAATTTACATTATAGGTATTATAGAACATAACATTGTTTTCAATTATTGAATATAGAAAGAAAATGGGCAATATATGATAGACTTTGTTGCATTCCCAAATACGATAAATTGAGTCGGCTAATTTGAATATATTGAAATATAGTTAGAAGTCTGTTTGCTTTTTATTTGTAGCAACGATTTATTGAGAAAAATATCACTCGTGTGGTTTCACATTGAAATAAACTGTCGTTACTTTTCAGAAAATTGCAAATTAAAGGTTGGAAATATCTGTTATTTCGCTGTGATATATGACGAATGGGATGTCGTATACAAAAAAGCATTTGATATTTGTAATGAACGTAACGCAGATGTTGGTTTAATTCGAGATGAAGAATCTTACAATGCTATTATAAAATACTTGAGAAAGAATATTCCAAGAGGAGAGGATATATGGACCGGAATCCAGTTTGATCCAATGGTTAGTATCTTATGGTTTTGCTATATATACTCTTGCATAAAATATAAATAATTTTACCAGATCAGTAGGATAAGAGTTCCGATACGAACAAAGGTGGTTAGAGGCAATATAAGTTTGGTTAGAACAGTATTTTGCAATTGTATTCGTCCGCGTTGCACAATACGTACATGCGCTGAGAAAAACTTGTGGAATTGGGTGATAATTCATCCACATCCCAGCACCAGCTGAATTTGAACCTTCGTCTTGATCTATTCAGAGTTATATCTATAGTATATTCTGTATATAATCCTAGTAATATAGTAATGGCTTAACATAGGAGTTCTGTACAAATGTCTGCCCAGCGTGTGGACACGAAGATTTTGTTTTTTATGTCGCATGAGAGACTGGTGATACTTTACAAATGACATTTTTATTGATGAAAAACATAATTTATGATTTTCGATTTAATGTGTGATCGAGCATGATTCAGTGATGAATGCTATCAAATAATTCTTTACAGACTCGTGACGTCACACCTGCAGATTTATTCACTAAATGGTATCCGGGCGATCCATTTACGGGAATTGAATATAAAGATCGCACAAATGTTTACCTTGTTGTCAATTCCGACCCAGATGAACGTAGTCAAGGGATGGTGAATGGTGATCCTACCTGGAAGCAGAATGGAGTCATTTGTGAGATCCTGATCTGATGAAACGTTTGGATTTATCATCAAAAAAATATTATTTATAGAATCTCAATTAAAAATCATACCATTCGTATTTTGATGAATACAATATATAAGACTGAATATCAATTGTCAACGGAGTTATATGTGAGATCCTGATCTAATGAAACATCTGCCTGGTTGTATTTTGTTCTCCTTGATCTATCATCAAAAAAATATAAATCATTGAATCCCAATCTGAAGTTTGTACGATTAGTCTCTCCAATTATCAATGTAGATAATCAAAGCTATAATAAAGTTTAATAAAAATAGGTAACTTTTTAAACTGAATTTCACGTTATCCGATTAAAAATGATTCCTAATTTTTTAGTTATGTAAGCATACCATTTAAAATTATAATTTATCAAACAAAGTCGATTAATATTTTCAGATTTAATTTGTCACATTTTATCGTTTCGTTGATTGAAAATGTTCAAATTTGAGCAAAGTTCAGAGATTTATATTTTTGATTTGAGTAATTTGATGGATAAATTAATACAAACACTTTAATTCGAAATAAATGTAGTTTCCGTATAAAATATTCGTTTTTCTTAAGTTTTCCAGAGGGATCAGTTTGAATGAGCTGAAAGCTGAAAAGGTTTCGCAAATTGTTCACAACATTGAATAAATACATTAAAGAAAAACTTGCTTATTGCTCGATGCGTTAATGAGTTCAAAATGTATCAGTTCGTTGGATCCGGAAATTAATTTTGCTATGGTCAGATCGTCTATCTAGATTTTAGAAGCCTAGGGTAATTCAAAAGGCGTCGCCAATTTTACAACCTGTTAAAAATTTACCAAGATTTATACTGACCCAAAATTGACGAAACCCGTAACTTAGCTTTATTTTAAATGCCGTTTTGTTCAATTAGATACGACTAGATAATATTACATATATGGGTGAAAATGGTGACAAAATGGATATTGGCTGCAAACCATCACAGATAATGTTATTACCTTGGCAATTACTTGGAAAATTTAAGAAAGCCAGATGTGGAAATTCGGGCGGTGTGTTTTTTGAATTTAAAAGAATAGCTTGGTAATACAGATTGAAATATGGTTGAATTTGTTTACGGTAGTCATTAGTTTTTCAATTTCCTTAAAAATCACCAATATCCGACAATATGTCGGGATATTGGTGTTGCAAGTTTGCTTACAGCAGGGTCTCAAGCCCGCAATTGGAAAATAGAAAAAAGTACCGATAGAAGTGTTACATTTTTGCTCAAAGCAAGATCCCGATCGCTCAACTAAATGTGGGAGAAGTCTTGATAGAAGAATTGCGAGTTTGTTCAGAGCAACAAGCAAGGTGTACTGATAGAACTGTTACGAATTTGATTAAAGCAAGTTCGCGAGCCCCAAACTAAAAGTTGAAAAAGTAATAAGATAGGAGTGGCAAGTTTTCACAAAGCATGGTCCTGCGCTAAAAAGTGAAAACAGTGCGTAATACAGTTGCTAATGAACACTGATGTGCTAAAACTTTTATTCATTTTTACAAGTTTGGTGAAAGATTGGCAAAGTCAAATCAGTAAAAATTTTTAAAATATTTCTAAAGATTTTCCTTTTGTTTTTGTAATCGGACAGACGAAAGAATTTGTAAAATGAAATTTAGAAATATTTTTCTGGTTTTAGTGTAGTCAAGGCTAGGATATTTATTTTTTGCTTTGTATGTAGTGCACTGTAACTATTAACGTTCATATTTTCCTTTTTTTTATCATTCAATGCACAAATTTAAAATGTAGCGGACTAGCATCACAACTCGCAAAAGACAGAGAAATGGCCAAATAACATGAAGTCTTGTGGCTTGAATGGAGTCCCAGATCGAAGTTGAATGTCATTACCCAATACCCACATACACTCACGATATATCTGGTATCTAAAACTACTGGTTATGAAAGGGCCAGATTCTATTACAGACTGAGTGAGGTGGTTTATAATATTTGAATCCAATATTTTGATCTGAAAAACCAGTTCTCGGACCACTTGACATAAAAAAAAACTGGAGAATGGAGATGAAAACGGCAGGAAAATTAGAATTTAATCAGAACAGTTATGGTTAGATGCAATGGTTACCCCTCCATTCGTGCCTGGACTCTCCCATCATTACGAGCGATACTGGAAACATCAGGTCGCTTAAATGTACTTAAAAGGCCAGTTTCAGTTAGTAAATTTTGTTCAGCTTTCTTGTTTTTTGATTTTTAACACTGTACGTTTTATTCCAGCCCGAAGACAATTAAGACAATTTGACAATAAAATTAATAATTAATTTTTTATTGAGCAGAAATTTAATATCATTAGATTAGGTTGGACCATCCGTTGGATCCTACTACTCGTAACATAGACTAGGAATTTCCCGGACAGTATTAAATGTTTTTAAGTCCGAAGTCAACCGCTCTCTACTGACATTTCCAATACGAAAACAACCGATATATTTATTTTGGAGTAGGTTATTGCATGCAATTTTTTTTTCTCATAGGTATTGTTTTTACTGTTATTAGGAGACCTTGCATTGGACCAATTTTTACCAATTCTATCATTACTCTTTCCACTTTCAGTTAGGAGCTTTGGACCTTGGTTAGAACAAACTTAGGGGCAGTAATAATCCGAAGTGAATCGTGCACCAAGCTATCTTTGTTCATACAGATTTGCCAAACATACGCGAACGCTTTGTAGGTTTGAATTCCAGGAGATTTATGAAAAAATTTGCTGACAAACTTCCGCAAAGTTTGGGTAATTTTACGCCTGGCTTGTATTAGTATTCGCAAAGCTATAAACTTATTGTGTTTACTCTTTAATTACTGTTGTATTCAGATAACTTTCCTATAGATTTAAATAGAATATCTAAATTATATTTTAAAATTCAATGCGATTTCTCTATAAATAGAATATTTTAAAATACTAAAATTAATTCTTCGATGTCATCTCATAATGAACTTCACGCGACATCGCTAATCCGATTAACTTCTGAAACTACGTCACGACATACTGAGCGTCTGCTTCTATAAATATACAAATTCGGTAAATTTTTAAGCATAAAAGCGAGGCGGTGGAACTACATCAGTACAGCTTGATATCAACTATATGAAGGCAACTCGCTGATAGAATAGCTCGCAAGACTTTTAGAGTTCGAAAGATAAGAAACCGCCTATGATACTTGGTAATATTTGAACTTACTTATGTGATTAGAAGTCTTAATATGAGTTAATCAATTTTAAAACTAGAATCATCAACCGCAACGTCATGATGGTACCGGGAGATTGCAATATAGACAGACAATAGATCCCAATATAGTCGTACTCAAAAATTTTCCGATAATAGAACAAATATTTCGCATGTTAGTGCGATGTTAGAAGGGAGAATAGCGAATACTTATCAATATGATTTATGTCATGTATTGTCTAGCCAAACACATAAGGCATATATAAGAGGCTTTATATATTATTCAGCAAGCATTTATTACGGATGACTCCTCAGTCAACAGAAACAGTCAGATTACCATACAACCAACACAGCCTAACACAAACACAGAATACCAGTACACGGCATGTCTACAGAGAACATCACTAGTGTGAAGGTCATCTTCAGTGACCTTTGACCTAACATGATCACTTATCATGACATCCCCCTTGTTAATAAAAATTAAAGACATATCATGCATCACTCAGAACTAGATTCAAAGTTGAGAATGAAGCATGACAGAAAGCGTTTTAAAGGGACAATCATCAAATATTAAGCATATTAATATTCTTCAATAAAACGACGAGGTCTTCTTCTATTCCTTCTAGATCTTCTCAATTGTCTTTGTGATACTTGAACATTTTCCTTTTCTTCATGATCATAAGTTGAGTCAATCATCGGACCAGTATTGTAGGTATATCTTCTCTTGTTTTCAAAAGATGATATCGATTCCTTCTGTATCTTGTATCATCAGGAGTCTCAACATAATATGATCTGGGTGTATAATGTTTACCAACCACAATTGCAGGAATCCATTCACCATCACGTCTGATTCTTACAACATCTTGATTTTGTAATTTTTTCATCTGCCTAGCAGATCTATCATGAAATTTCTTCTGTTTCATCTGTGTTTGATGCAAATGAGAGTGAACATTTTTTGCAACTTTTGGATTTAAAAATTTCTTTGAAACAGGTATTTTCGACCTTAGCTTCCTGAAAGCCCTTGAAATAGCACGCACAATAGAAACTTCAAAAAAGCAAATCGATGCAATGAAAAATACTTCGAATGCATGCGATACAAATATGTTCAAGAAAGAAGAAAATTCAGAGATTAACAATCTGCAGAAATCAAGAAATATAAAAAAGCAGACACAGAAGTCAAGATCTTATGGAAAAAGAACATGTCAGTACTGTGGAAGATTTCATGCTCCAAGATCATGTCCAGCATTTGGCAAAAGATGCAACTATTGCAAGAAAATAGAACATTTTGAATCCGTATGCAGACTCAAGTCAAGGAGGCCTGGACGAAATAAAGATGTTTATACCTTACAAAGACATGCAAAGACTAACAATGCTGATAATAGTGAAGACAGAACACCAACATTGTACTGCCTGAATGATGTAACTTCATTAAATAATAAAGATAGTTGGCATGTTGATGTCAAAATTCTTGACAAATCAGTCAATTTCAAAATTGACACTGGTGCTGATTGCAATGTTATATCTGAGAAAATTTTTGATGAGTTGAAAGTCAAAAATTTGAAAATACATACTACAAGCATAATATTGAAAATGTTTGATGGCAGAAAAATCAAACCTAAATGTAAAATATGTGTACCTTGTGAACAAAAAGGCTTCACAAAACATATTAATATAATTATAGTCAAACAGGATGTACCATCAGTACTTGGTTTGAATGCATGGATATTGCTTTGGGCACACTTTCAACTCTTCTACTAGCACTCTTTCTACTTTACATGATGTCTCGAGACCTTGCTATGAGCAAATTTGCAACAATTATATCAAGCACCGGTTCCACATCTAGTGAATGCTTTTATATATATACATTTATATTGACTTATATGTTCATTATAGAAACGTACTTGTCTTTCGAATTCCGACTAGTCCCCTATACCTCTGAATGAGTGCGTCATGATATTTCTATATAGTCTCAGTAAATCATGGTGCCTTCAATTCTGATTGAGTACACGAAATACACAGATATAATTCCACTTATTACACAAAGTACTTCTCTTTTAATTGGGTAATATATTCCTGTCGTATTATCGAATCTGCTTAGTGTAAGGGTGCGGTGACAAGAAACCATTAAACAAACTTAGCAATGCTCAAAGTCAATAAACGACATGCAATTTCGTAGAGTGAGTCTTGTCGGTAATCATTTATTTCAATTTCTCTGCTTATTCAGTTCATTTCAAGCCTTGCGCGTTCTCGTGAGATAAAATTTATTTAATATACCTACGCCGTGCTTAACCTGATCCCCCTGAAAAACGGTATTAAGAAAATCGAAAGATTTTACACAGAAACGGGATTTATTGCTAGTTAATAACTAGGCAAATTTGTAACATCAGGATATTTATACTTCTGAACTTGGGTAAATCAAATTTTGCCAAACTCTAAACTTTGCCAAATATATATCAAACAGAAGCTAAATTTATAAATAGTTAACGAGTTCTTCCAATTTCCAATATCTAGTAAATCAAACTTATATATATATACAAATTTCGTAACGGGATTTTACAATTTTATATAGTTAGATCAGCTAAACGAATCAATTTAACAGAAACATCTAGTCTTCATCAAGTCTGAAACACAATTTCAACAAAAATGTTTGCATAACTGAAAAATTCCATAATTAAGAATCATTCTTGAATTGGAGGAATGTTATGAGATGCAAGATGAAAATTATTGTTATCAAACGCAAATTAGTTTAACTAATTGTTCCTTATTTCATTTTTATCAAACGCAAATTAGTTTAACTAATTAAACCCTATTTCAATTATTTTTTTGATATTTACTGTTATATGCTGTAATTATTACAAATACCAAAGGTATAAATTTTAAATCAGGATTCAATGATGTATATTTTATTGATGATAGATACAGAGGAACAAAATACAAACAGGCAGACGTTCCATTAGATCAAGATCTCACAAATAACTCCACGAAGCTCACAGGTAGGAGTAGCCTTCCCCCATCTCTTGAATAAACGGATTTAAATGAACATAGATTTAACGTTTGTGCGATCTTTAAAATCAATTCCCGTGTTCAGTTTACCTGGATACCATTTACTGAATAAATCTGCAGGTGTAACGTCACGAGTCTGTAAAAAAAATTCAATGGCCTTTATCACTGAATCATGTTCATAATAACAACTGTCATGTGAACTCACCCAGATTCACAAACAGTCGAAACGCAAACAAATATTCAATACATCTTCTGCGCAGTTGTAGCTGATAAACCAGCCCAAGTTATCTCAAACATCTTTGGCCGTGGTCACCTCACACTCAACCCATATCGTAATGTATTTTATATTCCTACACAAGAGAATAATTGACATAACCATAAGATACTAACCATTGGATCAATCTTAATTCCTGTTCATAACCAAATGTCACGCATATCCTCCAGAATATTCTTTCTTAAGGAATTTGTAATTGCATTATAAGATCCTTCATCTCGGATCAAGCCAACATGTGAGTTACGTTTCTTACAAATATCAACTGCTTTGTTGTACACGACATCATATTTACCTCGTATCGCAGCAAAATAGCAGATGTTTTTCCATCTTCAATTTGCAGTCTTCTGAAATGTAATGACTGTTCATTCAACTGAAATCAGATCAAATGATAATTTTCAATACATCGTACAATACTTCAGTTTATTTAATTCAGCCGCCTCAACCGGTCGTGTTTGGGCATACAATGAAGTCTATCAGATAATGCTTATGTTCTTCCTGGTTTCAATTATTGTAAAGAATTGTCACATTATAAAACAGCTGCAATGCGAAGTATTCACCTAGCCTAGGGAAAAATATTGGTTTTAATGTTGTTGTTCGAGTCGTAGTTGTTGGTTTCAATATTGTTGGAATCTTTGTTGTTGGTCTGGTAATCTGCCTGGATCTATTTAGAACCCGCTGAGGCTTCTCTATAACAGCAAGTCTTTCTTCAATTCGGAATATCGCTGAATGTTAAATCCGTTAGACGCAATCTATCTACCACTTGCCAAAATAACAACGCTTTATTCAGTACCGCAATTCACTAATTTCTGGCATTTTTTAGTGTTAATTATGGAGTTGTAATAATAATTGACAATAATTGGCAAAATGTACTATTCTTAAACAAACTCACAAAAGGTCAAATATTTCTTCAGAAAAATCGTGTAATTTTTACTTCATTTTCAACATGTAGTTAGTTATATGTAACATTATGTAATTATATGAGTTATTTCACAAAATATCACTTCTTCAAATAAAGTTATTGGGAGAATGCTTTCGCTGCATAAACTGTTCAACAACTTGAAATATTGCCATGAAATATTTTGTAAATGAATTGTGATTTGTAAAAATGCCTTCCATTTCAACTTTATAATATTTCTATACTCATAAACCGAGGGTCTTGTTGACAAATTCTAAGAATATCATTGTCATTTAGATGAAGCGGTTTGGTAACTTTTCAACGATGTTGCTAATATACTTATATGACTTCGCAGATATACTCACTCTGAGCACTAAATTATACCCCAGTATGCTAAAATGTCAACAATGAAAACTATTTGACATATTTTATTATTATTATTAAAATTATTCCATAGATTTTACCTCTTTCCATGTTTTCGTTGTCTTCTGCCAGCTTATTATTAATGTCTCGTACTTTGACCAAATCTAATAGGAAATAACATTAAGGCGCTCAGAATAAAACGAACATAATAATATTTTTTAGTTTATTTTATGAAATGCATTTCAAAACAGCAGTTCACAAAACGCGCTTGTCATAGTGGGTACTGAAGTGGAAAAATTGTTTGCAGATACATATTTCGTTATTCAACAATATTATTTGACATATTTACCTTTCTTCATCTGTTCGTTGTCTTCTGTCAACTTATCATACATGTCCTGTACATTCAAATCTAACAAGAGAATAACATTTATAAATTATATTCGGTAGATCAAAATTGAATATTATATTGTTTACAACTTTAGCTTATATAGGATTCCAAAGTAGCAGTTGAATAATTATTATTACTTATTCTCATCCCGCTTCCCGAAACTGTCAACTTTTCTTTTTATGTCATTGAGGTTCTTTTCAAGTTGTCTCCATCCCGTTTTGATATTTCCGATATTTGAATGAATATTCATTCATAACACTCATAAAGTTCCTGAGCAATCAATTTGGGATAATTGTTTTCAAATTTTCAGAAATAGCAAATTAAATATCTGCTCTTATGCAAGACAAACGAATCTAACAATATAAACCTAAAGAAAACTCTTAACGTTTGAGTCTTCACTCCACTTTTTTCCATTTTTTTGTTTTGAAGGATAAGTTTCTGTTAAACAGTCGCATGTGTGTTCGAGTACTTTGATATGAAATAAAGTTTGAAAAAAAAGGAACAGAATGTAAGAAAAGCGGGAGAGTTTAGCATTTTATTGAGGTTTGGAGCAACCGTACACTGACCAGTAGTTATTTTTTCGAAACTCGATTTTTTTCATCGAACTTGTTTTTCAATTTTTTCAATCCTATTTTGATATTTGTGATATCTGAATGAAAAATAATATTTGATTGTATTATGCAAATTTGCGAAATACATTATTTCTTGGTAGGAGATAACACAAAACTGAGCTTCAAACAATATTAATCGACCAGCAATTAAAACTACCATACCCAAATTTCTGTCTGCCAATTCAAGCCAGCGAAGAACAGTACTATTGGACTCGCATGTAATCGGGTATTCTTTGGTATGGTCATCAATGTCCAGTCTGTTCGAATAACATTGTACAATCTCACAACCCGGCTTGGGTGAGCAGTGAAACACTGTTTCATCTTGACACCAGCGTGAGGCGATGACGCAGATTAATATGAAAACGATTGAGAATTTCATCTCGAGGTTTCAGTGTAGTTAAGTAGTAACTGAATGGAGAAAGGTTCAAGTTATAAATCAAGTTCATTCCGTTGTGTCTATGTTAAATAAAATTCAAAAGTATTTTACAAGGAATCATGGTTTTTGCAAACGGCGCGAAGCATGTTTGATCTATTTCGAAAAAACCTTACATTAGACAACGCTATTTGTAGCCGCTGTAGTAACAATTCAGAATGAGAGTAGCATTTATAATTTATAGAATGAGAAAAAACTAATTTGAAAGCAAAATTGCAAACTTATAAGAGATATGGTAAAGGCGTTCAATCTTAATTCAAGGTAAAACTATATCCTTTTAAAAGTGGCTAAACCCTGAAAATGATCTTTTTAGAATCGGATAAAAAGTTTTAAAGAGAGCGTAGCTTATTCATACGTAATATGGCCTTATTAGAAGGGGAATAAAATTTTATGTTCTTATAGTATCGGTGAGCCTTTATAGCTGACACGTGCAAACTAAGGCCCGCGGGCCAAATCTGTCCCGTCGGGTGGTCAAATCGGGCCCGCCCTGTTTCTGTTGACTGAGGAGTCATCCGTAATAAATGCTTGCTGAATAATATATAAAGCCTCTTATATATGCCTTATGTGTTTGGCTAGACAACACATGACATGGTGTCAGAAGTGAAAATTTCTCAGAAAGCCGAGAAAATCTAACGTTGGATAGCGTCAGATTTGACAGGACATTTTTACATTCACGTTAATTGTGCTTCGCCAACACAAGATTGTGTTATTGAAGATTGTAAAAATCTTCCCTGATAAATAACTGTTCAACATGGATCATTTCAATGCACCTGGTAATCTTGATATTCACCAAGGTAATTTAGCTGAAAACTGGCGACGATTTAAACAGAGTTTTGACATATATTTGATTGCTGCAGAGAAGAACAACAACCTGATGCTGCCAAAGTTGCTATGTAATTAAATTTTGCTGGTGAAGATGCTTTAGAACTGTATGAAAATTTTACCTTTGCTGAAGATGATGATAAACAGAACCTGAATAAAGTGGTTGAACAATTTGAAAACTATTTCGATCCACAAAAAAGTATATTGTTTGAAAGATTTAAGTTCTGGGAATACAAGCAAGTAAAGACTGAAACTGTTGATGAATATGTAACAGGATTGAGAACACAAGTCAAACAATGCTAATTTGTAGCACCACAGAATATGCTGAGAGATAAATTTGTGCTTGGTTTAAGTGACAATTCTGTCAAAGAAAGATTGTTGAGAGAAAAAGATCCAACAATCATTGCGGCTCAGCGGCTACAAATAGCGTTGTCTAATGTAAGGTTTTTTCGAAATAGATCAAACATGCTTCGCGCCGTTTCAAAAACCATGATTCCTTGTAAAATAATTTTGAATTTTATTTAACATAGACACAACGGAATGAACTTGATTTATAACTTGAACCTTTCTCCATTCAGTTACTACTTAACTACACTGAAACCTCGAGATGAAATTCTCAATCGTTTTCATATTAATCTGCGTCATCGCCTCATGCTGGTGTCAAGATGAAACAGTGTTTCACTGCTCACCCAAGCCGGGTTGTGAGATTGTACAATGTGATTCGAACAGACTGGACCCGATTACATGCAAGTCCACTAGTACTGTTCTTAGCTGGCTTGAATTGGCAGACAGAAATTTGGGTATGGTAGTTTTAATAGCTGGTCGATTAACATTGTTTGAAGCTCAGTTTTGTGTTATCTCCTACCAAGAAATAATGTATTTCGCAAATTTGCATAATACAATCAAATATTATTTTTCATCCAGATATCACAAATATCAGAATAGGATTGAAAAAATTGAAAAACAAGCTCGATGAAAAAAATCGAGTTTTGAAAAAATAACTACTGGTCAGTGTACGGTTGCTCCAAACCTCAATAAAATGCTAAACTCTCTCGCTTTTCTTACATTCTGTTCCTTTTTTTTCAAACTTTATTTCATATCAAAGTACTCGAACACACATGCGACTGTTTAACCGAAACTTATCCTTCAAAACAAAAAAATGGAAAAAAGTTGACTGAAGACCCAAACGTTAAGAGTTTTCTTTAGGTTTATATTGTTAGATTTTCTTTGCCTTGCATAAGCGCAGATATTTAATTGCTATTTCTGAAAATTTGAAAACAATTATCCCAAATTGATTGCTCAGGAACTTGAGTGTTATGAATAAATATTCATTCAAATATCGGAAATATCAAAACGGGAAGGAGACAACTTGAAAAGAACCTCAATGACATAAAAAGTAAAGTTGACAGTTTCGGGAAGCGGGATGAGAATAAGTAATAATAATTATTCAACTTCTACTTTGGAATCCCATATAAGCTGAAGTTGTAAACAATATAATATTCAATTTTGATCTACCGAATATAATTTATAAATGTTATTCTCTTGTTAGATTTGAATGTACAAAACATGTATGATAAGTTGACAGAAGACAACGAACAGATGAAGAAAGGTAAATATGTCAAATAATATTGTTGAATAACGAAATATGTATCTGCAAACAATTTTTCCACTTCAGTACCCACTATGACAAGCGCGTTTTGTGAACTGCTGTTTTGAAATGCATTTCATAAACTAAACTAAAAAATATTATTATGTTCGTTTTATTCTGAGCGCCTTAATGTTATTTTCTATTAGATTTGGTCAAAGTACAAGACATTAATAATAAGCTGACAGAAGACAACGAAAATATGGAAAAAGGTAAAATCTATGGAATAATTTTAATAATAATAATAAAATATGTCAAATAGTTTTCATTGTTGACATTTTAGCATACCGGGGTATAATTTAGTGCTCAGAGTGAGTATATCTGCGAAGTCATATAAGTATATTAGCAACATCGTTGAAAAGTTACCAAACCGCTTCATCTAAATGACAATGATATTCTTAGAACAGTGGTTCTTAAACTTTTTGGAGCGCGACCCAAATCTGAGTTTCACGAATACTCGCGACCCAATCCTAAATAACGCAAAATGTGTTTTTAATGTTAGTACAGTTTGACTCAAATACAGACAACTATTTATTAGAAACAGTCCATTGACTCAGTGAGATTGATGAAACTGAAATTTTCTTTTCATTATATATTCAATACACAGCTCAATTTTACTGAGCGCAATACGCAAGTTGTCACGGGAATCGATGCGATTGCGAGCTTAGTTTTAATAACCGTCAGTGCCAAAAATCCTCACTCGAACAAGTAAGTGCCTTGTCGCGAATTGTAGCAGAAACCTCGTCCGCTGTCCGTCGCAAACACGACATCCTAGCTGGCTTTTGATATCTCTCGCAATATACAACTTTTTACTCATCAAATGTGCACACACTGCTTCGTTCACGGTAAATGGTGACTCGAGATGAAGTCACATTTTGTCTAGATATTGAATAATTTAATGTTGAGATGCGAGCTTTTTCATTGCATAGTCTATTACAATTTACATTACCAAAAAGACACCCGTTTTTAGTTATTTTAATCCTCTAAGACAACATTCCGCGAGGTCAACACAACGACAAGCGACGTGCATGGTTACCGGTGCCATAAAATAATACACGTGACTGGCATATCAGAATTGTGATGTAACAATGAGCTCAAGACAGTTCTTTCCGTGAATGAAACTTTATATTCCATTATTTTTAAATACCAGAGTTTAGAAGCTAAATTGAAACATTGGGAAAGCTGAAAATTCGTCCTTTTTCTCTTAGATTTCCCTTGCATTTAAGACCTTGTCGCGACCCACTTTTAAACCTTCCGCGACCCATGTTTGGGTCGCGACCCATACTTTAAGAACCACTGTCTTAGAATTTGTCAACAAGACCCTCGGTTTATGAGTATAGAAATATTATAAAGTTGAAATGGGAGGCATTTTTACAAATCACAATTCATTTACAAAATATTTCATGGCAATATTTCAAGTTGTTGAACAGTTTATGCAGCGAAAGCATTCTCCCAATAACTTTATTTGAAGAAGTGATATTTTGTGAAATAACTCATATAATTACATAATGTTACATATAACTAACTACATGTTAAAAATGAAGTAAAAATTACACGATTTTTCTGAAGAAATATTTGACCTTTTGTGAGTTTGTTTAAGAATAGTATATTTTGCCAATTATTGTCAATTATTATTACAACTTCATCGTTAACACTAAAAAATGCCAGAAATTAGTGAATTGCGGTACTGAATAAAGCGTTGTTGTTTTGGCAAGTGGTATTTAGATTGCGTCTAACAGATATATTAACATTCAGCGATATTCCGAATTGAAGAAAGACTTGCTGTTATAGAGAAGCCTCAGCGGGTTCCAAATAGATCCAGGCAGATTACCAGACCAACAACAAAGATTCCAACAATATTGAAACCAACAACTACGACTCGAACAACAACATTAAAACCAATCTTTTTCCCTATACTAGGTGAATACTTCGCATTACAGCGGTTTTATAATGTGACAATTCTTTACAATAATTGAAACCAGGAAGAACATAAGCATTATCTGATAGACTTCATTGTATGCCCAAACACGACCGGTTGAGGCGGCTGAGTTAAATAAATTGAAGTATTGTACGATGTATTGAAAATTATCATTTGATCTGATTTCAGTTGAATGAACAGTCATTACATTTCAGAAAACTGCAAATTGAAGATTGAAAACATCTGCTATTTTGCTGCGATACGAGGTAAATATGATGTCGTGTACAACAAAGCAGTTGATATTTGTAAGAAACGTAACTCACATGTTGGCTTGATCCGAGATGAAGGATCTTATAATGCAATCACAAATTCCTTAAGAAAGAATATTCTGGAGGATATGCGTGACATTTGGTTATGAACAGGAATTAAGATTGATCCAATGGTTAGTATCTTATGGTTATGTCAATTATTCCCTTGTGTAGGAATATAAAATACATTACGATATGGGTTGAGTGTGAGGTGACCACGGCCAAAAATGTTTGAGATAACTTGGGCTGGTTTATCAGCTACAACTACGCATATGGTGTATTGAATATTTGTTTGCGTTTCGACTGTTTGTGAATCTGGGTGAGTTCACATGAAAGTTGTTATTATGAACATGATTCAGTGATAAAGGCCATTGAATTTTCTTTACAGACTCGTGACGTTACACCTGCAGATTTATTCAGTAAATGGTATCCAGGTAAACTGGACACGGGAATTGATTTCAAAGATCGCACAAACGTTAAATCTATGTTCATTTAAATCCGTTTATTCAAGGGATGGGGGAAGGCTACTCCTACCTGTGAGCTTCGTGGAGTTATTTGTGAGATCTTGATCTAGTGGAACGTCTGCCTGTTTGTATTTTGTTCCTCTGTATCTATGATCAATAAAATATACATCATTGAATCCTGATTTAAAATTTATACCTTTGGTATTTGTAATAATTACAGCATATAACAGTAAATATCAAAAAAAAATTGAAATAGGGTTTAATTAGTTAAACTAATTTGCGTTTGATAAAAATGAAATAAGGTACAATTAACTGAACTAATTTTACGTTTGATAACAATGATTTTCATCTTGCATCTCATAACATTCCAATTCAAGAATGATTCTTAATTATGGAATTTTTCAGTTATGCAAACATTTTTGTTGAAATTGTGTTTCAGACTTGATGAAGACTAGATGTTTCTGTTAAATTGATTCGTTTAGCTGATCTAACTATATAAAATTGTAAAATCACGTTACGAAATTTGTATATATATATATAAGTTTGATTTACTAGATATTGGAAATTGGAAGAACTCGTTAACTATTTTTAAATTTAGCTTCTGTTTGATATATATTTGACAAAGTTTAGAGTTTGGCAAAATTTGATTTACCCAAGTTCAGAAGTATAAATATCCTGATGTTACAAATTTGCCTAGTTATTCCCTAGCAATAAATCCCGTTTCTGTGTAAAATCTTTCGATTTTCTTAATACCGTTTTTCAGGGGGATCAGGTTAAGCACGGCGTAGGTATATTAAATATATTTTATCTCACGAGAACGCGCAAGGCTTGAAATGAACTGAATAAGCAGAGAAATTGAAATAAATGATTACCGACAAGACTCACTCTACGAAATTGCATGTCGTTTATTGACTTTGAGCATTGCTAAGTTGGTTTAATGGTTTCTTGTCACCGCAATGCTCGAAGTCAATAAACGACATGCAATTTCGTAGAGTGAGTCTTGTCGGTAATCATTTATTTCAATTTCTTACACAAAGCCGATTCGATAATACGACAGGAATATATTACCCAATTAAAAGAGAAGTACTTTGTGTAATAAGTGGAATTAAATCTGTGTATTTCGTGTACTCAATCAGAATTGAAGGCACCATGATTTAATGGGACTATATAGAAATATCATGACGCACTCATTCAGAGGTATAGGGGACTAGTCGGAATTCGAAAGACAAGTACGTTTCTATAATGAACATATAAGTCAATATAAATGTATATATATATAAAAGCATTCACTAGATGTGGAACCGGTGCTTGATATAATTGTTGCAAATTTGCTCATAGCAAGGTCTCGAGACATCATGTAAAGTAGAAAGAGTGCTAGTAGAAGAGTTGAAAGTGTGCCCAAAGCAATATCCCAATTCCTCAACTAAAAGTGGAAAGAGTACTGATAGAAAGAAGAGTTGCAAGTTTGCTCAAAAGCTAGTGAATGAGATGGCAAACATCTGTGGCACACACTTCCTGACTTCAATCAGTAAGCATTTGTGGTGTCAAGAATTCTTCCGATGAATCACTAATGGGGAGCTTGCTTTCTGGGTTTGTATGCGCTGAATCAAACAGTCGCTGAATTTTTCATCCACACAACTAGACACAGTTCTAAAATGAATTTATTTTATTTACTCCACTCAACATAAAGTGCTATAGTGGCCACTCGTGTATGGTTATGTATTTTATAATATTTTGAACTACAACTTCTCCAAATCATACTTAATCAGATACACATATGTAACTAAATGCACAAGGCTAGTTAAGAAAGGGCACTAGATCACAATCACAAGTATTTTATCAATCAAACTTTTTCATGCACACAACTAGACATCGTTACCGAGAAATTCAATACTTTTTTCAAAATGCAACGAATTCTGTTAAAAACGGTCGTTGTTGACACTTCAGCTACCGGAATTCGACAACTGAGCGTACGGACGCCCATATGAGACCATCGGCAGAACTTAGGTTGAACATTATCCGTTTATTTTTCAATATGTATTTGTATGTAATGGTGGCAATTACGGGTCGTTGGGCCTTGTAGTGCAATAAGTATGCACTCTTTACTGCGTTATTTATATATTATTAATGTTATTTATATCAAATTCGGAATCATTAATTTTTTGAGACTCATTTGAAGGTCGCAATCTTTCAAACGCTATCGTCAAAACAGGTGTTACATTTGCCTGTGTTAAATATACATTTAACTTAACAGTAGCCACAATAATGATTGTAGTATCAACAAAATGAATAAAAGTAAGTAAACAAGATCCCATACAAGCAGAAGAAATTATAGTTGAATTCAAACATTTTGAAAAATGGATTTCAAAATGTAAACTAGATCTGATTACGTGATAATATTTTGTTTCATTTGAAATGTCAGGTAATAGGATATCAATAATTGGTAAAAAGTTGTAAGAGTTCAAAATAAGCAACATTTTTGCCCTACTTATACGGCGCCGAGACCACAAAGTACTTGCGCCAGAAAGTTCAAAAATAGAAACATAGGTGAGTTCATTGACCTACGATCGATTTATCTGAATGAACGAAAACATACGACATAACTAGGTTAGCCCATTCTTTGATCACATGAAAAATGAATACGAGAGAGAATAAATAAGAGAGAACTCACTCGTTTACATCGTGGCACGGAACAGTAAAAATTGAAAAACCGACCTCGGCATGGATAGTGTTAAATAAAGGCACTATATGACAATCACAAGTATTTACTCAATCAATTAGGAGTCATCAATTTGGATAATGAGCCTATACCTAACACACTTCTAAATAAGCTGGTTATGAATGATATGCAAATACTAATATATCGAAATATTTACATAATAAATCCCATATGTGGGAACACTTTAAAATAATGGGCTGTATTATACAGAAAAAAATGGTAATTGTCTCTATGGCCACCTAGCAAAACAACTTGCGGAGAATGAGAGCCATAACTATCTTGGCCCTCAACTAAAAGCGGAAAGAGAACTGATATAGAAGTTGCAAGTTTGCTCAAAGCAAGATCCCGAGCCTTCAACTAAAAGAGTAAAGTGTACAGATAGAAGAGTTGCAAGTTTGCTCAAACCAAGTTACCGAGCCCTCAACTAAAAGTGGAAAGAGTGCTGATAGAAAAGTTGCCAGTTTGTTCCAAGCGAGATCCCGAGCCCTCAACTAAAAGTGGAAAAAGAGTTGCAAGTTTACTCAAACCAAGGTCCCTGACCCTAAACTAAAAGGGGATTAACTACTGATAAAGGGGCTGCAACTTTGCTCAATGCAAGGTCTCGAGCCCACAACTTGAAGTGGGAAGAGTACTAATAGCAGAGTTGCAAACGACGGCTAATGTTCCAAAAGAAACTTAACAAGGTTGAACCAGTCAAAATATTTGAAATGAATTTTCATAATATATTGAACAGATTTTTCCTTTTTTAGTCGAACACACAAAACAATTAGTAATATGAGATTTAGACATATTTTTCTAATGTTTAGAATATTAATTTATTTAGATTTGCCCATCTATGGCTAGAAGATTTGCTTTCTCACGGCTTTGTATGTAGTGCACAGTAAATATTGACGTTCAATATTTTTCTTTTTCTTAGAAATCAATGCACAAACCTAAAAGGCGTAGCAGACTCGCGTCACAACTCACAAAAGACAGAGAAATAGCAAATGACATTAATAATGTAAGTCTTGTTGCTGGAGAGTTTCACAAGTCAAAGTTGAAACTCATTGCCCACAGGCCACAACTTTACCACGGACATAGAAATCTTGTATCCAAGAACTACTGGTTATGAAATAGACTCTAGTCTAGGAAAATCTATTACAGCCTGAGTAATGTAGTGTCTGATATAGGAGTTACATATTTATTCCGAGGGAGAGGAAAGCCGATAAGACGGCTCTAATCATATTGCGAAGCACGGCCTCTCATTCGCTTACCAGTCCAAGTCGGGTATTGGATTAGTTAGCCAATTATTTGTGTTTTCGGAAACATGGACTCGTTGATGAAAGAAGCCGTAACTGACCTGTCCTGTATGGGACCATGTATCCTCGCATGGGATTCGGACCTGCAAACCCACGCAGGGTAATCAGAGGTGCGGTGGCGAGCGTATTGCTAACGCTCTCTCTGACCGCTTGACATGTATGGCGACAAAGAGTTAGTAAATCAGTGAATCAGTTCAACAATCCCCAAGTTAACTCGACAATGTATACGCCCAGTAAAAAAAACACAAAGCGGCACGAAATTTCATAATTGCCGACCGCAGCCTTATCATATACTTACTGCCAAGCTTTTGAAACTGCGATACGAAGCAAAATGCATTAACCGTTGATTTGATAGTTGATTTTAAACCCTGTTTTTTTTTTAGCCTGAAGACAATTCAGTCGACCCGGAGGACGGATCACCCTTGACCATTAATGAGAGCGAAATAGACGACCCGTTTAAGACTCGTCACGAGATCCCACATGAATAATATTTTATCTTCGATTTATTTATTTTTAAAAACTTTTCGACGATAATTTATTTTATTGAGCAGAAATTTAATATCATTGGATTATGTTTGGCCATTAGTTGGTTCTAACTAATCATAAGATAGACTAGACAATTTCCCTGAAAGTGTTGTATGTTCTCAAGTCCGATTTCACCCGTTATCTACTGTATATATTTATATACATTACACAACAGTTTTCCACAACATACGAAGAAAAAAAATATTCATACTTTTCAACTGGGGAGGGAAGCGGCGAGGAATCAAATCTGGTTATCAAGCAGCGACGCCCAATGATCTAATTAAAAAGATCAGGAAGTTTGGTTGCGGAACTACTGTTTTTATCTAGAGCTGCGTTTCCCAACCTTTTTTGTTCGCTGACTAATTTCTCACTGGCGAAAACCTTTGCGGATTCAATGTGCGCATATTGCAACCGTACTCTGTGTGAAGAAGCAATAAAACCAAACACAACGGAATTTGAACGAATTTGATAATCAGAAATTCGCTGCAATTACGCCACCGTTAAAAGGGCCGACTTTTTTAGTGTATAATGGCCTTTTCTGTCTCACTATATTCAATCCATGACAACGACGAGAATTCAAAATGTTTTTCTATGTTGATTGTGTTCATGGTAACTCGCGGTTGCGTCGATTTACGACAAGATGATAGCATTACTTGTTTAAAATGCCACAGCAATATGCTAACATATTGCCCGATTATATTTAGTTTTGATACATAATTTTAGAGATCTTGCCAATTTGTTATCATCGTTAGAAAAATCCTACTATCTGCTATAAATTTCCTGAAAGTACAATTTGATTCAGTACTTAGTTAAAGTATATTATATTAGTTAAAATATAGTTAAAGTATATTAGTAAATCAAGAATACATATACACCTTGTTGTAATATTAATTTAATGGTGATCATTTTAATCTGCGGTTGTGTTGACCAAATAAAAGCAATACTAATCAGAAAATATTATGACAATCCGTGGACACAAAAATGCGCTGTAAAGTGACCGATTATATTTTGTTTTGTTTCGTATTTTTGTGAATTCAACAAATCTGAGCTGTTCGTACAACACTTACGACGCTCCAGTACTGTACGTAACAATGTGGAGGCCGAAGGGAAAATGCCCTGGTATATTATATACTACAGTATCACCCGAAATTTTGCGATTTGCAATGTCTAAAGAAGCGTTTTTAATCGTTCGCGTACAATCATAAAACAAATTTTATGGTGTTCTCCGTTTAGTATTTTGTATTGCCGCTTTTCAATTTAGAAAATTTGGGTTGCTATCATTGACACTAACTAGAAAAAAAAAATTATTCCTTATTGTTCGAACTCGCAAGAAACACCACGCGTGCGCGTGTTTTCTTCGGAAATTCGCAAGTGAGTTGTGAAATCCAATCGTTTTGACGTGTCGTGTCACCTGTTACCAGATTTTTGAATAGTGAATTGCTATTCTTATAGTTGAATATTCGAATTTATGCCCAGCCATACTCAGTATCTAGTAATAAATGACTTGATTAATGTTATGTGAAGAAAAATCGCTTTTTATGTTTTATGTGAATTTTAACGTAAATTGTAACTTGGCTGATAGTTAACTTACGCAATAACGTTTGAGGCCCGCAGTGAATTTCTGGCTCGTTGCGGACTCATTCAAACGCTTCGCGGACTCATTTGAGACCGCGAACTCGGGTTGGGAAACACTGATCTAGAGTATAGCTAATATATTGTACAAAAAATTAATCACTAATATATTCAGGGATATCTCTGGGAAACGGCAAACGAATATCGGACCATTTAAATTTTCTTAATAAAATTTTCTCAAAGCAAGATCACGCGCCCTAAAATAGGAGATTGATCTTTGAGCTGAGGTTTGCGACCAACAAAATGCCTAGATCTACTGAGGCTATTAGGAATTACAATATGAGATTTTTTCCCGTGAATACGGATTGGTGCAAGACTCAAAATAGTTCGGGTGAAAACGATTGAAACAGCTATTTCAATATCGCTGATTGGCATTCATGTAACCAAGACAGCATTAGACAAACAGTATCTGATTTTCAACTATCTTCCCTTCGATAAATTACAAAATTTTTTGGTAATTTTACAGCATATGCGACGTTGTAAGTTATAACAGGTGGCGTTTACTTTTAATTACTTATAAATTCATTGTTACTTCACTTTAGATTTTAACGGCATATGTAAACTTATATTTCAAATTCATCGTGATTTCTTCAAAAATAGTATATTGCAAAATACTAAAATTAATTCTGCGATGTAATGTTTATTCCATCACGCGATATCGCTGATTCGATTAAGATCTGAGACTACGTCACGACATGACGAGCGTCTGCTTTCATAAATATCCGAATGCGGTAAATTTTTGAGCATAAAAGCAACGCAATGGAAATACATCAGTATAGTTTTATATCGACTATATGGAGGCAACTGGTTGATAGAATAGTTCGCAAGATTTTTAGAGTTCGGACAAAACGAAACGCCTATGATACTGGTAATATATTCGGACTCGTTCCTTATGTGCTGAGAATTCTTGATATCGTTAAATTTCAGAAGTACTAATATGAATCAATCAGTTTTAAAACCGGATATTATCAAACACAATGCCTCTTGGTTGTTAGGCAACCGAGAGCATTTTAGTGCGAAAGCACAGTCAGTGTCAGAAATCGTTTCGCGTAGGGCAAAAAACTTGTCATGTAGGTCGGGGATGGTGCCCACATAATCGAGCCAGAGGAAGTGGGCCAAAACGGGCTTTCAGTAATTCGGGCGAGGTTACCTGTCAATCAAGACACGCTCGAGTGATGTCGGCGTTTATAGGTTGTTTACTTCGGTTTCCGTGGCGGAAAAGAGTTTGCCCGAATATTGGGAAGGTATTTTCCAATAGTATTGGTGGTGGGGGCAAGGCCTACGTCCACTCAGTAGTGATAAAACGTGTGGCAAGCCACGCCCACTAGGGCATTATTGATTTTAGACAGTTTCGAGCACTTGGAGTGGGATTTCCGGCAAATCGATCCTCGATTGTCGGAGAGAATAATTAATCGAATATTTCACCACCAGGAACTTGGTAATTCCGCGTCCCCGTAACGCTCCAGTGACTTCGGAATGTTGGGCATATCAGATTGAAGCTATCAAGAAACAGAGTAGATAAGAATAGTTTGAAAAATTAGTTAAATGCCCTTTTTTAAAATTTTGTTTTTCTCATATTCCCTAGTCACGGTCCAGTGACTTTGGCTTATTGCAGGATTTTGAGAGGTCATATAAAAAATCTAAAGACATGGGCACGGCACACCGAAGGAACGTCCGCTTTTTACCTTGTCCAGAACTTTGTTTTACGATTCCCCTCGCAGGTAGCAACAAAGGAGCGACCTCCCCTCGATGGTTTTAGGAGACAGAAATATAGTCTGATAGATTATGCCAACGACCAATATGGACATACTCTGGAAATTTCGAACAATATCAAAAAAAGTTTGTATATAAGAGGAGATAAGAAGAGAAGAGGGCAAGCACTTAACAATGTGGTTTTTATGCCAGTTAAACAAAGCTACGCCTTACCTATATATGCTCATCGCTACTATAAGGATATGATGTTATAAAATTATATGTCCTTGTTAATATTGCCATATTGCGTGTAGATAAGCTATGCCATCTTTAAAAAGTCTAAGCCGATTCTGGCAAAGATCATTTTTAAGATTTTCTACGCATCTTTTAGAAAAGTATGCCTTTGCCTAAATCGACCACGTTTATTAGTATTAAACGCCTTTACAAAACGCCCATGTCTATTATGAATTTTCAATGTCGCTTTTGAATGATCTTTTCTTATTCTATAAATGCTAGTATGCTACGCTCCTTCTGAATTTTTACTAACTCGGCTACAAATAGCGTTGTCTGATGTATGTAATTTTCGAAATAAATCAAACTTGCTCTGCGCACGTTTGACATAACTCTTTATTTCTAACTAGAACTTTTCTTCATTCAGTTAATACCTAACTACACTGAAACCGAGAGATGAAGATATCAATCTTTTTTATCCTAATTTACGTCTTCGCTTTATCCTGGAGTCAAGATGAAACAGTGTTTCACTGCTCTCCCAAGCCGGGTTGCAAGATCGCACAATGTGATCCAGTAGCTGTTGAATGGAACGGACCAGGTTTCAACATTGATCAACATCTGCATGAAAATGAATTTCCGATTACATGCAAATCCAAGCATGCGCCACAGTTTCGAAATACTGCTGACTTGTTTCCTTTAGTATCCAGGAATATTTTAGGCAAGTATGATAGTTGTAGAAGAGCGTCGTTCAATTAGATATAAAAAATTATGAAAACATTGGAAATAATACCGTTTACAATTTTTATTTTATGTTATATATTGAAAATAATATTTTTTTATCCGGTAGATCTGAATCCATAAACATATAGGAGCGCAGAACATTGAGTGCAGAATAAAATTTTTGCATTTGGACATGGCATCAAAGTGTTATCATTTACCAACGATTTTTTTGTATTCTGATAAAATTATTTGAATTTATATTGATAATTTCTATTTTCATCCAGATATTGGAAATATAAGATCGGATTTAAGGGAACTGGAAGAAAACTTCAAAAATAAAATGGAAAAAACTGATGGTTCTGGGAATGACGGTTTGAATTCTTTATCCAATTAACAAATAGCTAGGAATATGTTCACAAATACTCAAATGTATGTAAAGTTTCTTTAAAAATGTTTGTGGTCAAACCGAAAATTGAACTGAAATTCAAGATGTTTAAAACAGAGTTTATTTTTCAACAGAAAGTGACAGCAAGTTAGAGGAACATTCAGCAAAAATTAACAAACTTGAAAGAGAAGTTGAACAGCAGTCTGGCGAAATAAAGAAGTTGAAGAAAAGTTGGTTATATATTCGTCTACTCTACGATTGCGATAAGAGTGTATTAGCTGAATCACTGAAAACAAATCGAATTCAAACTTTTATGAAACACGAGGGAAAATATTCAAATCGTGTCTATTAGAAATGTTTAATGGATACAGTTCGCGCTTTCGTTGAACCTATTAAACGCAATGCATCAGTGGCGACCCATCTAACATTGACAATCGTGATTGTGAGACTCAATTGGGAGCTGAAATCGGAGAGTGCGGTACAAAACGCAACCTTTTATCTTCTTATTTTTCATAGGATTTGAAGAGCTTCAAACATTGAATAGCAATTTAGTAGAGGAGCAGACAAAAACTGCGCAACATACTATTGAGATCAAAGATTTAAAAAAAGGTTGTTGCACATTTCTGACTGGTGAAGTTGTTTTTAGTCTCCTTTCTAGTAATTAATCTTGATAAAGCCAAAGGTTTTATAGCTTCAAAATTAGCTTAGCAAAGTTAGGTGAGATCTTATTTGTTTAGAAGTTGGGTCATGAATGCAGTTTTCTGAGAGTTGGGTGCTGCAGTCGTGGAAAAATATTTCACCCATTCGACTCGGAAGTGCTTGGAACTCTCTCCGACTCATTGAATATCCCTGAATCCCAAAAAGCTACACTGACGGACTCTACATTATGTTTCTGTTTTCAGATTGGACTGACGTTCAACAAACGAATAACATTTTGGTGGAAGAATTGAATGAACAAAAGAAAACAAACGAGCAGATGAAGGAAGGTGTAGTGAATTATTTAAAAAATAATGTATATTTCCTCATAGCAAACATTTATGATACTTAACTAATATCACAAAAACGTTTTTAAGCTGATGTTTTTAGGGACAATATACGAATAAAGATATTAAATATTGTTTTCCGAACTTTTGAAAGCTATTTCTTCATTAGATTTGATTCAAGTTCAACAAACAAATATAAATTTGATAAAACAACTGGATGAACAGAGGAAAACGAACGATGAGATAATGAAAGGTATTTATTTGTTATTTTAGATCACCGGAATACATTTGAGTGTGATAGTTGAAAAGTTACAAAGTAGAAAACCTCTTGCTCAGAATAGCAGTTTTTGTAGTATGTTTTTTTTATTAATATTTTTCCACGAACTAATTTATACCAAGGTAGATTTTCAATTAATTGAGCGGAAAGGTTTTCTGGCTTCTGAATGGAAAAATTGTAGGAGACAGGTCTAAATGACATTATTTCCCCGACAAACTACTCTTTGAGCCTGTCTAAAAACAGTAAATTTTGAAAACAACAAAGATGAACACAACATTGGATTCGACTCTGTTTCCAGTCGAGTACTTTATCCAATCTAAGTTGTAGTTTATGAATATTTGATGAATCATTGGCATTATATCAAATATGACATTATTTTCAATTATTTAATTCAGGAAGAACATGAGCAATATATGATAGACTTAATTGCATTACCAAATACGACCAGTTGAATCGACTTATTTTATTAGATTTGAATATATTGAAATATTGTTAGAAGTCCTTTTGATTCATATTTGTAGCAACGATTTATTAACAAATATTACTCGTTTGATTTTGAATTTAAAATAAATTGTTGATACATTTCAGGAAACTGCAAATTGAAAGTTGGAAATATCTGTTATTTCGCTGTGATACATGATGTCGTCTACAACAAAGCAGTTAATATTTGTAAGAAACGTAACGCAGATGTTGGTCTGATTCGAGATAAAGAATCTTACAACGTGATTATGAATGACTTAAGAAGGAATATTCCAAAAGGAAGGACGTGGTTTAGAATATGGACAGGAATTAAGTTTGATCCTATGGTTAGTACCATATGATTATGCTAAAAATTCTTTCGTGTAAAAATTTAATACAAGATAAAAAGAGTGTGGACAGAAACACGGCCAAAGATTTTAGGGAAACTTGGTTTAGTTCATTATCTACAACTGTGCAGACGGTATCTCGACTACTGTTTACATTTCACCTTTTTTTCTGATTCCGGGAAATTTACTTGGAAATTTTTTGCAAATTTATTTATTATTCTAAGTGGTTCAAGAGTATTGCTGCACACTAACACAAATATATTTCTATACCGTTTCGTCTGACCAGAGTCAGACTTCTTCAGACATACATAGTAAAACAATAACAAGAAAAGCAGCTACGTTCATATTTCAACAATAAGTGAAAGAGTATGGTTTTATTGATTATTTATTGTTTAAATATGCATAAAGTATATGACGAAAAGGAAAAATAAAAACATTGAAAGGTTAGAAAGCATAAACCCCAAGATTAACTCACGTAATCAAGTTATGACGTAATCAAGTTATGACATGGTTAATGTCCCATGTAAAATACGAATGCGCTGTCTCATCCCATTCCTATAAACAAGCTTTATATTACCACTAGCCTAAACTATGGATTCGCGTTGCTCGACCTTGTTTCTCCAAAAACTTGACATGATTTTTACATTAGCTTTGTCTGACTTGCTGCGTCGTCGTACATTAGAAGTCAGAAGATTCGTTTTGCACTGAACTGCCCAGAGTTTAGTCATTTAGGAACTATGCAGTGTAACAGTTTTGGACAAATCTTCACCAAGCGCATGAGCATGAAGCTTTACATGATAACAAATGAAAGACTAGAAAAACTTGCGTTCACATTTGACCAAGCATGGATCGATAATAATATATCGTATTTTGATTGACGAAATAGGTAATCCAAGGCAATAAATTAAATGTTTGATCGAGCATGATCTTGTGATAAACTCTAATGCTTTTCATTTCAGACTGGTGACGTCACACCTGCAGATTCACTCCTTAAATGGTATCCAGGTAACCCAAAAACGGGAATTATGAATAAAGATCGCACAAATGTTTATCTTGAAGTTAATGCAGCCTCGAACGATTGTGATCAAGGTATGGCGAATAGGGATCCTACCTATGAGCGTCATGGAGTTCTTTGTGAGATCCTGATATAATGTCTGTATGGCTGTATTTTGTTTCTTTATTATCACTAAAATAGAAATCATTGAATCCTAGTTGAATTTATCCACACTGATTGCTGTCGTTATCACAGCTATATTAAGGTAAATTAAAATTTGGTAATTTTTAAAACTGTTAATATTAAAATTATCTAAACGTAAAAATTATTCCTACTTTTTGAAATTTTCTAACAATTTATTCAATATCTTATTTTATCGGGGGATTTTCATAGGTTTAATTCAAAAAAATTGTTTCTTTCGTTGATCTTATTATACTGAGTGGACAAAACTCTAATTTGAGTAAAGTTTGAAGATTTATTTGCGTAATTTTGGAATTTGAGAAATTTCAACTCATAATAAATTCAGCTTATGTGCAATATCTTTGTCTTTTCTGCTTCTGTTTTTCAGAGGGATCATGTTGATCACGAAATAGGTTTGTGAAATTAGGATAATTTATCTTGTGAGAACACATGGACTGGAATTACTTGAATGAGCAGAAAGATGAAAATGTTTACCGAATTGTTTGAACAATGAGTACTCACTTAAGAGGTTAAAACCTTATAAGTGGGTTGATTGATGCGTTAATTAAGTTAAAAAGCACCCCTTCGCTGAATCATAAATTATTTCGTGGTGTCAGATCGTCTATACAAGTTAATTTGAAACCCGTCGCCAGTTTTGCTACTTGACAAATGGTTACCAAAAGTTCTACTGGCCCCAAAACGATAAAACAAAAAAAAGGAGCTCAGACTCATTCTAAACGCCGTTTTGTTTACTTAGACAGGGCTAGATTCTATTATTTAATATTGGTGAAAATACCGAAAAAATGAATATCGACTATGCTACTGTGAAAGAAATCTAGTTGTGGTGAGGGGTTGTCGCTATTGACTAAAAATTGATAAATGTCTTACATATGGAAACAAAACACGGATGTTTTGCACAAAGCCCTCGTCGCCAAAGCAGAAATGTGAGATTAGAGAAAAACATCACCGCCATGACTTAAATTACGAAAAGTAGTAATTATTCTGGTTAGGAATGAAATGAAAATTTGAATTTTAAGTGCAGTCTGCATTCCTAACCTTGGCCCTAATCCTAACTGAATAATTACTAATTTTCTTATTTGCAGTCTTTTTAGTGGGGCTTTGTGCTTTGTACAAAAGTTCCAAAAAATATAACAAGTTCTCTTTTTTTTTATTTGAATAAATAATGTCTGGGGAAGTCTGACCTTGCTCAGACGAAGAATCACAGAAATATATTTATCCTAGTGTGCAGTAAGACTCTTGAACCACTTGAAAAACGTAAGACTTTTGTATTGTTTCAGCTTAAAAATTATGTAACAGTTCAATATCTAATGACATGGATAGTGAAGTATGCGGGTCTAAAATTCAACTTAAATTCTCGACAAGCAACGATTTGAATGCAGATTCAGCTTCTAGATGTTTGATTGGATGCGACGTATTAAAATTGAGTCCGTAGAAAGAGCTTACAAAATATATGGCAACTTGTTGTTTCAAATACGATATATAATAACTACCTGGGCAAAGAGGAAATGTTTGCAAAATTGAGTAGGCAGTATACGCAACACATACTTTGGCAGTTCGATTATTCGTGTAGTTGATAGACAAAGCAATCTCATTAATTAAAATTATGAGTGCTATAAGATGAATGGGGCAGTGTGAAAATAACTTCGAAATATAAAGCGACATATGATATATTGAGCTCTGTGAACATTGAATCAAAATTACAGTCCGATTTTTATTTTTCGCTTCTAGTAGAAAAAGTTCAAACAAGTGGCGTAGTATTTTAAAGCAAGAAGTAGATCTGCCGTTATATTAGAACCGTTATCCCGTCCGTCACTCCTACGACCCCGACTCGAAAAATTGGAGCATGGAGGACATCAAACTCTAACAAAGGAAGAATTAGACTTCAAACAAAAATAACTGAATTCAGAAGACAAGTACGTTTTTTGTTCGTATTCGTGCACGTACCCTTAACTAAAAGTGGAAAGAGTACTAATAGAAGGTTACAAGTCGGCTCAAAGCAGGCGCGGAGCCGTAATTCAAGATGGAGAGAGGACTTATGGAATTCTTGCAAGTCTGCTCAAAACAAGGATCCAAGCTATCAACTAAATGTTGAAACAGTACTGGTGGCAAGTTTGCTCAAAACAAGGTTCTGAGCCCACAACTAAGTGGAAAGAGTACTGATAGAAAGGTTGCATGTTTGCTGAAAGCTAGGTCCCGAGTACATAACTTAAGCTGGAAAGTGTACTAATAGAACTGTTTTAAGTTTGCTCAGAGCAAGGACCCGATGCCACAACTAGAAGTAGAAAGAGTACTGTTAGTAGAGTCGGAAACGACCGTTGATGTTTAAAAAAAAATACCAAAGTTAAATTAGTCAAAATATTTAGAATTAATCTTCATAATATATTAAACTTTTTTTTTTAATCAAACACACAGAACAATTAGAAATATGAGATTTAGAAATATTTTTCAAGTTTTTAGAGTAATCATTTATTTGGATTTGCCCATCTATGATTAGGAGATTTTTTTCACAGCTTGGTATGAAGTACACAGTAAATAATAACGTTCATATTTTCATTTTCTCAAAAATCAATGCACAAATCTGAAAGACGAGAAAACTCGCAAATGACAGAGAAATGGTAAATGACATGAACATAAGACTTGTTTCTAATGAGTTTCGCAGGTCAAAGTTCAATCTCATTGCCCACAACCTTACCCAAGACATAGAAATCTGGTATCCAAGGACTAATGGTTATAAAATGAGCAGAATCTAGTACAGCCTAAATAAGGTGGTGTGTGTTATCTCTGATCGCTTGACATTGAAAAACTTACCAGTATCGCCCAATTTACTACACCATGATATATTACACAAAAGTTAACAGTTAAAGTTTAGTATAGAAACCACGATTTAGTAAATCAGTGTGGGTCAATTTAATAAAATCCCAAGTTAACTTAAAAATATATAAGTCCAGGTAAAAAACTCAAGCACCGGCATGAAATTTTGAAATTGCCGACAGAAGCCTTATCAGCCGACCCTGAGGACGGATCACCTTTGATGAGAGCAAAATCGTCGACCCGTTTAGGACTCGGCACGAGATTCCACATGAATAATATTTTATCTTCAATTTATTTTTTTTAAAAGCTTTTCGACGATAATTATTTGTATTGAGCAGAAATTCGATATCATTGGATTAAGTTCGGCCATTCGTTGGTTCTCACTAATCAAAGACAGACTATGCATTTTCCCTAACAGTGTTTTATATTTTTTTAAGTCCCATGTCAACCGCTATCTACTGACATTTCCTATTCAAGTATAAACTATAGATTTAATTTACAGTTTCAGTGATTACATGCAATTTCTTTTCCATGTGTATGTTTTTACTTTTATTAAGAGATCTTGCATTAAGCAAGCTCGAAACTTTTCTATTAGTACCATTTCCAATTTTAGTTGAGGGTTCGGACCTTGCTTTGGGCAAACTTGCGACTCTTCTAACAGTACCCTTTCCTCTGGGAGGTTTGGCACCTTGCTTTGAACAAACTTGCAACCCTTTCATGAGTACCCTTTCCACTTTTAATTGTGGGTATGTGACCTTTTCAGCTGACTATCAAGCAAAATCTACTAAGTTAAATTCAATGGTTTTGGATTTCAAGCCCTTTTTCATGCATTTTTGTTTTTAAACTAATTCATTGCACCTCCTTGCACGTTATAGCCAGTGTTTTAGTTAAAATTTAATATTTTGTACAAATGCTTTTAGAAAACAGAAGATTTATGTTTTCATAATTCATGTAAAGTTGGAATAATTTATCCATTTGCATATTGAGCGCGGTTTATCGGAAGCAGTAATATAATCAGAAAGGAGCGTGTCTGAGCTATCTTTATCCATACAAGTTCGCCAGACCATTCGCGAACGCTTGATAGGTTTAAATTCCAGAAGAAATATGAAATAAAATTGCTGACAAACGACCGCAGTAATTTTACACCTATCTTTTATTAGCCTTGGCAAAGTTATAAACAAATTGTGTTCAAATTACTGTTAAATTAAGTAAACTTCACTGTAGATTTTATTAGCATATGTAAACTGATATTTTGAAATTCACTGCGATTCCGGTAAAAATAGAATATTGCAAAATACTAAAATTAATTCGGCGATGTCATTGTCTATCGAATAGTGAACGTCACGCGTAACCGCTAATATGATTAAGATCTGAAACTGCGTCACGAAATAACAAGCGTCTGCTCCTATAACTGTGGTAAATTTTTAGGCATAAAAGAGACGCTAGAGAAACTATATTATTAGAATAGTTTAATATCGACTATATGAAGGCAACTAACTGGTTGATAGAATAGTTCGCGAGAATCTGAGTTTGAAAGAAAAAGCTACCTGCGATACAAGCAACAGTTAGACTTATCTAATATGCGCTGAGAAGTCTTGATATCGTTAAATTCTATATAATCAATTTTAAAACTTATCAAATGCAACTACACTTGAGGGCAGCGGAAGAATGAAATATAGGTTTGCAGTAGACTACAAATAATGTCAGAATTGCCGCATTTGTGAAAATTCATATAATAACAAAGAGTAGCGAATATTTCCAATAAAGTGTGTCTTGTATGTCAGCTAAAAAAAGTTCGTCGTTTTCAAATGGGCTATTATCTATCAGGATATGCCGTAACACGCAATGCCACTCCTGATAAAGCTACTTTGTGTCTGAATAGGATATGCCACTTCTCTAAAAACACTAAGCTAATTCTGGAAAGGGAGTTTTAAAAACTGCTACATTTTTTTCATGAAGTATGCCTTTCTTAATTAAATCGGCCGCGCTCATTTTCTAAAATGAACGTTTTTTAAAAAAAGCCCATAGCGTTTCTAAAAATGCAAGTTCTCTTTGAACTGGGCTAAGTGTTCTTGCTAATTTGTCAATATCGCACCAAAAGCTATAGCACCGATGTATCTAAGCCTGGATTATGCAAAACGCAGCTGAGTTATTGATAAATCATCGTATAGTTATGACAATTTTACAACCAACTTTCAATAGCAATATAATATTGTAATCTTACAGGGTGCTGAAGAGTAACTCGTTCACACGTAACACGAATTTACAATCAGATAAATTAGCTTAACATGAATCGAGATTAAATACCAGTTAAATAGTTTTGTAAGAAGGACACAGAGAAAGCAGAGTTGTTAGTCCATCTGAGAAGTTCAACAGACTTAAATATATTTTCATATTACAATATATAACGACATTAAACTTTGACGCCATCTAAAAAAAATTGACACATGCCAAATATTCCGTATTTATACGCATTGGCAAACCAGTGCAATGGTAGCGGATCCTTCCTAAATTATTACCTGGGCTCATGAATGGGGCAGTGCACATTTTAAAGCTAAAGCTGTCTGCTGTATATAGTTTATAGAATTTTCACTGCACAATAATGAGAATTTGTTCCACATTAGAATAACCCTATATAACAAGTTTAAAACTTTTCTTCATTCAGTCACTACTTAACTACACTGAAACCACGAGATGAAAACCTCAATCATTTTTATCTTAATCTACGTCATTGCTTCATCCTGGTGTCAAGATGAAACAGTGTTTCACTGCTCTCCCAAGCCAGGTTGCCAGATTGCACAATGTGATCCGGTTGCTGTAGGATGGAACAAACCAGGTTTCATCATTGATGAACATCTGCATGACAAAGAGCTTCCCATCACATGCAAATCTGAGAGTACGGCACAACCTCAGAATACTGCCAACTTATTTTCTTTGGTATCGAGGAATATTTTAGGCAAGTGGTTTTTTCACTGTTTAAAATACTTGGAGACAAAGCTATCTCACTATATAACAGGCGTTGTTCGTCATAGATTGAATTCATCACGCCTATTGATGGGAAGTCTTGAGTGTCGGTAAGACTACTCTATCATACTGTTACGTTTCCCTTGCTCTCTAAATCCAATATGACGACAGGTATGGCAACTCAACATCAAAGTCTGATTCAAAAAAGTGCATCAAATTTACAACTTGTCTGATATTGATTTTGTATACCTTTTTCACAGGAGATTGTGCGTTCATTTCCTGTTTGCTGACAATATAGCCAATTTATTTTTTTTAGAGTAAAATCTTTAGTTAGGCAAAATTCATTAACTCATAGCTTGAACTGTTGCAGGCCACGCGTCGATTGTATCTCACTAACGCTAATTTCAGAATATTTGGATATATTTTAGTGGTCTGTCGTTATATTGCTCAGAGAAGAGTTTTCTTACTTTTGAGAACTTATTTGTGCAAACAGAACTTTAAATTTTTCAATACTGATACTCAATTCCCTCACGAGATCAGTTTCTCGCGACAATCATTTTAATGTTTCAATCAAATATCAAATGCTTGTATTATTGAAACGCTTAAGATTGTTTCATAGTTCTTAACTTTTATTCAGATGTTAGAACTATCAAGTTGAGTCTGAAAAAATTAGAAGACAACGTCGATGAAAACAGAAAAAACCTCGATCAATTTGAGAAAAACATGTTAGGTAAGAGTTGACGCACTCTGTTTTTGGAAGACACCTTATATTAAGTGAAAATCTGGTTTCAGCATTTAAATGTGATCGCCATTCGTGTCTTACAGAAACTGATTTAAAATTTTAAAGTTGATTTGAACAAAAGCTTTTTCATAGAAAAGGAATTTGAACCTAATGTTTTTCGCAGAACAAAAAGCTAACAATGAAATCAATAAACAATCTGACGAAGTTCGCAATCTTCGTGACAAAGCTTTTCAGCAATCTGGACAAATTATTGATGTACTGGGAAAGTATGCAAAGCAATCTATTGAACTGAATGAACTTAAAATGAAAAACGTGGAACAATCTACCGAGATATCTGATTTGAAGAAAGGTTGGTGAATTGCATGATGTGATGAAGATTTAGATTAAAATAAGTAAGGATTACTCAATTATTTGTTGACAACAGAATCTTTTTCATACGGCATTTCTTACAAGTTCGTAATTATTAGAGAAAAATACGTGAAAATATCTAAAGGCGAAACCGCTTTGATAAAATGACAATTCTATTTGTAGCATTTTTCAACATTCTGTAAATAGAAAAGTATTATAACGATTGTGACTGGGAAAATTTTATAAAATATTTCACGGAAAAGTTTGTAGCCAGTTCTTGCAGCGAAAGCATTCTCTCATTCACTTTATTTGAAAAAGTGATATTTTGTGAAATTACTGATCTAAAAACACAGCGAAAAGGCTTGACGTGACTGTAATTTAAATAGGAGAAAAATGACCTTATTTTTTCGAAAGACTATAGGAACTTTTGTGAGCTTATTTGAGATTGGTGCATGTGGCCATTTAATTCCAACTCTATACTGAACAACTAAAAACGCCAGAAATTTGTAAAGAAAGAAAAACATTGCTTAAGCTTTGTTGTTTTTGCAAGTGGCAAATAGCTGTTTTTAAACTTCATATTACCATTCAGCTATATCCCATATTGAACAAAAACTTGCTGTTATGGAGAAGTCTCAGCTATTTCCAAATAGACCAGGGCAGATCACCAGACCAACAATAGAGTCTCGAACAACTCCTGCTCCAGGTAAATATTTCATTCAATCTAAGTTGTAGCTTATGATTCACGAATTATTCCCATTAAAGTTGATTTCAACATAAACGATATTTTCACATGCGATGGAGACGAAGGTAATGTCAGCAAGTTATGAATGTTATTAGGATAATTGAAACCAGGAAACAACATATGCATTGTGTTATTGACCTCATTTCATTTATTTAAGCCAGCTAGTTTGATTTGAAAATATTGAAGTTAAAGGTACCGGGTGTTTCTACCGCAACGAAAATTATAAGTCAATATATATTTAAATAAATAGTTGTATACTAATTCAGCAAACTGCAAATTAAAAGTCGGAAACATCTGTTATTTCGCTGCGATGTTCGATGAAATGAATGTCAACTACAATAAAGCCGTTGATATTTGTAAGAAACGTAACGCAGATGTTGGCTTGATTAGAGATGAAGAGTCTTACAATGCAATTGTGAATTACTTGAGAAGAAATATTCCAAAGGGATGGGTGGGGATAACTATATGGACAGGAATCCACTTTGATCCAATGGTTGGTATTATAGGGTTAAGCCAATTATTTTCTTGTGTAATACATCATGAGATAAGGGGAGTGTGGTGTGAGACATTACCGAATATATTTGAGACAACTTGAGTTAATTCATTAGCTATTTAAAATACTATTTTACGTTTCACCTGTTCCTGACTCCGGGTTAATTTACTCAGAGTTTTTTTTGGAAATTAGTATTAGCCGAGGTGACTAATCTTTTTTAATGAACAGTTTTTGTAGCTTAGATCTGGGGTGTGCAAACTGCGGCCCGCAAAGAAAAATTGTGCCGCCCGCGGAGAATTGCCAATCCCGCGAAGAATTGCCAATACACAACGTTATAAAACGTGATTCTAACTGAATTCGTTTAAATCTGATGTGACAATAAATTCAAATAGCAGTTTTCTTTAGAAATTTATGCGTTTTAACTCGCCAATTCTGCAAGGCCCTCTATCAATGCCGTAAGATCAATGACAAAAAGAAACAATTTTTGTGCTTGCAACTACTAAAAAGGCTATCTTAAATAAAGGTGCAGCCCGCGGCTTTGCTCAGCTCCTTTTATTTGGCCATCCTGTAAAAATGATTGCACACACCTGGCTTGAATGAATGTATTAGCGTTGATGTCCACTGATGTTTGAAAATAGAACCAGTATTCATTTATTTCATGTTTACTTTGGGCCGAAAACTCGGCGTTGTAATAAATTTAAGTATATTTTACATGCAGTGGTAATTCATGTTCATTAGAGCGCTAGTGAGATTCGAACTTGTATGTTGAAAGTGCATATGAAGTTATTTGAAGTCGTTTTACAACAACCTAATTATCTAAATTGAACACGTCTTGCACTGAACTGCTTGGAATTTAGTCATATAGTTATTGTGCAGTGGAACATTTATGTAAAAAATCCTTGCTCAGCACGAACATGAAGTTTTACTTGATTACACGTGACAGACTAAAAATATTTGTGGTTACATTTGACCAAGCATGGATCGCATTTTGACTGATGAAATAGATAATTGTTGATATTAAATCAAATGCATTTTTATGCACGATCTAGTTCTAGTGAATAACGCTATCCAATGTTTTTTTTCTTAGACTCTTGACGTCATACCGTCTAATTCATTCACTAAATGGGGTCCAGGTCAACCATTCACGGGAATTTATTTTAAAGATCGTACAAATGTTTATCTTGGGGTTAATTCCTACGCGAATGCTCGTAATCAAGGGATGGAGAATGCTGCTCTCACCTGGAAGCAGCATGGAGTTATTTGTGAGAACCAATGAAACGTCAGCCTGATTGTATTTTGTTCTTCTAGATCCATCATCGATTAAAATATAAATCATCGAATTCTGGTTTAAAATTTATACGATATTTGTAATAATTACAGAATATTACAGTAAATATCAATCAATAACATACAAATAATAACTAGTTAAACTAAATTGCGTTTGATAACGATAATTCTCAATGTTTGAATTTTTCAGTTCTGCAAACTCTTCCGTTGAAATTGTAGTTTAGTTAAATAGGAATTGATTGAATTTTTTGTCAAATTGATTTGTTTTAGAATATAAATTTGAGAACTCATTAACTAGTAATAAATTCAGATTTTGTTTGATATATATTGGCAAGGTTTGGAGTCTTAAATTTGATTTACCCAAGTTTATACGTATAAATATAGTGATGTCACAAATTTGGCTACAATGTTAAAATTTTTTACATGGAATTCCATGGTAGCAATTTTTACGGTATTTTCCAATTAAAGTTACTCAATTTGCCCTGTAAAAATTACAGAACAATCCCGTTTTCACAGCCCAAATTGCAGGTAGTTCCCAGTAATATTTATCAGACTTTCCGAGTTGATTTCACGTTTCATCTTAATTCCAAGTGAAACCAACCTGCTTTTCCCTGTAGAAAGTACACGACTTGCATGTATACTTGACATGGATGTTCGTGTAGTATGCGTGATAGAATTTCCCTGTATATGCAGTTACAGGGAATTCATTGGCAGCAATTCAAACTTGGAATTCCGTGTATTCTCTAAGTCAGGGATGTCTAACCCGCGGGCTGCATGCGGCCAACTTGAAGTTTTTATATAAATACGGACATAAAAACATATTTACCATAAAAATTACCTGGTATGATATCAAATCTTACTAGAATTTAGGCTGTAATTTAAATTTCAAGCGACTCCGCCATAAGAAAAGCGTTTTTAAGCGCCATAGAACATGATTCCACAGAGAGCCACTCAAAGGGAAACATCTGTGGCGATACAATGAGTTTGCTATCCATTCTGAAATCACATACCGGTACTTGTTTTATTGATGATTGTTGAACCACAAAGAACAAATCCACGGGTATATCTGGAACAAAAAAGATGAAGCTTGAGGATGAAAATCGGGAATATCAAAAGGATTGGGAAGAGCTGTAAGACAACGATGTATGCCTAATAGGCCGTAAAGATGTCTAATAATTTGAAAATTATGAAGTCAAAGCATAGGAATTAGCTGACGAGCAAAAATTTGACAAGCCAGTTAGTTACATTGTGCGGTATCAAAACTACCCGTTGATATTAAACAGTTGAGCAATGACAATCGAAAGCAAGTTTTGCACTAGAAAAATTGGTGACTTTTTTTCCCCTTCATTTTTTACGCCTATGTATGTGCATTTTGCATAAAAGTTGAGTTGAATTTCATGGTCTTGGTGTACTTCTTGTGTTCAGAAATCCGCAAAAGTGTTGTGCAATCCAGGCAATTGATTCAGCGACGCTCAAATTCTAACGTACATCGGAATTGGGTTGTTATTCAAGTTTGGTAAAAACGTTTGCGGCCCGCAATGAATTTCCCCATGTGAAAGTGGCCCGCGACACTAAAAAGGTTGGACATGCCTGCTCTAAGTAACACCCAATCTTATGACAGATCAACTAAAACAAACTTAGAGAAGTTTATTCCCAAAAACAAATCATCAAAAAATTAAACATAAAAATCACAGGCACAGACAGGGGGCGTGGTTAACGACCCCAAAACTTTCAATATGTTTTAAAGTGATTTTTAAGCATATTTTCCATTACTATATGTCATCGAAATAACAAGTTTCTCAGCATGCGCCAAATCTTAAGACAATTTCCAAATGAACCCAAGCTAGCAATCCTAATATTTGACCCCCACCCCCCAAAAAATATATATTTTTCGGCTTCCAAATGGTTACGGTTGAAATCTGAAGAACAGTACAATATATTAATCGAGTTTGATTTGAAAATTAGTGGATTTCCCAAAATCAGGTTTTCGTGGGGAATTTTAACAAAAAACAGCCAAAAATATTTTCATTTTAATATAATCTGGAGCGAATTTCTAGTGTTTTGATTCTCCAGTGCGGTATTCCCTTGCATTCTAAGTAAAAAAAAGTCTTGAATAATTGAATACCGAAATATGTTGAATAACTTTTTGGCAAGCAAAAAGACTGAAAATTATTCAGAAAAAGATGTTTTCTTCTCTAGATTTCCAACAGGTCAATTTAGGTACTGATATACATAGTCACCCATCTCTCGCTCATTGTACCGCCATTGATAATGGACGTTCACAAATTCAATATGCATATTGAACACGTAAACGTCTTTAACCAATGACAGTACTATGAGCAAAGAATAGGCGAATGGATATGAGGACTCACTCGTAAAATCTACTTGGACAATAGTTGAAAATCTAGAAAAATACAACTTGTTTGATCGATTTTGAGTTTTTTCAATTCTAGATGTCTTACATAGAATACAAGGAATATAACTATAAAATATCAAAACCCTAGAGAGAAATCGCACCAGACTATTACAATGAAAGTTTTCATACAATTTTCTACAAAAAATAAAACGATTTTAGGGAAATCCCCCATCTTCACAAAATCAAACTTTAAAAAAAAACACGGAAACTATATAAAAAGGAAGACAACAGGGAAACTGGATTAAAAAAAAAACTGTGAGTTTTTTCGTTACACAGTGTATTCGAAATTATATATAGTGAGTTCGCATATTTTAGAGGTTGCTATTTTCTTCAGCAACCTCCGAACCTTCGAGTTGATCTCATGTCGAATTTCCTTTTCTTCAGTTTTACTGTCTGCTTACTGAAATATCTGAAAAGGAAACAGGTCATAAATCCGAAGCAAACATATATGCACAATTAGCAAGTGCCAGCCAATATTCAGGCAGGTGTTGACAACCCCATTATGTCAAATACAAAGTCAGAGAAACACGCACATCTCGTCTGTTTTTGAACTCCATATAAAGTTCTAGTATAATGCTTGCTATTCGGCACAACTAATAATCATGCACAGCAGTCAAGTTAGAATCTGGGTAGTTGTATGCAAAAAAATATATTTACTCACTACCATTAAGTTGTCATAAAATGCTCAATAGAGGTTGTTTCAACCTACCTTCGAATGAACTCAAGAATAGAAGCAGTCCTCTTTGGGTACACCAAAGGCAAAAATATGCCATGAATAAATACGTTATTCCATTAAAAAATCCTCCACTGTTGCCAATATTATCCTCTCAATAGACATATAGTAAGAATATTAGAATGTCAGAGAACCCCCTGTAAAAAAGGAAAGTGTACTTAGCTCAAACCCAAAGTCTACAAATTTGGAGAGACTTACAACGCAGTGCTATTGACACACATCAAGATAGGTGGATCGTTTTGCCTAAGAACAGGAAAACCGCAGTGTGAACAGCAAAAAATGAGTCTCGAGTGTATAACATGATAAATCACAATACTACTTGCGGACGAGCACGTGAAAGATATATTTAAAAACAGGTCTTATTCATCATTGCTCAAATTTGGCCGATTCTAGCACAATTGGCAAGGAATTAATGGTAATATTAGAGATTTAGGAAACATAATATCGAAGTTATATGCTTTGTGAGTGTGCCACTTGATTTTTTTGTTTATTATGACCACATATGGTAAAAGCACTTCTCTCTGTAATCTACTACGTAGAAATGCATTATTGGTAACACTTACCTGCAGACATTGATCGATTTTTTGTCGAGGTTATTGAGAAACTCATTCTGCCCTGCCTTGTAGGTGAAATGTTCGTCTAGAAACCCACTCTCAAATAGGAAGGGCCACCCTGTCTGAATGTCTGCTATCGGCAAATTGTTACAGTAGACTATTGATATCACGTCTGTGTTCCATGTGATGCTTTCATAATATGGTATCTCCCGCAATAACTGCAACTTTTACAGATTTCTTATACCATAATTGTAACATGCTCTAATTGAGATTTTTGACAATCATGCTAGAAGTTTGAAAAGATTTCTGACAACTTGTTAATGAACAATTTAAATCCATTATTGGAGCATTTACATATAGGCCTATAAGTCATCTTAACTTTCTGACATTATATAGCTATCACATAGTTTGGTAATATACTGGTATCGCCTACCCATCAGTATAACTCAAACCTCTTACATTGATCAACTTCCTCATTAAAACGGAAGAACTCGCCTTCTTGGTCAATGGCGGATCGCGGTTCGTGACAGTCACCATCTTCTAGCTAGCAGACGCTTTAGACCTGCCGCCTCCCTCACAGAGCGTTCGTCCCAAACCGGAGAACTCTGAATGCCATTGAAACACTCAATGAGCTCAGACCTAATTTCGGACACGCCCTGCACCACGCGTGATTGGAAGTTCCAACGTGTTGGTGCACAAGCTGGGAGACGGCGGCTACATATCTGGCGAAGGAGGTCAGAGCGATTCGGCGAAACGGAAAAAAATGAAGAAAACCCCGAAACATTTGCAAAAAATATACGGACGAGAGGGGTATCAAGACACAGTGTAGTCGAGTGTAGTCAGGAAGCGTCTGCTTCCATAAATATCCGAATGCGGTAAATTTTCAAGCATAAAAGCAACGCAATGGAAATACATCAGTATAGTTTTATATCGACTATATGAAGGCGACTGGTTGATAGAATAGTTCGCAAGATTTTTAGAGTTCGAAAAAATGGAACCTCCTATGATGCTGGTAATATTTGAAAACATTCCGTTTGTGATGAGAAGTCTCGATATTGTTGACTTGAATTGATTAGTTTTAAAACCAGATATTATCAAACGCAAAAGCATATGATAGTTGGGTAACCGAGAGCACTTTAGTGCGAAAGCCCAATCAGTGCTAGAAATCGTTGCGCGTAGGCCAAGAAACGTAGTACGTAGCCTAACTATATTTAGGGTTTCTGCGTGAAACGAAGGTTTCCTAGGAAACTGTCGGGCCGATCCGGACGAAACTTGGCATGTAGGTCGGGGATCGTGTCCATATGATCGGCCATAGGAAGTGGGCCAACACGGGCTTTCAGTAAATCGGGCTTTTAAAGGCCGTTTATCTCGATTTCCGGGGCGGGAAAGCGTTTGCCCGAATATTGGGAATTTTTTCAAGTAGTATTGGCGGTGGGAGTGAAGTCTCCGCCCCCTAAGTAGTGGAAAACACGTGGAAAGCCACGCCCACTTGGGGCAATTGATTTCGGACGATTCTGAGCACTTGGAATGGGATTTCTGGCAAAGCGATGTTCGATTGTTGAAGAGAATAATTAATCGAATATTTCACCGTCATCAACTTGGTAATTCCCCCTACCCTTAACGCTCAAGTGACATCGGAACGTTGCGCACCTCAGATTGAAGCTATCAAGAAACAAATTAGATAAGAATAGTTGGAAAAATTAGTTAAATGCTTCTTTCAAGATTTTTTTCCCCCTCACTTCCCAGTCACGCTCCAGCGATTCTAGCTTATTTATGGCCTCAGAGAGATCCCAGCAGAAATCTAAAGACATGGGCTCGGCTGGAAAAATTATTCGAATCACTTCCAGGTGGAATTTTTTCCCCATACTCTCCAGTCACGCTCCAGTGACTTTGGCTTATTGTATGCCTCTTAGAGGTTTTGTTAGGAATCTGAAAAGATGAGTATGACTTGAAATATCGTTTGAATAATTTTTAAACCGAGTTTTTTTTCTTTAACCCCTAGTACGATGATTTTATATTATACCTCGAAAACGATAACAGGTAGAGATGTCATATTTGGGTGATACAAGGTAATTGAGGTCAAGTTTTTCAAAAAAAATTGTCACCACGGTTGAGTGATCACAGACCCAAAATTAATAAAACTCGACTTCCGTTAGAAGTGACTGTTTTATGATGTGTTATTTAAAGTTTTAAACAACTCAACGGTCAAAAGACTTCGGGAGTAGCGCGCTGGACAATTTCCGCCATTCGTACGGCGCAACAACCTATGTTCTTCCATCGCACACCTAAGGAGCGTCCGCTTTTTACCTTGTCCGAAACGTTTTCTTACGATTCCCCTCGCAGCTATGGACGAAGGAGCGACTTCTTCTGTATGTTGTCAAGACTTCCAGGAGACTGCAATATGTGTTGATAGATTATGGCCAACATCAATATAATAACACAAATATTCTGATCATTAGTGCGATATAAGCAAGGAGAGTAGCAAATAATTATCAATATGCTTCATAGACAGTTAAACAAAGCCACTCCGTCTTTATAGAAGATCACCGCTACTTTAGCATATGTCGCTCTAAAAATGTTATACACCTTCTAATAAGGCCACGTGTGGATAACCTATGCTATTTTCAAAAGGCTTGAGCTGATTCTGAAATGATCATTTTTAAAATTTTTTACGCCCCATTTTAAAAGCATATGCCTTTATCTTAAATCGACTACGCTTTACAAAACGGTCATATCTTTTATGAATTTGCAATGTCGCTTCCAAATTAACTTTTCCTATGCTATAAATTCTACGCTCATTTTTTATTGTTACTATCTCGGCTACAGATAGCGTTGTCTAATGTACGGGTTTTCAAAGCAGATCAAACATGCTCTGTGTCCGTTTGGAAAAACCATGATTCCTTGGAAAATGCTTTTGAATTTTTAATTTTAGATTGACATAACGGAATGAACTTTTTAATTTCAACTTAAATTTTTTTTAATTTAGTTTTTACTTTTCTACACTGAAACCACGAAATGAAAATCTCAATAGTTTTCATATTAATCTAGGTCATCGCTTCATGCTGGTGTCAAGATGAACCGAGTTTCACTGTTCACCCAAGCCTGGTTGTCAGATTGCACATCGTGATTCGGGCAGACTAACTTTTGACATTGATAAACATACCAAAGAATATCCGATCTCATGCAAGTCCAATAGTACTGTCCTTAGCTGTCTTGATTTGGCATCCAGAAATTTGGGTAAAATTTTTTCTTTATCTTCTTGTGTAAGTGTATTTAAGTTGTGTAATTAACAAACTATTGTTTTAATTTGGCTGAGTTTTGCGTTATTATCTACCAAGAAATAAGGTTTTTCGATATTTTGCATGATGCAATCGAATCTAAAAAAAAAAACTTTTATTCAGATATCACAAATATCAGAATAGGATTGAAAAAATTGGAAAACAGGTTTGATGAAAAAATGGAGAGTTTCGGTAAAGAAATTTTTGCTCAGTGCCGATAGTTTCTTATTACAGTAAAATGCAAATTTTCCCACACTTTGTGATTTCTGTTCTGTTTATTTTAAGTTTTTATTTCAACCCTAAGTACTCGAACATACAGCCAACTGTTTAACAAAAAATCATCCTTCGAAACAAATGAGTGAAAGCTCCAAAAAATGTAAGAAAGTGAACTAAAGACCTTAAGCGATATTAATTCATAAGAATCTCCTTGTAGCTTTCATTGTTAGATTTGAAATAAACGATCTATTGAGGGAAACTACGAAACAGTCTGATAAGATCAGAGAATTGAAGAAGTTTGGTGGAAGGAAGGAAAGATTATTGCAACAGCGTGATGCTTGTTATACTGTAATTGCTAAACTAAGGGAAATGATTTGCAATTCCGTCAAGTCAAGTGCTAACCATCGCTATCAACATTAAATCATACTCGAGTTTTCAACGCTCTAAGTTATTCTTAATCTTTTTCATATTTTCAGTGCCGGAAGGTTTTTGGCAATAATACAGTTTTAGCAAAACGACAGAAATCTTCTATTGTTATGTCCCAATCATATTTTCAATATTGCAACGAATGTGTGTCTTGATCTACTGGATATTCATATTTTTAGACTTGGTTGAAATTCAAGAAATGAATGAAAAGTTGGTAGAAGAAAACAATAAGATGAAGAGAGGTGAGAACCATCAAAAGGGCCTGAATACTGTTGTTCTAGCTTATAGAGATGTTTTACATATTTTCTGGACTCTGGTAACTGCTATGACAAGCATGGCTATTTTAACTGCTGCTTTGAAATCCTTAATATAATATTTCATACTGAGCAGCTGAATGTTATTTTAAATGTTATTCTTTCATTAGATTTGATTAAAGTACAAGAAATGAATGAGGAGTTGAGAGATATCAACGAAAAGATAGAGAAAGGTAAAATATGTCGAATAATTTTCGTTATTGACATTGTAGTTTGCTGGGAAATATTTTAGTGCAGTGTCAGTACATTTACTGGGATATATTTCAGGGAAAATGGGACATCTCAGAAATCGTATACGTATCCCGTAAACATGATAAGAATTCTATTTGTAACATTTTTCAACAATCTGTAGGACCTGGGGATTTTGTGTTTGTCAGAAGTAAATTATTGTAACGTATGAAACAGGGGGCATTTTTTACAAAGTAAAATTTCTTACGAAATATTTTTTTGCAAAGTTGGCAGACAGTTTATGCAGCGAAAACATTCTCCCAAACTATTTAAGTAAACAAATGATATTTTTTTAAATTACTGCAACGAAACACATCACACGAAAATGCCTGCCTTGGCTGTAATATGAATGAAAAAAAAAACAGAAAACATTTCAACAGAACATCATTTTTCCGAAGGAATATCAGAACTATCGTAGAACTATCAGAGCTTGTTAAAAATAGCAAATATGCCACTAATTTTTCTTTTCTACCAATGAACAATTAAAAACGCTAGAGATTTGTAACGATTGAAACTCGCATAAAAGCGTTGTTGTTTTGGAAAGTGGTAGATATATGGAGGAGGTGTCTAATAATAATTGTTATATGATAATTTAGCGATATCCAGGATTGAACAAAGACTTGCTATTATGGAGAAGCCTCAGAAGCTTCCAAATAGTTCCGGGCAGATTAACAGACCAACAACAAAGACTCGAGGAACATTGAAACTAACTCCTCCTCCAGGTGAATAATTTATCCAATCCAAGTTGTAATTTGTGAATAGTTGATGTATCATTCGAATTAAAGCGAATATTAAACAAAACGATATCCCTACATTCGATGGAGCCGAAGCCGAGTAATGTCAGCAAGTTATAAATGTTATTGGATTTTCTTCTGCATAATAAAAACCAAAAAAAAACATTGCTCATTGTTTTATTGGCTTCATTACATTTTCTCAAGCCTGTTAGTTTGATTTGGGATATTGAAGTACTCTTTGAAGGTGCACCCTTTTCAAAACAAGGTATGATCAATATTTATTACTCGATAAATTTTCACATGTACAGGTATTTTATTTCAGAAAACTGCAAATTGAAGATTGAAAATATCTGTTATTTCGCTGTGATATATCATAAGCAGAATGTCAACTATGACAAAGCAGTTGATATCTGTAAGAAACGTAATGGAGAAGTTGGTTTGATTTGAAATGAAGAATCTTACAATGAGATTATGAATTACTTGAGAAAGAATATTCCAACGAAACAGACGTGGGTTCATATATATATGAGGATCAACTTTGATCCAATGGTTAGTATCATAAAGTTATTCCAATTATTCTCATATGTAGGAATATAAAATACGAGATGGGCAAAGTGTTAGTCAAAGATGTTTGAGACAAATTGGGTTAGTTCATTATCTACATCTGTTCAGGCGATATATTGAATACCCTTTTTTATCTGTTTCTGACTCCGGATAAATTTACTCAGAAGTTTTTTTGCAAAGTTTTTGATTGTCTTGGCCATAATGTCCATCGTTATTTGAAATTGTTACCCATATTAATTCCACCTCAAGTTCACAACTTGGGGCAAACCCAGCGTTGTAATTAAGCTTTTAATTGGCACATGAGCAACAACAGAACGCAAAATAACGAGGTGTCATATATTAGTGATATGCATTGCCAACAGGCTTGTCCATGGGACATATTTGATGTCCAATTCCATCTCGTAGCAATTAATGCTTGTTCCATCCCATCACATGGAACGTTTTTCATGGGAATCACATTTATTTGTGTCGCTCTTCCACCATGAATTAATTAATGGATACAATTATTGAAGAAAAGGAGGAGTGAAAACATTTGAAAGGTAAAAAGCATAAAGACTTAGGTTATCCATGACGTAATCAAGGTATGACACGACAAATGTCTCATGGAAAATACTTATGTGCTGTCTCTCATTCCATTCGCATAGTCAAGCCTGTGCATTACCACTAGCCCACTAGCCTACACTATTGACTCAAAATGATTGATCTTGTTTCTTTATGAAGTTGGCATTATTTTTACACTCGCTTTATCTTGCTGCTTCGTCGTACATTGGAGATTATTTATAGTCGTTTTTAACAACCTACTAATCAGAAGACTCTTGCTCTGAACTGCTTAAAGTTTAGTAATATAGTAATTGTGCAGTTTAATATATTCGGACAAATATTTACCAAGCGCATGAATATGAAGTTTAACATGATAACACGTGAGAGACTAGAAATACTTGCGTTCACATTTGATCAAGCATGGGTCGACAATAATATATCGCATTTTGACCGGGTTAAGCTTTGTGAGTCAATAGTTTAGGCCAGTGGTTCCCAAACTTTTTAGAGTTTGAACCCACTATTTTTTACCACAGCTTACGACTATTTAACGTCAATAAATTAATTAAACATCGATGGAGAAAACAAATTTATTTTCTCAAATTAAATTTTCAGTGAAGCTAGTCAGAGAGATGAGCTTGTTTCTTGCTATTTTCCATAATAGACTTGACATTTATTTCAATTTCAGATAGTTTTAGATGTAAAAAATTGAAAAGTTGCAGTTTATTTCGAAATTCGCTTTTAAATTTGCTTTGCCACCAATCCTAATAACCAGTATAATTGATCAAAGCTTTCTACATATTTTCACGACCCTCTGAGATCCCTCTTGCGACCCACCAGTGGGTCGCGAAACATAGTTTGGGAACCGCTGGTTTAGGCTAGTGGTAATGCACAGGCTTGACTGTGCGAATGGAATGGGAGACAGCACACAAGTATTTGAGACATTTGTCGTGTCATACCTTGATTACGTCATGGATAACCTTAGTCTTTGTGCTTTTTACCTTTCAAATGTTGTCTTCTCCCTTTTTTGCAATAATTGTATCAATTATTTAATTCATGGTGGAACAGCGACACAAATAAATGTGATTCCCACGAAAAATGTCCCATGTGATGTGATGGAACAAGCATTAACTGCTATGAGATGGAATTGGACATAAAATATGTCCCATGGACAAGACTATGGGCAATGCATATCACTAATTTATGACACATCGTTATTATGCGTTTTGTAATGCGATTTTAGGTAATTTATGAAATTAAATGGGCGATCAGCATAATCCCGTGATATATGTCATCCAATTATTTTCTTTTAAGACTGGTGACGTCACACCTGCAGATTCATTCATTAAATGGAGTCGGGATGGTATTCCATTCACGGGAATTGATTTTAAAGATCGTACAAATGTTTATCTCGATGTTAATTCTAAACCGAATTATCATGATCAAGTGATGGCGAATGCTGCTCCTACATGGGAGCGTAACGGAGTTATTTGTGAGATCTAATGATCTAATTAAATGTCTGCTTGATTGTATTTTTTCACTCTGGATCCATCATCAATGAAACATAAATCATTGAATCCTGATTTAAAATTTAAACGTTTGGTATTTGTAGTAAATACAGTATATAACAGTAAATATCAATTATTAATTTAAATTAGCATAATTAGTTAAACTAAATTTCGTTTGATGGAGAAATTTTCAATTTTTCGATTTGAATTTTTCAGTTCTGCAAACACTTTCGTTAAAAAATTGGATTTTAGTTAAACAAGAAATTTAAAGAACTAATTACCTATTAATAAATTAAGCTTTTGTTTGATATTTATTTGGCAAGGTTTAGACATTTAAATTTGATTTACTTACGTTTAGGAATATGAATATAGTGATGTTACAAATTTGCCTAATAAACAAGCAATAAATTTAGTTTCTGTGTAAAATCTATTGTTTTTCATAATGCTGTTTCTCATCGGGATCAGTTTGAGTACGGATTAGGTTCGTTAAATTTACAATAATTTATCTCGAAGGAACGCAAAGCTTGAAATTACCTGAATAGGTAGAAAAATAAAAAGATTTACCGACTCATTCTATGAAATTGTATGGCGTTTATTGACTTTGAGCAATGCTAAATTTGTTCAAGGTTTTTTTGGCATCGCATCCTAACACTTCCCTGATTCGATAATGCGACGGAAATGTATCAACCAATTAACAGAGAAGTACATTGCAGTAAGAGCATTAGAAATTTGGTATTATTGCGGTGTATTTCATGTACTCACACATGAGTGAAAAAAAGTCTTCTTTGAGCAAAGTTTCAGGCGACAAGAAGTTCTATGAACTAGAAGTTCTGAAACTATACAGAAATGTCTTGTTGAACTTATTCAGAGGTAAAAAAGACCCATCCTCTTAGAGAAGTTATGGGTGACCTTTGAAACGCGAAAAGTTACTGAAATAACATAGGATTATGGTGGCGTCGTACATGCACTCAAAAGTAAATGAGACTCTGAGCAAAATTCCGGGTGATCACTGAAGATCCAAAGGCTACTGCGACTATCAAAAATTAAACGTAAATGAATACCAGACTATTATCTAGTTATACTGCATTGGAAGCCCCCGTCCGATTCTTATTTCCCAATTGCTGCGGCAAAAGTTCCAACATGTGTTACATCGGTTAAAGTTGGGGGAAACAACTGTCGTTCTTGAACCGTTATCCTGCCCGCCACTCCCACGACCCCTATCACGATTCGAAAAATTGAAGCATGAAGGTCAACAAACTCCAACAAAAGAAGAGTTAGATTGGAAGATAAAAAAGCGGATTCAAAGACAATAGCGTTTATATAATTTGCAATGAGTGTGTACGTATTCTTGCCATACCCTTGACTAAAAGTAGAATAAGTACTAATGGAAGGTTACAAGATTTCTCAAAGCAAGGTCTTGAGACCTCAACTCAGTGCAAATCTTACTGATAGAAAAGTTACAAGTTTGCTAAAAGCAAAACCCTGAGCTCTCGATAAAAAGTGTAAAAATTATTAAAGCAAGGTCCCGAGCCTTCAACAAATAAGTGTAAAGAATATTAAAAAAGGAGTTGCCAGTTTGCATAAAGCAAAAATTTTGAGCCCTCAGCTAAAATCAAAAAGAATACTGATAGAAGAGTTGCCAGTTTGCTTAAAGCAAGATCCTGATTCCTCGACTAGAAGTGGAAAGAGTACTGATTGAAGAGTTAGAAGTTTGCTCAAAGCAAGATCACGAGCCCTCAGCTAAAATCAAAAAGAATACTAAAAGTAGATTGGCCAGTATGCTTGAAGCAAGAACCCGAGTAGTTATCTAAAAGTGTAAAGATTATTATTAGAAGAGATGAAAGTTTGATGAAATATTTTTTGAAAGTTAGAAAGAGATGAAATCCTGAGCTCACAACAACAGGTAGAAATAGTACGGATAACAGAGTTGCAAGTTTGCTCTAAGCAAGGTGTCGAGCCCTCAACTAAAAGTAATAAAATTACCGATAGAAGATGTGAAAATGACTGTTGATGTGTTAAAACGAAATTAACAAAGTTGAATCAGTCAAGATATTTGAAATCATTCTTCATAATATATTGATCCGATTTTTCCTTTTTATCGGACACGCAAAACAATTAGGAATATTTAGGAGATTTAGAAATATTTTCACAATTTTAGGGGTAGTCATTTATTGAAATTTGCCCATCTATGGCTAGAAGATTTACTTTCTCACAGCTTTGTATGTAGTGCACAGTAAATATTAGTGTTCATATCTTCTTTTTCTTAGAAAGCAATGCGAAATCCTAAAAAGCATAGCAGACTCGCGTCACAACTTGCAAAAGACAGATAAATGGCAAATGACATGAATGTGAGACTTATTGTTAAAGAGCTTCACAGGTCAAAGTTCAATTTCATTGACCACAACCTCACTCAGGACATAGAAATCTGGTTCCCAAAGACTACTGCTTATGAAACGGACATATCCTAATACAGCCTGAGTGTGTTATCTCCAACCGCTTGACATTGAAGAACTTACCAGTACAGCCCAATTTAATACACCCTGATTTATTACAGACTGGCTAACAGTTAAGGTTACGTATGGGAACAAAAAGTTGGTGAATAAGTGGGTCAGTTTAATAAACCCCAAGTTAAAAATGTATACGGTCCAGTCAAAATGTCTTCACTAACCGGCACGAAATTTTGTAATTCCCGACTGCAGCCTTATCATATACTTACTGCCAAGCATTTGAACCTGCGATACGAAGCAAAATGCCTTAACCGTTGATTTGAAGTTGATTTTAACCCTGTATTTTTTATTTCAGCCGTTTAAGTCTCAGGACGAGATTCCACATGAATAATATTTCATCTTTAATTGATTTTTTTTTTAAACTTTCCGTAGATAATTTATTTTATTGAGCAGAAATTTAATATCATTGGATTATGATTGGCCATCTGTTGGTTCTCACTAATCATAAGATAGACTAGGAGTTTCCCTGACAGTGTTGAATGCTTTTAAGTCCTATGTCAACCGTTCTCTACTGACATTTCCAATACGGGAATAACATTTAAAATTACTTTATATTTTTCATTGGTATTGCTTTATGGAATCTTGCATTGAGCAAGCTTGCAACTCTTCTATCAATAAGTACTCTTTCCACTTTATTTTGAGGGCTCGGCACCTTGCTTTAGGCAAACTTGCAACTCTTCTTTTATTACTCTTTCCACTTTTAATGTGGGTATGGGTCCTTTCAGTTGACTCTCAAGCAAAAACTACTATGATACATCCAATGGTTTTGGATTTCAAGCCTTTTTCCATGCATATTTGTTTTAAATTATACCATTGCACTTCCTTGCACGTTATAGCCAGTGCTTTAGTTAGAAAATAATAATTTGTACAAGTGCTTTAAGATTGTCAAACAGAAGATTTATGTTTTTATAATTCGTGTTAAATTTGGAATAATTTATCTGTTTGTATATTGAGCGTGTTATAGATGGGTGCAGTAATAATCACAAAGGAACGTTCTTGAGACGTTATTGTCCCTATGGGTCGTCCCAATAATTCGCGAACGTTTTGTCAGTTTTGAACTCCGGAGAAATGATAAAAAAATTTGTTGACAAACTATCGCAAACTTTGTGTAATTTTACGCTTATCTTTTAAAAGAATTTGCAAAGTCATAAACTAATTGTGTTCATTTTTTAATTACTCAATTACTATTGGATTCACCCAACTTTACTGTCGATTTTAATAGCATATGTCAACTTATATTTTAAAATTTATTGCGATTTTTCTAAAAATAGAATAATATATATTTAATTCTGCGATGTCATTGTCTATCCGATCGCGCCACAGCGCTAATTCGATTAAGATCTGAAACTGTCACGACGTAACGAGCCTATGCTTTTATATATATCGGGATGCGGTAAATTTTGAAGCATAAAAGCAACGCCATAGACACTATATCATCAGTATAGTTTAATATCGACTACATGCAGACAACTGACTGGTTTTTGGAATAGTTCGCAAGAATCTGTGTTTGAAAGGAAACTGTATGTGATACTGGCATTATTTTGAATTAGTTATTATGCGCTTTTGATATCGTTCAATTCTTCAAATGACTGAACTTGAGTTGTTGATAAAGTATCGGATAGTTTGGGCAATTTTACAGCTGACTTTCAATAGCAATTTAATATTGTAAACCTAAACAAAATACGATTGCTTTTTATTAATTACATGTAATTAAGCGTAAATTTTCCAATTCTTTTAAACTATGTAGTATTTGCAAAGATATCTATTTGCAATTCATTGCGATTTTATCAAAATAGAATATCGCGACAAACTAATATTATGTCTGCGATGTCATTGTCTAAGTCATGACATAGTAAAGGTCGCGCAATATCGATTATCTGATAGATCTGAAACGACGTCAAGACAAACCACAACGTGAATGCTTATATATTCGAATGTGTATATATACGGTAGTACCGTCGTATATACTTTTATATTACAATATAGTACGACATTGAACTTTGAAGTCTGCGATGTCATTGTCTATGTCATGACATAGTAAAGGTCGCGCAATATCGATTATCTGATTGATCTGAAACAACGTCAAGACAAACCACAATGTGAATGCTTATATATATATTCGAATGTGTATATATACGGTAGTACCGTCGTATATACTTTTATATTACAATATAGTACGACATTGAACTTTGAAGTCTGCGATGTCATTGTCTATGTCATGACATAGTATTATATATATAATATATTATATACGGTAGTACCGTCGAATGTGTATATTTTTCGAAAGAACGCGATGAAGCCTAATTAGGAAATTTTGATATCGATTGTATGGGGCAACTGGTTGATAGATTGATTACAGCGTGATGAAGAATAACTTTTTTACGAATTTACTATTTAAATAAAGTGCTATATTATGCACCGAGATTAAATACCAGTTAAATAGTTTTGTAAGAAGGACACAGAGAAAGTAGAGTTATTCTATCAATCTGGAAAGCGAAACACAATGAAATATACTTTTAAATTACAATATAGTACGACATTGAACTTTGACATCATCGAAAAATTTGACAGTGGCCAAATATTCTGTATTTCTACGCATTACCACGTTAGAGCAGTGGTAGCGGATCCTTCCTAAATTGTTCTCTGAGCTTATGACTGAGGCCGTGCGCATTTTAAAATTATACATCGCTTTATTAGGAACTAAGTTGGGGTTTATTGGATATTTTTGAAGAGCTGAGTTGGCGCCTATTGGATATTTCTGAAGAACTAAGTTAGCGCCTATTGGATATTTCTCAAGAACTGACTTGGCGCCTATTGAATATTTCTCAAGAACTAGCGCACTGGCAGTTTTATGTTTATATTTCCTACCATACGTTTATTTGATTATTTTGTGGACAGTTTATTGCCAATAGCCAAATAATATTTTTCTAAAATTAGATTTTTATGAAGCATATTTCTTGTGTTTTCAACGATAAGCTGTCGTGTGGGGTATTGTGACATCATAGATTTGGCGCTTATTGGATGTTTCTGAAGAACCGAGTTGGTGCATATCGGATATTTCTCAAGAACTACGCACATTGGCGGTTTTTTATTTTTTATTTTCCACCAAGCGTTAATTCGATTAGTTGGTGAACAGTTTATTGCCATTAGCCAAAGAATAGTTCACTGAAGAGCGATTTTCACCCAGCACATTTCTTGTGTAATCAATAACCAGCTGTTGTGGGGTATATATTTTGATATTAACACTGGCAGTTTACGCGGTGTGACTCATCGTACTAAGCGTTAGGAATACGCTCGCCACCGCAGGTCTGATTAATCTGCGTGGGTTCGCAGTATCGAATCCCATGCGGGGAGGGTTATGTGCGAAAGAATTTCTGGCCTCCTTGCTGCTGTTGGTTGGTTCAAGTAACCGCTTGTCGGTTACAGATTCCTCCACCATCAATCAAGTCCATGCTTCCGAAAAAAAAATAACTAGCTAATCCCATACCCGACATGAAATGGTAACCGGACAAGCGGCCGTGGTTCGCCATATGGTTAAGCCGTCTTATCGGCTTTCTTCTCTTCCGGTATAAATAGGTAAATCTATCCTATTTTGATTGTTTTATTTATTATTGATTTGGCTATATATGCATATGACTTGGCAGTAATTCATCACCAAAATGGCTGTATTTGGATATTAATTGGCTGTATATGTATATAACATTGACTGTATATGGATATTCACTTGGCGCTATATGTATATTTAGTTTGCGCTATTTGCATATTCTTGGCAGTATATGTATGACACGTTACCAACCCTATCGCCAATATCGGACAATATGTTGGGATATAGGACAGGATATAGATATTCAGAAATTTAACTTACTTGGAACGTGAAATTGGTAAATTATACAATAGGAAAGCAGATATCTTCAAAGAATAATTCGTGAAAAAAGCGGATTGAAATAATTCCATGATACATCGCCTCATAAACACCCTTCTATCGCGCTTGTGAACAACCTGTGTAGGTTTGTAGGAGATAATTATGTTTCAAGAATGCGACACGATAAACTAGTTCTATCCTCGCGTTGAACTGTGAGGGAAAGCTAGTTAGGTTGTCGACTTGTCGTTGTTAAATAAAATTCTATAAATGTTCAAACTATGACAACAAAAAACTGATCTTTTGTATAAAGCCCCACGCCACCAATGCAAAAATGTTAAATTTGAGAAAAAACCTCATTTCCATGTTTCAGATACTGCAGAGTGAGTTCGTCATGTCTTAAAGTAATACCGCGCTTTCTAACCCTGATATCGGTGAATTTCAACGTTACGTTTCAAAATACGAAAATTAGTAATTATTCAGTTAGTGTTAGGGTTAGGAATTATATAAATTTCAAGTGCATTCAGCATCCACACCGATTAGTTACTATTTATAATAATTTTATAGAACGTGCCTGAGCTATCTTTGCCCAACAATTCGCGAAGGTCTTGTCGGTTTTTGTTAGTTTGAACTCGAAAAAAATGATGAAAAAAAAATGCGGACAAACTTCTGCAAACTTTGGGTAATTTTACGTTTATCTTTTAAAATAATTTGCAAAGTAATAAACTAATTGTGTTCACTTTTTAGTTACTATTGAATTCACCTAACTTAACTGTAGATTTCAATAGCATATGTAAACTTATATTTTGAAATTCATTGCGATTTCTTTAAAAATAGAATATTGCAAAAACCTAAATTAAATCTGCGATGTCATTGTTTATCCAGATATCACCACATGACGCGACATCGCTAATCCGATTAAGATCTTAAACTGTCACGCTTCCATAAATATCCGAATGCAGTAAATTTTTAGCATAAAAAGTTCGCACTGGACTTAAGCATAGTTTTATATCGATTATATGAAGACAACTAATTGGTTTATACAGAATAGTTCGTAAGAATCTGAGTTTGAAAGAAAGAAACTGTATATTGATAGTGGCATTATTTAGACTTATTCCTTATGCGCTGAGAAGTCTTGATAATTCTATATAATCAGTTTTGAAACTTATCAAACGCAGCGACACCTGAGGGTACCAGAAGACTAAAATATAGGTTCGCAGTAGACTACAAATAATGTCAGGATTGCCACACTCGGAAAAATTCATGTAATAACAAAGTGTAGCGAATATTTTAAAAAGTATGGGTACAATAAACAAAGTTCGTCATGTTTGAATGGGCTATATCCATCATTGAGGATATTCCGTAATCAAAACGCAATGCCACGTCTGATATGGCTACTTCTTATCTGAATAGGATATTGCACTTCTCCAAAAACACTAAGCCATTCCTGGAAAAGGAGTTTTAAAAATTGCTACGTTTTTTTTTTATGAAGTATGCCTTTTTTAAATCGGCCGCGCTCTTTTTCTAAAATAAACGCTTTTTAGAAAATGCGTATAGCTTTTCTAAAAATGCAAGTTCTATTTTCAATGGGTTCTACATTCTTTCTAATTTTTTCAAAATCGCGCCAAAAACTATAGCACCGATTCATCTAAGCCTGGATTATGCAAAACGCAGCTAGTTTTCAAATAACTGAACTTGAGTTATTGATAAGTTATCGGATAGTTTAGGCAATTTTACCGCCAACTCTTGATAGCAATATGATATTGTAATCCTAAACAAAATACGATTGCTTTTTAAATATATGTGATTAAGCGTAACTTTTCTGTTGCTTTTAAATTACTTAGTATTTGCAAAGTTATGTTTTACAATTCATTGTGATTTCTTTAAAATAGAATATTGCGACAAACTAATATTAGCTCGGCGATGTCATTGTCTATGTGTCTATGGCATAGTAAAGGTCGCGCGATATCGATTATCTTATTTGATCTGAAACGACGTCACGACGTGAATGCTTATATATATATTCGAATCTGTATATAAACGGGAGTACCGTCGAATGTGTATATATTTCAACAAAAAAAAAGCAACGCGATGAAGCCTTATTAGAAAATTTTGATATCGATTATACGGGACAACTGGTTAATAGATTAGTTACAGCGTGCTGAAGAATGACTTGTTACAAATTTACTGTTAAATAAAATGGTTTATTTTCAACTGAGATTAAATACCATTTAAATAGTTTTGTAATAAGGACACAAAGAAAGTGAGTTATTTTTTCGATCTGAGAAGTTTAACAGACTGAAATATATATTCATATTACAATTTAATACGACATTAAACTTTGACGTCATCGAAAAAAATGAACAGTGGTCAAATATTCTGTATTTCTACATTAACAAGCCAGAGCAATGGTAGCGGATCCTTCCTAAATTGTCCGCTAGGCTTATGACTGAGGCCGTGCACATTTCAAAATTGTACACACCGCTATATAAAGTTAATATCATATCCATAAGAACTGTGATTCTGTTTTAAAATGACTTGTTTTTTCTTAAAAGGTTGTGTCTTTTCAAAAGAGTTATATCACTACTAAACTTGGTCATTCCTACATAAGCTTTGTAGTTTCTACAATAATAATTTAGAATTTACACTGCGCAATAATAAGAATTTGTTCCACATTAGAATAACCCTATATAACAAGTTTAAAACTTTTCTTCATTCAGTCACTACTTAACCACACTGGAACCACGAGATGAAAATCTCAATCGTTTTTATCTTAATTTACGTCATCGATTCATCCTGGTGCCAAGATGAAACAGTGTTTCACTGCTCTCCCAAGCCGGGTTGCCAGATTGCACAATGTGATCCGGTTGCTGTAGGATGGAACAGACCAGGTTTCAACATTGATAAACATCTGCAAAACAAAGAGTTTCCGATTACATGCAAATCTAAGAATACTCCACAACCTCAGAATACTGCCAACTTGTTTCCTTTGGTATCAAGAAATATTTTAGGTAAGTTGTTCATTTACTGTTTAACATACTTGAAGGCAAAGCTATCTCACCAGTGGCGGCGCGTCAATAGGGCCAACCGGGGCCCGGTTATTTTTTCGGTATAATAAAAAATATTCGAAAAATACCTCAATATCGGTTGCACAGACTGTCTACACTAGCCATATTCTCCCGACATGGTTCATTTTTCGCTCGCAAAGCCTTCGCCGAACGTCGACGGGGCGACGCCGATTTTGCCCCGGTTGCTCATTGTATATCGTATGCTCTCTTTTATCTTCCACTCGCCGCGTTTGTCTCGTTTGTTTTCTGTTTCTTTTACTAAATCATCGGGGCCGATCGGGGCTAGCCCCGAAATTATGACGACACAATGCTGACGTTTCTTACAACAACGTGTTGACATATTCACGCATTCCTTCTCGTTCGTTGGTTGCTTGAAGAGTTGATAGTTTCCTCGCCTTCGTTTTTGTCGCTTGTTTCGCTATTTGAATCAGTTAGAGACCTTTAGTCCATTTGCTTTCGATTTTCCACATTCCTTTTGAGCTCCTCACTTCTTTCCGGCTTCGCATTTCTTAGCCTTAGACCTCATAATGAATAAGGTTGATGCACTACTTCGCACTCCGTTTTCGCAGCTACCGCTGGAACAAAAATTAAAGGTACAACGTCTTGGGCCTTATCAACCAAAAACTTGTTCACTGGAACAATCCCATGACGGAGGAAAGCGTCGGCGTACATTCTGCGCAGAACCTTGGTATAAAAAACACGAATGGTTGTGTTACAGCGAGGACCAAAATGCACTTTTTTGTTTTTATTGCCTACTTTTTGCTACCGCCCGTGACTCACGTTGGTGTAAATTTGGTTTTAGAGATCCTAAACATCTTTCCGAGCGTGCCAGGGATCATCAATCTTCTATGGAGCATCTGGACAATGCAGTAAAATACCGAACATTCGGAAATGTTAATATAGCAGCACAGTTGGATGAAGGACGCGCGGTTTCTATTCGTCGGCACAACCAAAACGTCGAGAAAAACCGCCATGTTCTCGGTCGATTGATAGATGTTTTGAAGTTCATTGGTTGTCACGAGCTGTCCCTTCGTGGGCACGATGAACGGGCTGGCTCTTCTAATAGAGGGGTATTTTTGGATATGGTGGAGTACACCGCATCCCTAGATACAGTATTGAGAGATCATCTTGATGCCGCAACTGTTTCGAAAGGGCATCTAAGGATATCCAAAATGATTTGTTCGACTCAATGTATAAAATTTATTTACAACATTTGGCTCTGGAAATTGAGAATTGCCAGTTCCTTTCGATTCAGTCTGACGAGACAACTGACATCACGTGCGTTTCCCAACTGGCTGTGATTTTTCGGTATGTGAAAGATGGTAAACCTACCGAGCGATTTCACAGCTTTGTACCAATCGTTGATCGCACGGCTTGCGGGATATCGGCTGTACTGAAAGAAGTGTTACAGGCTTACAACGCGAAGTCAAAATTGATAGCTAAAACTTATGACGGCGCGGCAGTCATGAGTGGGTCGAAACATGGTGTTCAAGTTTATATAAAAGAAGGTTTTCCTCATGCGCATTTTTTACATTGTTATGCACACCAATTTAACCTCGTTATTGAAAATATGTGTCTTGATACCACTCTCGTCCGTATATTTTTTGCAAATGTTTCGGGGTTTTCTTTATTTTTTTCCGTTTCGCCGAAGCGCTCTGACCTCCTTCGCCAGATATGTAGCCGCCGTCTCCCAGCTTGTGCACCAACACGTTGGAACTTCCAATCACGCGTGGTGCAGGGCGTGTCCGAAATTAGGTCTGAGCCTATTGAGTGTTTCAATGGCATTCAGAGCTTTCCGGTTTGGGACGAACGCTCTGAGAGGGAGGCGGCAGGTCTAAAGCGTCTGCTAGAAGATGTTGAGTTTTCATTTTTTACTCGCTTTTTTCTCCACAATATTCTATCACGTGGATGTATTATACGGCGCATTGCAGTCAAGGCTAATGGATGGAGCGTCTGTGCAATCGTGTATTTCAGACTTCTGCGATGCTGTATCTCGTATCCGGGAAACAATAAAATACGACGACACATGGAGTGCTTCTTTACGCCGCGGGCAAACAACGCAGCGTTTGATTTTGTCTGCAAAGGAATGCTGTGACATTCTGGTGAATCAAATAGGCGATCGTCTGCGCACTGAACACCTTGCCGCGTTCTCTTTGATGAACCCCAAAAATTTTTCAAAATTTGCACGTCAATTTAGTATCCATTTGTTGGCTACTGTCTTCAAATTTTACTCCATGATAAACGTGGGTAAATTGGAAAATGAATTGCGATGTATGTACACCAATCAAACTTTTTTGAACATCACATCAACTTGCGCGCTCTAAGGGTTCCTCATAGATAACACTCTAGTTAACTACCTTTGCGGCGTCTGCAAAATTTCTGGACATCATTTTGACGACGCCTATTTCTTCCGCCGACGCAGAGCGAACATTCAGCACGCTGAAGCGTATTAAAACGTATCTCAGAAACACAATGAAGCAAGATAGATTAAATTCCTTGGCTGTTTTATCCATTCACAGAGACGTTATTTCTGGGATGCATGACTTTAATCAGCGCGTTATTGAGCATTTTGCTTCCAAGAAACCGCGGCGTGTTGCATATATGTTCAAGCAGTAGAAGTGTAGCAGCATATATATCTATGAGTGAGCGACGCATGTCCTTATCTTTGCATTAACTTTCCATGCTTCATAGTAACGTTTTAAACCTTATTTTAGGTTTTGTCTGCTTTCCCGAAGTTTCTGTTAATATGTCATTGTATTTATCTGGGTAAATATTGCCTTTCCTTCTAAAAGAGGTTTCAAAATAAACTATGTCTATATTTATTAATCCCTTGACTTGGACCGGTTTTAAAGACACTTTCTTATCGTTAAAAATTGTCGCTTTTGCCGATTGGTTGTTACCGATGGAATGGTTTTTATACTCATAAAATGATGGGAGAACTTACAGCGCTCATCCTGTCCCCGTAGATGGGGGTGACTTGGTCCCGCAGTAGCTTGCCCCGGTTGTCAAAATGACCACGCGCCGCCACTGTATCTCCTCATATCAAAGACGTTGTTTGTCATAGATTGAATACATCACGCCTATTGATGAGAAGTCTTGGGTGTGGTTTGAGTCTAAAACTACTCTATCATACTGTTACGTTTCCCCCTGCTCTCTAAATCCACTATGACAACAGGTATTGCAACTCAATATCAAAGTCAGATTCAAAAACGAGCATCATATTTACAACTTGTGTGATATTGACAACCGATACTTTTATCAATGGCGATTGTGCGTTCATTTTATGTTTTCTGACATTATAGCCAATTAATTTTGTTCTGAGTCAAGGCTTTAGTTATGCCTTAAATTTTATTATTTTATTACAATTTTAAGTGAGTCAAAGATTCAGTTAGGCAAAATTCACTAACTCTAATTAGCTTTTACTGTTGCAAGCCTGGCGTCAATTCGCACTCACTAACGCTTAAATATATATAGTTTCATAAACTTTGAATATATTTCAGTATCTGCTGTTACTTTGCGCAGAGAAGAGTCTCCTTACTTTTGATTCAGTACTCAATTCGAATACGGGATTATTTTTGCAACAATCATTTCTGTTTATAATATTTCAACCAAATCTTTGTATCATTAAAACACTTGGAATAGTTTTCATAGTTCTTACTTTTTATTCAGATATTGGAACTATCAAGTCGGAATTGAAACAATTGGAAGACAACGTCGTTGAAAACAGCAGAAACCTCGATCAATTTGAGCATAGCATGTCAGGTGAAAAGTGACTACATGCTTTTGCCACTCCGTTTGTTGTGACACATGATCTTATAAGTGAAATTCTGATTGTCTTACAGAAATTGCTCTGAATTTTGAAATTGAATAAGAATTTTTCATAGAAAAAGAATTTGAACCTAATTTTTTTTGCAGATCAAAAAGCTAACAATGAAATCAAGAAACAATCTGATGAAATTCGCAATCTTCGTGACAAGGCTCTTCAGCAATCTGGACAAATTAATGATGTACTGAGAAAGTATGCAAAGCAATCTATTGAACTGAATGAACTTAAAATGGAAAATGTGAAACAATCTACCGAAATATCTGATTTGAAGAAAGGTTGGTGAATTACATGATGTGACGAGGGTCTCAGTAAAAATTACTCAATGAATTGAATAAGTAGCTCACACTTGAGAATGAATTGGATCACAAAACAATTTCAGGTTTTACATTTCAGAGATGTTACCGCCGCAAGTCTCTTGCGTTGGTAGTTAGGATACTTAGTGAATTTGAACTTACCCTAATAAAATCATTTCGAATTTGAAATAGTCGAACTGAGGTTTGGAAGCTGCAGTTTTCGCAATTTAAATAATCCGGATTCCTTCTCTATGGATGCCCCTATATGTTTATGCAAGCATAGCACTTTCATGGCTTCTATTCATTTTTTCGCATTCGAGAACTACTATGACAAACGTTTTTATAACTGCTGTTTTCAGAGACAATATATGAAATAAAATAAAATGCATTACTTTCTCACTAGATTTGGCCGATGTACAAGACTTGAATAATAAGTTGATAAACGACAACGAAAAGATGGAAAAAGGTGAAATATGTTCACTAAAATTTTTTCTTGACAACATAATAGGATTTTCATGGAGCATTTCTTAAAGGTTGTAAGTATCCGAGCAATATATTGAAAAGCGAAGAACCGCTTTATCAAAATGACACTGCTATTCGTAGCATTTGTTAACAATCTCTAAGATCTTGGGATTTTGTGTTTGTCAGTAAAGAAGCATTATAAAGTATGAAATTAAAAATATTTCATGGCAGTTTTAATGAAGCGAGAGCATTATTCCAATAACTTTATTTGAAGATGTGATATTTCGTGAAACAACTGATACAAAACACAGAGAGCGAATAAGCTTATCCTGACTGTAATTTGAATTTACAAAAAACAATGACATTATTTTACCGAATGACTGTAAGAACTATTGTGAGCCTGTTTAAGATTAGTACACGTGTTCGATTATTTTCAGCTCTATACTCTAACTATGAAAAACGCTAGAAATGTGTGAAATTGCGTGGCTGAAGTTTTATTGTATTAGCAAAAAGTAAATAGATCATGTGTAATATTAATATTAACATTTAGCGATATCCCGGATTGAGCAAAAACTTGCTGTTACGGATAAGTCTCAAATGCTTCCAAGTAGATCCGAGCAGATAACTAGACCTACTCAAACAACATTGAAACCAACTCCTGCTTCAGGTGAATACTTTATTCAATCCAAGTTGTAGTTTATGAATATTTTATGAATAATCAACTTTAAAGTGGTCATAAATCAAAACGATATTTCTAAATTTGATGTAGCCGAAGCCGAGTAATGTCAGTAAGTGATAAATTTTATTGGATATTCACAACCAGAAAACAACAGACGCATTGCGTTATTGGCTTCATTGCATTTTCTCATGTCGGCAAGATTGATTTGGAATATTAAAGTTTTGTTTCAAGGTACCTGGTGCTTCTTCCACAATGCAACGATTGATTCAGCTCTTCCATTTCAGAAAACTGCAAATTAAAGGTCAGCAATATCTGCTATTTCGCTGTGATACGTGGTGAATATTATGCCTACGCCTACGACAAAGCAGTTGATATTTGTAAGAAACGTAACGCAGGTCTTGGTTTGATTCGAGATGAAGAATCCTACAGTGCGGTTATGAATTACTTGAGAAGTATTTCAAAGAGAAGGTCGTGGATTAATATCTGGACAGGAATTAAGATTGATCCAATGGTTAGTATCATATAGTTATGTCAATTATTCTCATCTGTAGGAATATAAAATATATTACGAGATGGGCAGAGTGTGAGGTGGTGAGACACGGTCAAAAATGTTTGAGACATCTTGGGTTATTTTATCATCTACAACAGCGCAGGCGGTATATCGAATACATTTTTTAGGTTTTATCTGTTTCTGAATCCGAGTAAATTTACTCAGAAGTTTTTGATTGTCTTGGCGTTAATGTTATCCGATATTTAAAAATTATACCAATATTAATTCCTCTTCAAGTTTACAACTTGGGCCTCAAACACAGCGCTGTAATGAAGCTTTGGAAATGGTAAATGAGCAAGCAAAAAAAAATATTGCTATATCTTAAATGATTTGCAATGCCACCAGTCTTACCACCAATATTTTATGAGTATCCCATTCATTTATGTCGGTGTCCCACCATAAATTAAATAATAGATACAAGTATATGAAGAAAATAGAGATGAAAAACATTTGAAAGGTAAAAATCATAAAGACTAAGGTTAGCTCTGACGTAATCAAGTTGCTATGACACGGTTAAAGTTCTATGTGAAATACAAATGTGCTGCCCCATCCCATTCGCATGGACAAGCCTGTGTTTTACCACAAGTCTAAACTATTGAATCGCGCTGCTTGGCCCTGTTTCTCTATGAAGTTGACATGATCTTTACATTCGCTTTGTATAACTTGCTGCTTCGTCGTACATTGGAGATTATTTTTAGTTGATCCGCAACAACCTATTCATCTAATTCTATCAGAAGACACGTTTAGCACTCACTATCTCAGTGCGGGACAATTTGATTGCGGCCATTTTCGCATTCATGCTTCCAAACTTTCTTCGTGTTGCATCTGGTTTTGGCCTGCTTTTCGTCTATTTTAGCACCGATTTCTCCGCATATGGATGTATATGCGACACTTTCTGGATATTCAAATACAATTAAATTCAAGTTGGGAATTTAGAGCCTGATGTGGATCTCGTTCTTGAGAAAGTTTGGTTGTTCATGCGATTACGCAATATATATATGTGAAAGCAATTGTTTTTGCCGGTTTCATTACATTTTAACCCACGCACATTTGAACCCGTAATTTGAAGCCACGACAATTGCACCTGACACCCATGAATTCTAATCTATAGGTTTTAGCACCCTCATATAGATTGAACCCGCGGATATACGGGTGCAAATGTATGAGTTCAAATGAACGGTCACCCTTTTCGACTGATATCATAATAAAAACGCAATAACTTCCACGGGAAACATTTCACCTAAGTCTTCGGTTGAGAGCGAAGCACACTTTAGTTGGTACTATCGTAGGGTGCGTACCAGGTTGGGGTTAGGTAATAATTTTTCTGATTTACCTTATTTTTTCTGATTTACCTTATTTTTTCTGATTTACCTTATTTGCGTTCTATCACGAGTTCGGGTACTGTTTGTGTTATCCAGATTCCCTGCCCATAGGTTTCAGTCCTTTCACAAAACTTGATGTAAAGTAGGCGAACAGAATTAGTTACCTACATATTGGTAGACACATTTCTGGAGCTCCCTTTAGTTCCATTTAGATGCCACGCAATGATATTGAGATCGCCACGCAAAATACTTACGGCGATATAATATGGCCAAATACTAGTGAATGGGGAAGCGATTCCGAAAAGCCATCTTGGTTAATGTTCTGTGGTCGTTATTGTTCGCTTTTAACTGATACGTTGGCCATATTGTTAATCCACGACATATGCAAATTGAAAAAAATAACCAAACTTGGAACCGTATGGTGGGCTGGGATATATTAGCGTTTGATACATCATGAAAAACGAATCAAGATCGGGAGAATATGCAAGAAAAATCGACGTAAATGGTCAAATCCCATAAGGAAATGCATTACGCATCTCGGAAAAGTTGGAAGTCTATCGACTAAACAAGCGAGTCTTCATTTTGGTCCCGCGGAAATGAGAAAGAATCCCATTCTTTATTTATATATCTCTGTGGTTGCACTGAACTGCTTCAAGTTTTATCTAACAGTAATTGTGCAATATTATAGTTTTGGAAAAGCCTTCGCCCAGAGCATGAACATGAAGTACTACATGGAAAGGCAAGAGAGATTAGAAATATTTGCATTTGCTTTTGACCAAGCATGGATCAATGATAATATGTATTGTTTCACCTAATCATCAGAAGACTGGTCTTGCACTGAACTGCGTAGAGTCATAAAGGAATTGTGCAGTGCAATAGTTTTAGACAAATCTTTACCAAGCGTATGAACATGAAGTTTTAAATATTATCATATGAGAGACTAGAAATACTTGCATTTACATTTGCCCAAGTATGGATCGATAATAATATATCGTATTTTGATGAAAAATTTCATGAAAAACGTCATTTATGACTATAAATGCGTGATCATGCTTGATTTAGTGATAAACGCCATCTGATTTTCTTTAGACTGGTGACGTCACACCTGCATATTCATTCACTAAATGGTCTCCAGGTTATCCAAAAACGGGAATTGAATATAAAGATCGCACAAATGTTTATCTCCATGTTGATGCATACCAGAATCGTCGTCAAGGGATGGTGAATGGTCCTCCTACCTGGGAGCGTAATGGAGTTATTTGTGAGATCCTGATATAATGAAATGTCTGTCTGGTTGTATTTTGTTCCTTTATTATCAATGAAATATAAATCTGTGAATTCTAATTGAAATTTATACGATTAGCCTTACGCTGATCCATGTCGTTATCACAGCTATAATAAGGTAAATTAAATTATGATCATTTTTAAACTGTTAATATTAAATTCATCTAAGCGTAAAGATGATTCCTACTTTTTGAAATTTTCCAACAATTTATTCAATATCATATTTTATCGGGGGATTTTTATAGGGTTAATTCAAAAAAATTGTTTCTTTTTGTTGATCTTACTATACTGAGTGGACAAAGGCCTAATTTGAGTAAAGTTTGAAGATTTATTTGCGTGATTTTGGAATTTGAGAAATTTTTAATCATAATAAAATCAGCTTATGTGCAAAATCTTTGTTTTTTCTGCTTATGTTCCTCAGAGGAATCATGTTGATCACGAAATAGGTTTGTGAAATTAGGATAATTTATTTCGTGAGAACACAAGGACTGGAATTAATTGAATGAGCAAAAAGATGAAAACGTTTACCGAATTGTTTGAACAATGAGTGCTCACATAACATATTTCGATCGTGGTGTCAGATCGTCTATACAAGTTAATTTGAAACCCGTCGCCAGTTTTACTACTTGACAAATGGTTACCAAAAGTTCTACTGGCCCGAAAACGAAACTCAGTCGCATTCTAAACGCCGTTTTATTCACTTAGACAGGGCTAGATTCTATTATTTAAATATTGATGAAAATACCGCAAAATGAATACCGGCTGTGCAAATCATCGCAAACAATGAATGAATGAATATGATATGATTTGTATCTTTTGTTTCCGGTAGTCCTCCGTTTTTCAATGACAGTGACAATCACCAATTTTTGACAATATGATGGGATACAGGACAGGATATAGATAGTGAAAAATTTAACTTACTTGGAATGTGAAATTGGTAAATTAAACAATAGGAAAACAGATATCTTCAAAGAATAAATCGTGAAAATAGCGGATTGAAATAATTCCATGATACATTGCCTCATAAACAACCTTCTATCGCGCTTGTGAACAACCTGTGTAGGTTTGTGGGGATACTTATGTGCAAGGGTTTCAAGAATGTGGAACGATGACCTCATACTCACATACTGAGACAAATAGCAGAAAAATTTGAATAAATTAGAACCGTTGTGATCAGATGAAATTGGCATCGTTTCTGACAAGATGTTTAACCTCTTATTTTGTCCGTCCCGCCGGAGTTCAGTTTCACAATTTGACAAAGATAGGATTAAAGCTTTGTGCAAGTAGACACAAGTGCGTGAAGATTTACTATGTTTTTGGAAAGACCGGAAATTTTTCAGAACGGATAAATTTAATACACCTCAAAGTTAAGTATAAAAACAAAGAGTTGGTAAATGAGTGGGTACTAAGATACATCCAGTGGTTTCGGATTTCAAGCCCTTTTTCATGCATATTTGTTTTCAACTTAATTCATTGCACTTCCTTGCACGTTATTTTTTCCTCCATATCCTCCAGTCACGCTCCAGTGGTTTTTTAAAGGCTTCCGAGACGTCGTATCGAAAATGTAAAGACATGGGCGTGGCTAGAAAAATTATCCGAATCATTTGTAAGTAGAATTTGGTTCCTCACACGCCCCAGTGATTTTGGCCTGTTGAGGGTCTCTGAGAGATTTTGGAATCTGAAGAGATGAATATGACTGCAAATATTGTTTGAATAATTTGTAAACAGAGTTTTGTTACTCCCCAGTCACGCTCCATTGATTTTATATTATATCTCGAGAACGGTAATAGGTAGAGATGCCATATTTAGGTGATACAAGGTAATTGAGGTCAAGTTTCGTCACTGATGAGTGATCACAGACACCAAAATTGATAAAAATCGACTTCAATTAGTGGTGACCGGTTTATGATGTGTTATTGGAACAAATCAACGGTCAAAAGAATTTGGGGGTAGCACGCTGGACGAATTTATGTCATTCGTCAGGCGCAGCGACCTTCGTTTTTTTCATCGCACACCGAAGGAAAGTCCGCTTTTTAACTTGTCCAGAACTTTTTTTTACGATTTCCCTCGCAGGTAGCAACAAAGGAGCGACCTCCCCTCGGTGGCTTTAGGAGACAGAAATATAGGCTGATAGATTATGTCAACGTCCAATATGGACATACTCTGGAAATTTCGGACAATAACAAAAAATTTTGTATACAAGGGGAGATAAGATGAGAAGAGGGCAAGCACACAATGTGCTTTTTATGCCATTTAAACAAAGCTACCCCTTATCTATAGATGCTCATCGCTACTATAAGGATATGCTGTTATAAAATTATATGTCCTTTTTAATATTGCCATATTGCGTGTGGATAAGCTATGCCATCTTTAAAAAGTCTAAGCCGATTCTGAGAAAGATCATTTTTAAGGTTTTCTACGCATCTTTTAGAAAAAATATGCCTTTGCTCTAATCGACCACGTTTAGTAGGATTAAACGCCTTTACAAAACGTCCATGTCTATTATGAATTTTCAATGTCGCTTTTGAATGATCTTTTCTTATTCTATAAATGCTAGTATGCTACGCTCCTTCTGAATTTTTACTGACTCGGCTACAAATAGCGTTGTCTGATGTATGTAGTTTTCGAAATAAATCAAACTTTGCCTGCGCACGTTTGACATAACTTTTTATTTCTAATTAGAATTTTTCTTCATTCATTAATACTTTACTGAAACTACACTGAAACCGAGAGATGAAAATCTCAATCGGGTTTTATCTTAATTTACGTCTTCGCTCCATCCTGGAGTCAAGATGAAACAGTGTTCCACTGCTTTCCCAAGCCGGGTTGCAAGATTGCACAATGTGATCCAGTTGCTGTAGGATGGAACAGACCAGGTTTCAACATTGATCAACATCTACATGACAAAGAGTTTCCGATTACATGCAAATCCAAGCTTGCGCTACATTCTCGAAATACTGCTGACTTGTTTCCTTTAGTTTCCAGGAATATTTTAGGCAAGTATGATAGTTGTTGAAGAACCTCGTTCGATTAGATATAAAAACCTATGAAAACATTGGAAAGGATACCGTTTACAATTTTTATTTTAGGTTATATAATAAAAATATTTTTTTTATCCGGTAGATCTGAATCCATAAACATATAGGACAGCATAGAACATTGAGTGCAGAATCAAATCTTTGCATTTGGACATGGCATCAAAGTGTTATCATTTACCAACGATTATATTTGTAATCTGATAAAATGATATAAATTTATATTAATGAGTTTTCTATCTTCATCCAGATATTAGAAATATCAGATCAGATTTAAAGGAACTGGAAGAAAACTTCAAAAATAAAATGGAAAAAATTGATGTTTCTGGAAATGACGGTTAGAATCATTGACAAATAGCTAGGAATATGTCCACAAATACTCAAATGTATGTAAAGTTTCTTTAAAAAGGTTTGTGGTCCTAAAGAAAATTGAACTGAAATTCAAGATGTTTAAAACAGAGTTTATTTTTCAACAGCAAGTGGCAACAAGTTTGAAGAACAATCAGCAAAAATTAACAAACTTGAAGGGAAGGTTGAAAAGCAATCTGGCGAAATGAAGAAATTGAAGAAAGGTTAGTTATATATTCGTCTACAGATGAGAGTGTATTAGCTGAACCATTGAGAACAAATCAAAATTATGAAAATAGAATGATAAACTTTTATGAAACACGAGGGAAATAATTCAAATCGTGTCTATTAGAAATGTTCAATGAATACAGTTCACGCTTTCGTTGAACCTATTAAACGCAAAGTATCAGTGTCGACCCCTCTAACATTGACAATCGTGATTGTGAGACTCAATTGGCAGCTGAAATCGGAGAGTGCGGTACAAAACGCAACAAAAACTGCGCAACATTCTATTGAGATCAAAGATTTGAAAAAAGGTTGTTGCACATTTCTGACTGGTGAAGTTTTTTTTAGTCTCTTTTCTAGTATTTGAACCTGATGAAGCCAAAGGTTTTATTGCGTCAAAGTAATTAATTTAGCAAAGTCAGAATCTAATATGTTTCGAATATGTTGGGTCACAAATGCAGTTCTCTGAGAGTTGGGTTTTGCAGTCGTGGAAAATCATTCAATATCTCACTCGACTCAGAAGTGCTCTGAACTCTCTCCGACTTTTTGAATATCCATGTATTTATAAAAAGCTACACTGACTGACTCAATATTATATTTCATTTCTTAGATTTGGTTGAAGTTCAACAGACGAATAAAATTTTGGTGGAAAAATTGTTTGAACAAAAGAAAACAAGCGACGAAATGAAGAAAGGTAAATTAAGTAAATTAATCGATGAGGATATGATCCATTAAAGCTAACAATCATGATAGGTAACTACTATCACAAAAACGTTTTTAAGCTGATGTTTCACGAACAATATACGGAACAAAGAATATTAAATATTGTATTCTGAACTTCTAAATGTTATTTCTTCATTAGATTTGGTTCAAGTTCAACAAACAAATATAAATTTGATAAAAGAATTGGATCGCATGAAGAAAACCATCGATGAGATATCGAAAGGTATTTTTATGTTATTTTAGATCACCGGAATACAGGCAAGCGCAATAGTTGATAAGTTACAAAATAGAAAACCGCTTGCTCAGGTTAGCAGTTTTTAAATTAGAAACTTTTTTTATTCATATTTTCCCACGAACTAATTTATACCAAAGTATATTTTCAATTAATTGAGCGGAAAGTGCGCATGTTTCTGGCTTTTGAATGGAAAAATTGTAGGAAACCGGTCTAAATGACATTATTTCCACGACGGACTACCTTTTTGAGCCTGTCTAAGAACAATAAATTTGAAAAACAACAAAGACTGACACAACATTGGAACTGATTCTTTCTCCAGTTAAGTACTTTATCCAATATAAGTTGTAGTTTATGAATATTTGACGAATTATTCGCATTATATCGTTTATCCAATATTGCATTTTTTTAAATTATTCAATCCAGGAAGAATATGAGCAATATATGCATTCCCAAATACGACCAGATGAGTCGACTAATTTGATCAGATTGGAATATATTGAAATATTGTTAGAAGTTCCTTTGCTTCTTATTTGTAGCAACGATTTTTTGAAAAACATTACTTGTTTGATTTTGAATTTTCAAATAAATTGTTGTTTCATTTCAGGAAACTGCGAACTAAAGGTTGGAAATAACTGCTATTTCGCTGTGATACGTGATGATATGGATGTCAACTACGACAAAGCAGTTGATATTTGTAAGAAACGTAACGCAGATGTTGGTTTGATTCGAGATGAAGAATCTTACAATGCAATTGTGAATTACACGAGAAGGAATATGCCAAAGGAAAAGAAGTGGGTTCAAATATGGACAAGAATTAAGATTAATCCAATGGTTAGTATCATATAGTTATGTCAATTAATCTCATCTGTAGGAATATAAAAGATATTACGAGATGGGCAGAGTGTGAGGTGATGAGACACGGTCAAAAATGTTTGAGAAATCTTGGGTTAGTTTATCATCTACAACAGCGCAGGCGGTATATCGAATACATTTTTTAGGTTTTATCTGTTTCTGAATCCGAGTAAATTTACTCAGAAGTTTTTGATTGTCTTGGCGTTAATGTTATCCGATATTTAAAAATTTTACCAATATTAATTCCACTTCAAGTTTACAACTTGGGCCTCAAACACAGCGCTGTAATGAAGCTTTGGAAATGGTAAATGAGCAAGCAAAAAAAAATATTGCTATATCTTAAATGATTTGCAATGCCACCAGTCTTACCACCAATATTTTATGAGTATCCCATTCATTTATATCGGTGTCCCACCATAAATTAAATTTTAGATACAAGTATATGAAGAAAAAGGAGAGGAAAAACATTTGAAAGGTAAAAATCATAAAGACTAAGGTTAGCTCTGACGTAATCAAGTTGCTATGACACGGTTAAAGTTCTATGTGAAATACAAATGTGCTGCCCCATTCCATTCGCGTGGACACGCCTGTGTTTTACCACAAGTCTAAACTATTGAATCGCGCTGCTTGGCCCTGTTTCTCTATGAAGTTGACATGATCTTTACATTCGCTTTGTATAACTTGCGGCTTCATCGTACATTGGAAGTTATTTCCAGTTGTTCCGCAACAACCTATTCATCTAATTCTATCAGAAGACACGTGTAGCACTCACTATCTCAGTGCGGGACAATTTGATTGCGGCCATTTTCGCATTTATGCTTCCAAACTTTCTTCGTGTTGCATCTGGTTTTGGCCTGCTTTTCGTCTATTTTAGTACCGAGTTCTCCGCATATGGATGTATATGCGACACTTTCTGGATATTCAAATACAATTAAATTCAAGTTGGGAATTTAGAGCCTGATGTGGATCTCGTTCTTGAGAAAGTTTGGTTGTTCATGCGATTACGCAATATATATATGTGAAAGCAATTGTTTTTGCCGGTTTCATTACATTTTAACCCACGCACATTTGAACCCGTAATTTGAACCCACGACAATTGCACCTGACACCCATGAATTCTAATCTATAGGTTTTAGCACCCTCATATAGATTGAACCCGCGGATATACGGGTGCAAATGTATGGGTTCAAATGAACGGTCACCCTTTTCGACTGATATCATAATAAAAACGCAATAACTTCCACGGGAAACATTTCACCTAAGTCTTTGGTTGAAGGCGAAGCACACTTTGGTTGGTACTATCGTAGTGTGCGTACCAGGTTGGGGTTAGGCAATAATTTTTCTCATTTACCTTATTTTTCTGATTTATCTTATTTTTTCTGATTTACCTTATTTGCGTTCTATCACGAGTTCGGGTACTGTTTGTGTTATCCAGATTCCCTGCCCATATGTTTCAGTCCTTTCACAAAACTTGATGTAAAGTAGGCGAACAGAATTAGTTACCTATATATTGGTAGACACATTTCTGGAGCTCCCTTTAGTTCCATTTAGATGCCACGCAATGATATTGAGATCGCCACGCAAAATACTTACGGCGATATAATATGGCCAAATACTAGTGAATGGGGAAGCGATTCCGAAAAGCCATCTTGGTTAATGTTCTGTGGTTGTTATTGTTCGCTTTTAACTGATACGTTGGCCATATTGTTAATCCACGACATATGCAAATTGAAAAAAAAATAACCAAACTTGGAACCGTATGGTGGGCTGGGATATATTAGCGTTTGATACATCATGAAAAACGAATCAAAATCGGGAGAATATGCAAGAAAAATCGACGTAAATGATCAAATCCCATAAGAAATGCATTACGCATCTTGGAAAAGTTGGAAGTCTATCGACTAAACAAGCGAGTCTTCATTTTGGTCCCGCGGAAATGAGAAAGAATCCCATTCTTTATTTAAATATCTCTGTGGTTGCACTGAACTGCTTCAAGTTTAATCTAACAGTAATTGTGCAATATTATAGTTTTGGAAAAGCCTTCGCCTAGAGCATGAACATGAAGTACTACATGGAAAGGCAAGAGAGATTAGAAATATTTGCATTTACTTTTGACTAAGCATGGATCAAGAATATATATATCACAGTCGCTTCACATAATCATCAGAAGACTCGTCTTGCACTGAACTGCGTAGAGTCATAAAGGAATTGTGCAGTGCAATAGTTTTAGACAAATCTTTACCAAGCGTATGAACATGAAGTTTTAAATATTATCATATGAGAGACTAGAAATACTTGCATTTACATTCGACCAAGCATGGATCAATAATAATATATCGTATTTTGATGAAAAATTTCATGAAAAACATCATTCATGACTATAAATGCGTGATCATGCTCGATTCAGTGATAAACGCCATCTGATTTTTTTAGACTGGTGACGTCACACCTGCATATTCATTCACTAAATGGTATTCAGATTATCCAGTCACGGGAATTCATTATAAAGTAAGATTTGTGAGATCCTGATATAATGAAACGTCTGTCTGGTTGTTTTTTGTTCCTTTATTATCAATAAAATATAAATCATTGAATCCCAGTTAAATTTATTCGATTAGCCTCACACCGATCCATGTCGTTATCACAGCTATAATGAGGTAAATTAAATTATGGTAAATTTTTATTATCCAAACGTAAAAATTATTCCTACTTTTGAAATTTTTCAGTCTTGCAAACAATTTATTTAAAATCATATTTTTACGAATAATAGTTGGGCTTTTCATAATGTTATTTTCATTGTTTTGCTGATCTTACTATACTGAGCTGTGAAATATTTAAATTTGAGTGAAAATTGAAGACTTATTCGCGTAATTTTGGAATTTGAGAATTTTAACTCCTAATAAATTCGGATAATGTACAATAACTTTATTTTTTTTTGCTGTCTCTCAAAGGTATCAGGTTGGTCACGAAATAGGTTCGTGAAATTAGAATAATTTATCTCGTGAGAACACAAGGACTGAAATTAATTGAAAAAGCAGAAAGCTGAAAAAATTATCCAAATTGTTTCAACAATGGATGAAAACATTAAAAGGTTTAAACATAACATTATTACGTTTTTAATGCAAAAAGTCTGAGAATGCATCCTTTCGTTGGATCGGTTGTCGTATCATATCGTCCATCTGGGTTAATTCGAAACTCGTCGCCAATTTTACAGCTTGGCAAATGTTCACAAAATTTACTGACCCAAAAACGATGGAACTCGTAACTCAGATTTATTTTAAATGCCGTTTTATTTATTTAGACAAGACTAGTTAATATTACATACAACATAGTATAGATAAAAATGATGACAAAATAGATATTGGCAGTGAAAAAGCAACACAGAACCTTAGGAATTAATTACTCGGAAAATTACATGAAGGGAGAACTTTGGTCGGTGGGTTTGTTCAAATTGACAATGATCTTGATCAACTTTGACAGATTGAAATATGGCTGTGGTCTGAGGTTTGGAGCTCTTTATGACGGTAGTGATTAAAAATTTTTCAATCCCAGTGAAATTATCCAACAATATAATGGGACGTAGAACAGAGTATAAATGTTGGGAAATTTGACTTTAGAAAGTGAAATTGGTAACTTTGACAATAGAACAGTAGATATATTCAAAAGATAAATAGACCCAATTCCTTTGCACATCATGTTAGAATCATCCTTCCTATGTCAATGGTGAACAGCCTCTGTAGATGTGTGGGTTTGTGGGGGATAATTATGTGCGACAGCATTACTGGGTGGTTCATCTATCCTATGGTGAATTAGGATTTCCCCCATCATCCGGTTTCAAACGTTTCGAACGATGAACTCTTATTATCATTGCATTGGGCACAGAAAGCTGTGGTTCTTCATGCAAGTTTTATACTTTTTTCTGTCCTGAGATAAATGCTAAATATAATGGTGTATTCGAGATGCTGAGGGTTATTGTTATCGAATAAAGAAAATGTGATATATATCTAACATATGGCAACAAAACATATTACATTAAATTATATCAGTGTTAAAAAATATATGGAACAGTTCCATATCTAATAACAGGACTAGCAAACTGGATTATAATGGATAAACATTCAATTTGAATAAGTTTCTCTACACCAATAATCGTAAAGGCGACTTTGATAACTATAAATGGGGAATGTATATGAATGCAAAAACAAGGACTTGTTGGGCAGTAAAGGAAATGGATTTAAATTTCAAGGCGACATATAATAACTAGACTAGTAGACACAACACATACTTTTGCTGTTCATTTATTGTCATAGTGAAGGTATTATGATGCTGATCATTCAATTTCAATTACATTCTCGACAAGTTACCATTTAGATGCAGGTTCTGCTACTACATGTTCGATTTGAGGCAACATATAATAATTGAGTCAGTGGAAGAGAGCCCGCAAAAAGAGAAATGGGCGCAAACTTCAGGTGACAGATGTTACTATGCAGCGTGGACAATAAATACAAAATCAAAAAACGGCTTATAATGACTAACTTGAGCAGCGTGGAAATAGTTGCAATATTTTATGCGACATATATTATAAACCTCAACAGTGAGGAGGATGGCTGATCAAATCTGGACAATAACTGTGACGTTGCATTGATGTAAACGTAACACATACTTTTGTGGCAACATGGCAAAGCAATCTAATAAAAAAATGGCTGCTAAATTTCGGATAAGTGAATTGATCACATGGCGTTTTTACTTCCATTATGTCTGCGTCGTTATTTACTCACCCCGGTCCTTGTTCCTGGGATCAAAATATGCCGTATCCATATCATTGTCCGGTGTCGCACAAACTGCGGGGTTATAGAGGTTCAAATTAGTCCAGTTGAGGGAGCCAAAGATCTCAGAGCTGCAAATATCTAAACGTGAATAAAAAACTCTCATTGAACAAAAATGGACTATCGACTCTCTTAAAGTAGGAGGAAAGTAATAGACAAAAAAAAAAACTTCTGTGAATTCTTAGCTGAGTAACGACCCAACAGGTCATTTAAAATGGAGTTACTCCCGTAGTGTGTGTACCAGGCTAGGGTTAGAACATTATATATGACGTGCTCTCAACTGGGTCACATTCAGGTCAAATTAGGAAACTAGTTAAACAGGTTGTTGGAAGGAGTCATACCTAATGGTTTCGATGGCAAGGATTTCGGACAGAATTATACATTATATTCTCCTATCTTTAGAATTCCCTCTTTCGTCTGGTTTCAGAGTCAAAAGCTTTAAAATTAGTGAGGTTGCCGGTTCGGATAACGCTTCGTCACCTTCTGACCATTCCATCTCTGTAGGAAAAAACTTATTTACTTCAAAAATGTTTTGCTTTGGAAACAATCCCTACAAGTTACCATATATTTGGTCTATCTATGGAAAGTATAGACAAGGGTGTAGCAAAGAAATAATGTAAAAGAGACTCATCTCTGAGCAAAGTTACCGGAACTCAATCAGAAGTAAACGAGACCCATCTCTGAGCAAAGTTACCGGCACTCACTCAGAAATAAATAAGACTCATATCCGAGCAAAGTGTCGGGCACTCACTCAGAAGTAAAGGAGACTCATCTCTAAACAAATTATGGGTATCTCTGAGTAATGTAACATACACTAACTCAGAATTAAGGACGCTCATTTTTGAAGAAAGTTACTGTCACCGTGGCCCCCTAGAATCAGTTCCCAGTCACAATTCTAGGCTCAAAACTGATTTGACTTTCATCTTCACAAAAAATTTCCTGTTCCTCCCACTTTCATTGCTTGATAAGTTTATTGTTGAGTATGGATTGTTCGATTTGGAACCCACCTATCAAAATACAACTGGAATGATACATAGGGGACTATAGGTCACTGAACGAACCCCCTGCGGAAGGGAGCCACGAGCCATGAAAGGTATGAACCACTGCTATATAGAATTATGGTGTTGCATTACGGCATTACAATTTATGACATACAGCATCAGGATGGTTTCACCAGTAGCAGATGGCTATATGCAAAAGCATATGATGGATATAATAAGCAATTAAATTGTCTCAACGGTTTCTTTTGACACTTCTCGGAGTTTGCAGAGGAGTTGGTTCCAAAGCCATGTGTCTCATCGAGGTCAAAAGTGGCAACGGATTGGGAGTTTTGTCTGATCAAATTACGAGATTTTGAGAATGAAGGAATCGGGAGTGAAATATATCAAGTTTGGATATACGCAATAGCTCCTCCCGGTGGGAAAATACCAAATTCTCCTCCGCGAATGTGACAGAAGTCCGTGCAACAGTGGGTTTCGTTTCAGTTGCTCTGGATAAAACAACTTCTGGTGAGGAAAAGTTGGCAGCTATAGACTCCAGCTCAGACTTAGCCATAGACTCTGATGCAGCCATTATAATAGCCTCCGGTGCAATCATATCTACCTACGGTTGACTGATTTTTGTTGGACTGGTGACACATCAATTGTTCATATGCGGAGGGGGTAGATCTAGGTGGATCTATCACCAGCGAATTGTCCAGATCTTAAAACCTTAGGCGGAATGCTGCTGCTCTGGAAAAAGATAAAATATGCTGAGTCAGCAAAATCAATATGCCGGAAATCCGCCATCAGCTAAAGGAGAATTTTTAATCTTCTATATGGCGAGGAAAGCTGACAATATTATTTCAAAGTGTCATTCCGATCCAATAACCAAATCCAACACTAGACTCCTGGTCCATATAAAATGTGGCTTCGAGTTGAAGTTGTTTTGAAATTTGGATACTGACACACCCTCGAACTCACGAGAAACTTGAATTTTGGAGTATGTAAACGTTTTGACTGAATATTATTGTATGAAAAATCCAAAATTAATATATTTTTTCAAGTAGTTAGCCATAGTGCTTGGTTGACTATAAGCTCCCACCAGTGGCGACGCGTGGTCATTTTGACAACCGGGGCAAGCTACTGCGGGACTAAGTCACCCCCATCTACGGGGACAGGATGAGCGCTGTAAGTTCTCCCATCATTTTATGAGTATAAAAACCATTCCATCGGTAACAACCAATCGGCAAAAGCGACAATTTTTAACGATAAGAAAGTGTCTTTAAAACCGGTCCAAGTCAAGGATTATTAACTATAGACTTAGTTTATTTTAAAAACCTCTTTCAAAATGAAAGGCAATATTTACCCAGATAAATACAATGACATATTAACAGAAACTTCGGGAAAGCAGACAAAACCTAAAATAAGGTTTAAAACGTTACTATGAAGAAAGGAAAGTTAATGCAAAGATAAGGACATGCGTCGCTCACTCATAGATATATATGCTGCTAGACTTCTACTGCTTGAACATATATGCAACACGCCGCGGTTTCTTGGAAGCAAAATGCTCAATAACGCGCTGATTAAAGTCATGCATCCCTGAAATAACGTCTCTGTGAATGGATAAAACAGCCAAGGAATTTAATCTATCTTGCTTCATTGTGTTTCTGAGATACGTTTTAATACGCTTCAGCGTGCTGAATGTTCGCTCTGCGTCGGCGGAAGAAATAGGCGTCGTCAAAATGATGTCCAGAAATTTTGCAGACGACGCCAAGGTAGTTACTAGAGTGTTATCTATGAGGAACCCATAGAGCGCGCAAGTTGATGTGATGTTCAAAAAAGTTTGATTGGTGTATATACTGCGCAATTTATTTTCCAATTTACCCACGTTTATCATGGGGTAAAATTTGGAGACAGTAGCCAACAAATGGATGGGAAATTGACGTGCAAATTTTGAAAAATTTTTGGGGTTCATCAAAGAGAACGCGGCAAAGTGTTCAGTGCGCAGACGATCGCCTATTTGATTCACCAGAATGTCACAGCATTCCTTTGCAGACAAAATCAAACGCTGCGTTGTTTGCCCGCGGCGTAAAGAAGCACTCCATGTATCGTCGTATTTTATTGTTTCCCGGATACGAGATACAGCATCGCAGAAGTCTGAAATACACGACTGCACAGACGCTCCATCCATTAGCCTTGACTGCAATGCGCCGTATAATACATCCACGTGATAGAATATTGTGGAGAAAAAGGCGAGAAAAAATGAAAACTCACCATCTTCTAGCAGACGCTTTAGACCTGCCGCCTCCCTCACAGAGCGTTCGTCCCAAACCGGAGAGCTCTGAATGCCATTGAAACACTCAATGAGCTCAGACTTAATTTCGGACACGCCCTGCACCACGCATGATTGGAAGTTCCAACGTGTTGGTGCACAAGCTGGGAGACGGCGGCTACATATCTGGCGAAGGAGGTCAGAGCGCTTCGGCGAAACGGAAAAAAATGAAGAAAACCCCGAAACATTTGCAAAAAATATACGGACTAGAGGGGTTTCAAGACACATATTTTTAATAACGAGTTTAAATTGGTGTGCATAACAATGTAAAAAATGCGCATGAGGAAAATCTTCTTTTATATAAACTTGAACACCATGTTTCGACCCACTCATGACTGCCGCGCCGTCATAAGTTTGAGCTATCAATTTTGACTTCGCGTTGTAAGGCTGTAACACTTCTTTCAGTATAGCCGATATCCTGCAAGCCGTGCGATCAACGATTGGTACAAAGCTGTGAAATGTCTCGGTAGGTTTACCATCTTTCACAAACCGAAAAATCACAGCCAGTTGGGAAACGCACGTGGTGTCAGTTGTCTCGTCAGACTGAATCGAAAGGAACTGGCAATTCTCAATTTCCAGAGCCAAATGTTGTAAATAAATTTTATACATTGAGTCGAGCAAATCATTTTGGATATCCTTAAATGTCCCTTTCGAAACAGTTGCGGCATCAAGAAGATCTCTCAATACTGTATCTAGGGATGCGGTGTATTCCACCATATCCAAAAATACCCCTCTGTTAGAAGAGCCACGAGCCTATCATCGTGCCCACGGAGGGACAGCTCGTGACAACCAATGAACTTTAAAACATCTATCAATCTACCGAGAACATGGCGGGTTTTCTCGACGTTTTGGTTGTGCCGACTAATAGAAACCGCGCGTCCTTCATCCAACTGTGCTGCAATATTAACATTTCCGAATGTTCGGTATTTTACTGCATTGTTCAAATGCTCCATAGAAGATTGATGATCCCTGGCACGCTCGGAAAGATGTTTAAGATCTCTAAAACCAAATTTACACCAACGTGAGTCACGGGCGGTAGCAAAAAGTAGGCAATAAAACAAAAAAGTGCATTTTTGTCCTCGCTGTAACACAAACATTCGTGTTTTTTATACCAAGTTTCTGAGCAGAATGTACGCCGATGCTTTCCTCCGTCATGGGATTGTTCCAGTGAACAATTTTTTGGCTGATAAGGTCCAAGACGTTGTACCTCTAATTTTTGTTCCAGCGGCAGCTGCGATAACGGAGTGCGAAGTGGTGCATCAACCTTATACATTATGAGGTCTAAGGCTAAGAAATGCGAAGCCGGAAAGAAGTGAGGAGCTCAAAAGGAATGTGGAAAATCGAAAGCAAATGGAATAAAGGTCTCTAACTGATTCAAATAGCGAAACAAGCGACAAAAACGAAGGCGAGGAAACTATCAACTCTTCAAGCAACCAACGAACGAGAAGGAATGCGTGAATATGTCAACACGTTGTTGTAAGAAACGTCGGCATTGTGTCGTCATAATTTCGGGGCTAGCCCCGATCGGCCCCGATGATTTAGTAAAAGAAACAGAAAACAAACGAGACAAACGCGGCGAGTGGAAGATAAAAGAGAGAATACGATATACAATGAGCAACCGGGGCAAAATCGGCGTCGCCCCGTCGACGTTTGGCGAAGGCTTTGCGAGCGAAAAATGAACCATGTCGGGAGAATATGGCTAGTGTAGACAGTCTGTGCAACCGATATTGAGGTATTTTTCGAATATTTTTTATTATACCGAAAAAACAACCGGGGCATTGCCCCGGTTGGCCCTATTGACGCGCCGCCACTGGCTCCCACCCATCACCCAATCTGCCTAGTTACTACTTCACCCGTAGGTAGATATTACTAAGATTGATCATGCTTTAAATATGAGAGTGTGAGGGCGTAGTGATTTTATTTCTAATCTGGGAACATCCAAGTGTCCAAGACCAGAACGCCACTGATGTGTTGGCCAAAGTTTGAATGCCAAGGAAGATCATTATGAGTAAATACAATGCGGCACTTCCATTATCTAACTGGGTATCTGTTCTACACCAGACTTGGACTGGTAACATGCCGTTTCAGAAGTATGTGCTAAAATGAAGGTAAATAACTTTGTTGGCCTACTTCACATCAAGTTGTGTGAAGGGACAGAAACTTATGGGCAGGGGGTATATTCACTTGGCTTACACAGACAGTGACTAAACTCGTAATAGAACTAAAATGAAGAAAATCAGAACCAAATTATGGCCTAAACCTGGTACACATACTACAGGAGTACCTGTAACATTTCCCTGAAAATCTTTTCACCTGTCTTCATCTCATGGGGCAGTGAATGAGGCGTCTTCTACGTTGCCACGGACAACTTCGACTGATTCAACAATACATTGGAATGGAGTAGAATGTGTTGGGATCATCGATGATGCGTGAAGGTCAGGGGTCATGAGAACTATCTTTTTCTAAAAAGCAAAGCATTCTGAGTAAGGGTGAAAACAGGCAATTAATTTACTCACTGAACAGAGCTTGCTGAAAATCATTGATGACAAATGCATCACTTTGAAAATAAACGTATTATCTCAGTAGGTTCTAAAAATTACAAGTCATAGCATCTAATTATCTCAGGCTTCTAAACATGATTGGTCAAACAGCTAATGAGAGAGGTAACTTTTGTTAACGATAGAAACCAACACATAAACAACATAAATCAGCAAGACTCATGGGTCTGCTTTGTGGTATGTTCTTCTGGAAGACATGTTAATCTTTGACTACCATTAAATAAAAAAGCGTGTCATCACAATTATAATATTTTGACGAATCTTTCCACATACCTGCATAGGATGAGAATGGCAGCTTGCCTTGGTTGTCTTTTACACCTGTGATGGAAAATATCAATATTAAAACACAACTGGCTCCTAGGATTATCCTTATCTATAAATGCTGAAAATAATGGGCTCAGTAATTGATAGGGGCGATTTTGGGTCTGAATTTGTGCCTACCTACCCAAAAATGAGCACTTGCAGTCTACTAAAGAATTTATTCAATCTTATGTATCTAATTTCAGCAAATATACAAAATAAATCCGAGTTCGCAGACTTTTCCCGGCTTAAATTTATTCTTCGCAACGTTGGGACTCTATAATTTGACGTTTTTCTCTCATAGCAGAAACACCCCTTCCCCAAAAAGCCCCGCCTTGTAGGCTGCCGATCTTGAAATAAAATCTTGTTTTTGTCGTTGTTCGCATGATGTCGCTCTTTCACGCGATGTGTTTTAAGCGACGAAAAAAGCGCGAGGTGTCGCTATTAAAAAGATTTTATTTTGCTTGTCCATCATACCCCGGGGGTCCAACTTACCCCGAGTTCCGACCTACTTGCCTATATCTGAAATTCCAGTTCCAACTCGCCCTGCTCGGGTGTTAGCGCATCGGAATAAGCATTAGTATTGCATTTACCATCGCACCCTGCAAAAGTTCAAATCCTGTGAACGGATAACTACGGGCAAGAAAATTGAAATTATTAATTAATATAAACAAATTAGTAACTGGTCGATTATGGCTTCCTCTACCATCAAGTCCTTGCGTTTGGAACAAAACAACTGAATAAGTATTCCCATACACGACCGGTAAACAAGCAAAAGGCTATGGTTTGCCACGTGATTAAACTCTGTCTGTTTTATTTTAACCAGAACAAAATCTTAACAATTCCCGAAAATTGGAAGATGGTTTTAGGTGTGGCTGTTATACCAGTGAAAAAACGCCACGTTCTGGATACTGCAGATTGTGCTCGACATGTTATTAATAATTGCGCGCTCGCTAACCCTGAACTCGCTGAATTTTAAACAACTTTTTAGAATACGAAAATTATTAATTTAATGTTATGGTTGGAGGGAGTGATTTGAACATTAAAATTTCCTGCGCAGGATGCACTCCTACTAAATAAAAACCATTTTGATTATTTTGAATGTTAGCAGGGGCGTTTTCTTGGCAGGGGTTTTATACAAAAGATCCCAAAAAACATAACAATTTCTCTTTTTGTCTTTGTTGAATAATAACCGCGCGGCGGTGTGGCTCAACGGCGCGGCGGTGTGGCTCAACGGGCTAAGCGTTAGGAATACGCTCGCCACCGCACCTCTAATTACTCTGCGTGGGTTCGCAGGTTCGAATCCCATGCAGGGACGGTTATGTGCGAGAGGATTGCTGGACTCCTCGCCGTCGTTGGGTGGTTCACGTAACCGCTGGTCGGTTACGGCTTCCTCCACCACCAAGTCCATGCTTCCGAAAACAAACAATACAGTAAAACTAATCCCATACCCGACTTGGAATGGTAACCGGACGAGACTTATCGGCTTTCCTCTCCCCCGGGATAAATATGTAAATCTTATCCTATATGTCTAAGGAAGTCTGACCTTGCTCAGACAAAGAATCACAGAAATATATTCGTCTTAGAGTGAATCTAGACTTTTGATAAGTGTAAGCCTTTTAAATGATATCAGCTCAAAAATTATGTAACGGTTCAACATTTAAAATGGCAAAGATAGATGACAGTAAATAAAATATGCGGATCTAAACAATTAATTTGGATAGGATTCTCGACAAATAACATTTTGAATGCAGGTTTAGCTTTTGCATGTTTAATTAAATGCGACGTATAATAATTGAGTCAGTGGAAGAGAGCTCGCAAAATCTAGGAAAAGCAAAAACAAGCTGAAATCTGAAGACGAGAAATTTTATAAAATTTGTATATGAGTTTGCCTTGAATAAAAGTCGGTAGAGTACTAATTCAAAAGTTGCAAGTTTGCTCAAAGCAAGGTCACTAGAACTGAACTAAAATAGGAAAGTGTTCTACTAGAACTGTTTTAAGTTTGCTCAGAGCAAGGTCACTAGAACTGGACTAAAATAGGAAAGTGTTCTACTAGAACTGTTTTAAGTTTGCTCAGAGCAAGGACCCGATCCCACAACTAGAAGTAGAAAGAGTACTGTTAGTAGAGTCGGAAACGACCGTTGATGTTTAAAAAACAAATACCAAAGTTAAATTAGTCAAAATATTTGGAATGAATCTTCATAATATATTAAACGTTTTTTTAATCAAACACACAGAACAATTAGAAATATAAGATTTAAAAATATTTTACAAGTTTTTAGAGTAATCATTTATTTGGATTTGCTCATCCATAGTTTGGAGATTTTTTTTACACAGCTTGGTATGAAGTACACAGTAAATAATAACGTTCATATTTTCATTTTCTCAAAAATCAATGCACAAATCTGAAAGGCGAGAAAACTCGCAAATGACAGAGAATGGTAAATGACATGAACATAAGACTTGTTTCTAATGAGTTTCGCAGGTCAAAGTTCAATCTCATTGCCTACAACCGTACCCAAGATATAGAAATCTGGTATCCAAGGACTACTGTTTATGAAAGGGGAAGAATCTATTACAGCCTGAATGAGGTGGTGTGTGTTATCTCTGATCGCTTGACATTAAAAAACTTACCAGTACCGCCCAAATTACTTCACCATGATATATTACACAATGGTTAACAGTTAAAGTTAAGTATGGGAACCAAGATTTAGTGAATCAGTGTGGGTCAGTTTTATAAAATCCCAAGTTAACTTGAAAATATATAAGTCCAGGTAAAAAACTCACGGACCGGCATGAAATTTTGAAATTGCCGACAGAAGCCTTATCAGCCGACCCTGTGGGTTCACCTTTGACCTTTGATGAGAGTGAAATCGACGACCCGTTTAAGACTCGGCACGAGATTCCACATGAATAATATTTTATCTTCAATTTATTTTTTTTATAAACTTTTCGTAGATAATTAATTTTATTGAGCGAAATTCGATATCATTGAATTAAGTTCGGCCATTCGTTGGTTCTCACTGATCAAAGACAGACTATGCAATTTCCCTGACAGTGTTGAATGTTTTCAAGTCCTATGTCAACCGCTATTCACTGACATATCCTATACAAGTATGAACTAATTTAGAGATTTAATTTAGAGTTTCAGTGATTACATGCAATTTCTTTTCCATGTGTATGTTTTTACTTTTATTAAGAGATCTTGCATTGAGAAAGCTCGCAACTTTTTTATTGGTATCATTTCCAATTTTAGTTGAAGGTTCTGCACCTTGCTTCAGGCAAACTTCCAACTCTTCTATTAGTACTCTTTCCACTGGGGCTCGGCACCTTGCTTTGAACAAACTTGCAACCCTTTTATTAGTACTCTTTCCACTTTTAATTGTGGGTATGGGAACTTTCAGCTGAAACATCCAATGATTTTGGATTTCAAGCCTTATTTCATGCATATTTGTTTTTAAACTAATTCATTGCACCTCCTAGCACGTTATAGCCAGTGTTTTGGTTATAATTTAATATTTTGTACAAATGCTTTTAGATTGTCAAACAGAAGATTTATGTTTTTATAATTCATGTAAAGTTGGAATAATTTATCCATTTGTATATTGAGTGCGGTTTGTCGAAAGCAGTAATATAATCAGAAATGAGCGTGTCTGAGCTATCTTTATCCATACCGGTTTGCCAGACCATTCGCGAACGCTTGATAGGTTTAAATTCCAGAGGAAATATGGAATAAAATTGCTGACAAACTACCTCAGTAATTTTACACCTATCTTTTATTAGCATTGGCAAAGTTATAAACAAATTGTAGATTTTATTAGCATATGTAAACTGATATTTTGAAATTTATTGCGATTCCGTTAAAAATAGAATATTGCAATATACTAAAATTAATTCGGTGTCTATCGAATAATGAACGTCACGCGTAACCGCTAATATGATTAAGATCTGAAACTGCGTCACGAAATAACAAGCGTCTGCTCCTATAACTGTGGTAAATTTTTAGGCATAAAAGAGACGCTAGAGAAACTATATTATCAGAATAGTTTTAATATCGACTATATGAAGGCAACTAACTGGTTGATAGGATAGATCGCGAGAATCTGAGTTTGAAAGAAAAAACTACCTGCGATACAAGCAACAGTTAGACTTATCTAATATGCGCTGAGAAGTCTTGATATCGTTAAATTATATATAATCAGTTTTAAAACTTATCAAATGCAACTACACTTGAGGGCAGCGGAAGACTGAAATATAGATTTGCAGTAGACTACAAATAATGTCAGAATTGCCGCATTTTGGAAAATTCATATAATAACAAAGAGTAGCGAATATTTCCAATAAAGTGTGTCTTATATGTCAGCTAAACAAAGTTCGTCGTTTTTGAATGGGCTATTATCTATCAGGATATGCCGTAACACGCAATGACACTTCTGATAAAGCTACTTTGTATCTGAATAGGATATGCCACTTCTCTAAAAACACTAAGCTATTTCTGGAAAGGGAGTTTTAAAAACTGCTACATTTTTTTTATGAAGTATGCCTTTCTTAATTAAATCGGCCGCGTTCATTTTCTAAAATAAACGTTTTTAGAAAATGCCCATAGCGTTTCTAAAAATGCAAGTTTTCTTTCAAATGGGCTATGTGTTCTTGCTAATTTGTCAATATCGCATCAAAAGCTGTAGCACCGATCGATGTATCTAAGCCTGGATTATGCAAAACGCAGCTGAGTTATTGATAAATCATCGTATAGTTATGACAATTTTACAACCAACTTTCAATAGCAATATAATATTGTATTCTTACAGCGTGTTGAAGAATAACTCGTTTACGAAGTTACTATCAGATAAATTAGTTTAACATGAACCGAGATTAAATTCCAGTTAAATAGTTTTGTAAGAAGGACACAGAGAAAGCAGAGTTGTTAGTCCATCTGAGAAGTTCAACAGACTTAAATATATTTTCATATTACAATATATAACGACATTAAACTTTGACGCCATCTAAAAAAATTGACACATGCCAAATATTCTGTATTTCTACGCATTGACAAACCAGAGCAATGGTAGCGGATCCTTCCTAATTTATTACCTGGGGTTATGAATGGGGCAGTGCACATTTTAAAGCTAAAGCTGTCTGCTGTATATAGTTTATAGAATTTTCACTGCACAATAATGAGAATTTGTTCCACATTAGAATAACCCTATATAACAAGTTTAAAACTTTTCTTCATTCAGTCACTACTTAACTACACTGAAACCACGAGATGAAAACCTCAATCATTTTTATCTTAATCTACGTCATTGCTTCATCCTGGTGCCAAGATGAAACAGTGTTTCACTGCTCTCCCAAGCCAGGTTGCCAGATTGCACAATGTGATCCGGTTGCTGTAGGATGGAACAAACCAGGTTTCATCATTGATGAACATCTGCATGACAAAGAGTTTCCCATCACATGCAAATCTGAGAGTACGGCACAACCTCAGAATACTGCCAACTTATTTTCTTTGGTATCGAGGAATATTTTAGGCAAGTGGTTTTTTCACTGTTTAAAATACTTGGAGACAAAGCTATCTCACTATATAACAGGCGTTGTTCGTCATAGATTGAATTCATCACGCCTATTGATGGGAAGTCTTGAGTGTCGGTAAGACTACTCTATCATACTGTTACGTTTCCCTTGCTCTCTAAATCCAATATGACGACAGGTATGGCAACTCAACATCAAAGTCAGATTCAAAAAAGTGCATCAAATTTACAACTTGTCTGATATTGATTTTGTATACCTTTTTCACAGGAGATTGTGCGTTCATTTCCTGTTTGCTGACAATATAGCCAATTTATTTTTTTAGAGTAAAATCTTTAGTTAGGCAAAATTCATTAACTCATAGCTTGAACTGTTGCAGGCCACGCGTCGATTGTATCTCACTAACGCTAAATTCAGAATATTTGGATATATTTTAGTGGTCTGTCGTTATATTGCTCAGAGAAGAGTTTTCTTACTTTTGAGAACTTATTTGTGCAAACAGAACTTTAAATTTTTCAATACTGATACTCAATTCCCTCAGGAGATCAGTTTCTCGCGACAATCATTTTAATGTTTCAATCAAATATCAAATGCTTGTATTATTGAAACGCTTAAGATTGTTTCATAGTTCTCAACTTTTATTCAGATGTTAGAACTATCAAGTTAGGTCTGAAAAAATTAGAAGACAACGTCGATGAAAACAGAAAAAACCTCGATCAATTTGAGAAAAACATGTTAGGTAAGAGTTGACGCACTCTGTTTTTGGAAGACACCTTATATTAAGTGAAAATCTGGTTTCAGCATTTAAATGTGATCGCCATTCGTGTCTTACAGAAACTGATTTAAAATTTTAAAGTTGATTTGAACAAAAGCTTTTTCATAGAAAAGGTATTTGAACCTAATGTTTTCGCAGAACAAAAAGCTAACAATGAAATCAATAAACAATCTGACGAAGTTCGCAATCTTCGTGACAAAGCTCTTCAGCAATCTGGACAAATTATTGATGTACTGGGAAAGTATGCAAAGCAATCTATTGAACTGAATGAACTTAAAATGAAAAACGTGGAACAATCTACCGAGATATCTGATTTGAAGAAAGGTTGGTGAATTGCATGATGTGATGAAGATTTATATTAAAATAAGTAAGGATTACTCAATTATTTGTTGACAACAGAATCTTTTTCGTACGGCATTTCTTACAAGTTCGTAATTATTAGAGAAAAATACGTGAAAATATCTAAAGGCGAAACCGCTTTAATAAAATGACAATTCTATTTGTAGCATTTTTCAACATTCTGTAAATAGAAAAGTATTATAACGATTGTGACTGGGAAAATTTTATAAAATATTTCACGGAAAAGTTTGTAACCAGTTCATGCAGCGAAAGCATTCTCTCAATCACTTTATTTGAAAAAGTGATATTTTGTGAAATTACTGATTTAAAAACACAGCGAAAAGGCTTGACGTGACTGTAATTTAAATAGGAGAAAAAATGACCTTATTTTTTCGAAAGACTATAGGAACTTTTGTGAGCTTATTTGAGATTGGTGCATGTGGTCATTTATTTCCAACTCTATACTGAACAACTAAAAACGCCAGAAATTTGTAAAGAAAGAAAAACATTGCTTAAGCTTTGTTGTTTTTGCAAGTGGCAAATAGCTGTTTTTAAACTTCATATTACCATTCAGCTATATCCCATATTGAACAAAAACTTGCTGTTATGGAGAAGTCTCAGCTATTTCCAAATAGACCAGGGCAGATCACCAGACCAACAATAAAGTCTCGAACAACTCCTGCTCCAGGTAAATATTTAATTCAATCTAAGTTGTAGCTTATGATTCACGAATCATTCCCATTAAAGTTGATTTTAACATAAACGATATTTTCACATGCGATGGAGACGAAGGTAATGTCAGCAAGTTATGAATGTTATTAGGATAATTGAAACCAGGAAACAACATATGCATTGTGTTATTGGCCTCATTGCATTTATTTAAGCCAGCTAGTTTGATTTGAAAATATTGAAGTTAAAGGTACCGGGTGTTTCTACCGCAACGAAATGATTAATTAATAATTATAAGTCAATATATATTTAAATAAATAGTTGTATACTAATTCAGCAAACTGCAAATTAAAAGTCGGAAATATCTGTTATTTCGCTGCAATGTTCGATGAAATGAATGTCAACTACAATAAAGCCGTTGATATTTGTAAGAAACGTAACGCAGATGTTGGCTTGATTAGAGATGAAGAGTCTTACAATGCAATTGTGAATTACTTGAGAAGAAATATTCCAAAGGGATGGGTGGGGATAACTATATGGACAGGAATCCACTTTGATCCAATGGTTGGTATTATATGGTTAAGCCAATTATCTTCTTGTGTAATACATCATGAGATAAGGGGAGTGTGGTGTGAGACATTACCGAATATATTTGAGACAACTTGAGTTAATTCATTAGCTATTTAAGATACTTTTTTACGTTTCACCTGTTCCTGACTCCGGGTTAATTTACTCAGAGTTTTTTTGGGAAATTAGTATTAGCCGAGGTGACTAATCTTTTTTAATGAACAGTTTTTGTAGCTTAGATCTGGGGTGTGCAAACTGCGGCCCGCAAAGAAAAATTGTGCCGCCCGCGGAGAATTGCCAATCCCGCGAAGAATTGCCAATACACAATGTTATAAAACGTGATTCTAACTGAATTCGTTTAAATCTGATGTGACAATAAATTCAAATAGCAGTTTTCTTTAGAAATTTATGCGTTTTAACTCGCCAATTCTGCAAGGCCCTCTATCAATGCCGTAAGATCAATGACAAAAAGAAACAATTTTTGTGCTTGCAACTACTAAAAAGGCTATCTTAAATAAAGGTGCAGCCCGCGGCTTTGCTCAGCTCCTTTTATTTGGCCATCCTGTGAAAATGATTGCACACCCCTGGCTTGGATGAATGTATTAGCGTTGATGTCCACTGATGTTTGAAAATAGAACCAGTATTCATTTATTTCATGTTTACTTTGGGCCGAAAACTCGGCGTTGTAATAAATTTAAGTATATTTTACATGCAGTGGTAATTCATGTTCATTAGAGCGCTAGTGAGATTCGAACTTGTATGTTGAAAGTGCATATGAAGTTATTTGAAGTCGTTTCACAACAACCTAATTATCTAAATTGAGCACGTCTTGCACTGAACTGCTTGGAATTTAGTCATATAGTTATTGTGCAGTGGAACATTTTTGTTAAAAATCCTTGCTCAGCACGAACATGAAGTTTTACTTGATTACACGTGACAGACTAAAAATATTTGTGGTTACATTTGACCAAGCATGGATCGCATTTTGACTGATGAAATAGATAATTGTTGATATTAAATCAAATGCATTTTTATGCACGATCTAGTTCTGGTGAATAACGCTATCCAATGTTTTTTTCTTAGACTCTTGACGTCATACCGTCTAATTCATTCACTAAATGGGGTCCAGGTCAACCCTTCACGGGAATTTATTTTAAAGATCGTACAAATGTTTATATTGGGGTTAATTCCTACGCGAATGCTCGTAATCAAGGGATGGAGAATGCTGCTCTCACCTGGAAGCAGCATGGAGTTATTTGTGAGAACCAATGAAACGTCTGCCTGATTGTATTTCGTTCTTCTAGATCCATCATCGATTAAAATATTAATCATTATTACAGTAAATATCAATCAATAATTAACACAAATAATAACTAGTTAAACTAAATTGCGTTTGATAACGATAATTCTCAATGTTTGAATTTTTTAGTTCTGCAAACTCTTCCGTTGAAATTGTAGTTTAGTTAAATAGGAATTGATTGAATTTTTTGTCAAATTGATTTGTTTTAGAATATAAATTTGAGAACTCATTAACTAGTAATAAATTCAGATTTTGTTTGATATATATTGGCAAGGTTTGGAGTCTTAAATTTGATTTACCCAAGTTTATACGTATAAATATAGTGATGTCACAAATTTGGCTGCAATGTTAAAAATTTTTACATGAAATTCCATGGTAGCAATTTTTACGGTATTTTCCACTTAAAGTTACTCAATTTGCCATGTCAAAATTACAGAACAATCCCGTTTTCACAGCCCAAATTGCAGGGAGTTCCCAGTAATATTTATCAGACTTTCCGAGTTGATTTCACGTTTCATCTTAATTCCAAGTGAAACCAACCTGCTTTTCCCTGTAGAAAGTACACGACTTGCATGTATACTTGACATGGATGTTCGTGTAGTATGCGTGATAGAATTTCCCTGTATATGCAGTTACAGGGAATTCATTGGCAGCAATTCAAACTTGGAATTCCGTGTATTCTCTAAGTCAGGGATGTCTAACCCGCGGGCTGCATGCGGCCAACTTGAAGTTTTTATATAAATACGGACATAAAAACATATTTACCATAAAAATTACCTGGTATGATATAAAATCTTACTAGAATTTAGGCTGTAATTTAAATTTCAAGCGACTCCGCCATAAGAAAAGCGTTTTTAAGCGCCATAGAACATGATTCCACAGAAAGCCACTCAAAGGGAAAATCTGTGGCGATACAATGAGTTTGCCATCCATTCTGAAATCACATACCGGTACTTGTTTTATTGATGATTGTTGAACCACAAAAAACAAATCCACCGGTATATCTGGAACAAAAAAGAGGAAGCTTGAGGATGAAAATCGGGAATATCAAAAGGATTGGGAAGAGTTGTAAGACAACGATGTATGCCTAATAAGCCGTAAAGATGTCTAATAATTTGAAAATTATGAAGTCAAAGAATAGGAGTAAGCTGACGAGCAAAAATTTGACAAGCCAGTTAGTTACATTGTGCGGTATCAAAACTACCCGTTGATATTAAACAGTTGAGCAATGACAATCGAGAGCAAGTTTTGCACTAGAAAAATTGGTGACTTTTTTTCCCCTTCATTTTTTACGCCAATGTATGTGCATTTTGCATAAAAGTTGAGTTGAATTTCATGGTCTTGGTGTACATCTTGTGTTCAGAAATTCGCAAAAGCGTTGTGCAATCTAGGCAATTGATTCAGCGACGCTCAAATTCTAACGTACATCGGAATTGGGTTGGTATTCAAGTTTGGTAAAAACGTTTGCGGCCCGCAATGAATTTCCCCATGTGAAAGTGGCCCGCGACACTAAAAAGGTTGGACATGCCTGCTCTAAGTAACACCCAATCTTATGACAGATCAACTAAAACAAACTTAGAGAAGTTTATTCTCAAAAACAAATCACCAAAAAATTAAACATAAAAATCACAGGCACAGACAGGGGGCGTGGTTAACGACCCCAAAACTTTCAATATGTTTTAAGGTGATTTTTAAGCATATTTTCCATTACTATATGTCATCGAAATAACAAGTTTCTCAGCATGCCCCAAATCTTAAGACAATTTCCAAATGAACCCAAGCTAGCAATCCTAATATTTGACCCCCACCCCCCAAAACATATATATTTTTCGGCTTCCAAATGGTTACGGTTGAAATCTGAAGAACAGTACAATATATTAATCGAGTTTGATTTGAAAATTAGTGGATTTCTCAAAATCAGGTTTTCGTGGGGAATTTTAACAAAAAACAGCCAAAAATATTTTCATTTTAATATAGTCTGGAGCGATTTTCTAGAGTTTCGATTCTCCAGTGCGGTATTCCTTGCATTCTAAGTAAATAGGTCTTGAATAATTGAATACCGAAATATGTTGAATAACTTTTTGGCAAGCAAAAAGACTGAAAATTATTCAGAAAAAGATGTTTTTTTCTCTAGATTTCCAACAGGTCAATTTAGGTACTGATATACATAGTCACCCATCTCTCGCTCATTGTACCGCCATTAATAATGGACGTTCACAAATTCAATATGCATATTGAACACGTAAACGTCTTTAACCAATGACAGTACTATGAGCAAAGGATAGGCGAATGGCTATGAGGACTCACTCGTAAAATCTACTTGGACAATAGTTGAAAATCTAGAAAAATACAACTTGTTTGATCGATTTTGATTTTTTTTAAATCTAGATGTCTTACATAGAATACAAGGAATATAACTATAAAATATCAAAACTCTAGAGAGAAATTGCACCAGACTATTACAATGAAAGTTTTCATACAATTTTCTACAAAAAATAAAACGATTTTAGGGAAATCCCCCATCTTCACAAAACCGAACTTTAAAAAGAAAAAATGTGATTTCCTCAAAGTAAGCTAACAGGGAAACTGGATTAAAAAAAAAAACTGTGAGTTTTTTCGTTACACAGTGTATTCGAAATTATATATAGTGAGTTCGCATATTTTAGAGGTTGCTATTTTCTTCAGCAACCTCCGAACCTTCGAGTTGATCTCATGTCGAATTTCCTTTTCTTCAGTTTTACTGTCTGCTTACTGAAATATCTGAAAAGGAAAGAGGTCATAAATCCGAAGAAAACATATATGCACAATTAGCAAGTGCCAGCCAATATTCAGGCAGGTGTTGACAACCCCATTATGTCAAATACAAAGTCAGAGAAACACGCACATCTCGTCTGTTTTTTAACTCCATATAAAGTTCTAGTATAATTCTTGCTATTCAGCACAACTAATAATCCTGCACAGCAGTCAAGTTAGAATCTGGGTAGTTGTATGCAAAAAAATATATTTACTCACTATCATTAAGTTGTCATAAAATGCTCAATAGAGGTTGTTTCAACCTACCTTCGAATGAACTCAAGAATAGAAGCAGTCTTCTTTGGGTACACCAAAGGCAAAAATATGCCATGAATAAATACGTTATTCCATTAAAAAATCCTCCACTGTTGCCAATATTATTCTCTCAATAGACATATAGTAAGAATATTAGAATGTCAGAGAACCCCCTGTAAAAAAGGAAAGTGTACTTAGCTCAAACCCAAAGTCTACATATTTGGAGAGACTTATAACGCAGTGCTATTGACACACATCAAGATAAGATGGTGGATCGTTTTGCCTAAGAACAGGAAAACCGCAGTGTGAACAGCAAAAAATGAGTCTCGAGTGTATAACATGAGAAATCACAATACTACTTGCGGACGAGCACGTGGAAGATATATTTAAAAACAGGTCTTATTCATCATTGCTCAAATTTGGCCGATTCTAGCACAATTGGCAAGGAATTAATGGTAATATTAGAGATTTAGGAAACATAATATCGAAGTTATATGCTTTGTGAGTGTGCCACTTGATTTTTTTGTTTATTATGACCACATATGGTAAAAGCACTTCTCTCTGTAATCTACTACGTAGAAATGCATTATTGGCTACACTTACCTGCAGACATTGATCGATTTTTTGTCGAGGTTATTGAGAAACTCATTTTGCCCTGCTTTGTAAGTGGAATGTTCGTCTAGAAACCCACTCTCAAATAGGAAGGGCCACCCTGTCTGAATGTCTGCAATCGGCAAATTGTTACAGTAGACTATTGATATCACGTCTGTGTTCCGTGTGTTGCTTTCATAATATGGTATCTCCCGCAATAACTGCAACTTTTACAAATTTCTTATACCCTAATTGTAACATGCTCTAATTGAGATTCTTGACAATCATGCTAGAAGTTTGAAAAGATTTCTGACAACTTGTTAATGAACAATTTAAATCCATTTTTGGAGCATTTACATATAGGCCTATAAGTCATCTTAACTTTCTGACATTATATAGCTATCACATAGTTTGGTAATATACTGGTATCGCCTACCCATCAGTATAACTCAAACCTCCTACATTGATCAACTTCCTCATTAAAACGGAAGAACTCGCCTTCTTGGTCAATGGCGGATCGCGGTTCGTGACAGTCACCATCTTCTAGCTAGCAGACGCTTTAGACCTGCCGCCTCCCTCACAGAGCGTTCGTCCCAAACCGGAGAACTCTGAATGCCATTGAAACACTCAATGAGCTCAGACCTAATTTCGGACACGCCCTGCACCACGCGTGATTGGAAGTTCCAACGTGTTGGTGCACAAGCTGGGAGACGGCGGCTACATATTTGGCGAAGGAGGTCAGAGCGATTCGGCGAAACGGAAAAAAATGAAGAAAACCCCGAAACCTTTGCAAAAAATATACGGACGAGAGCGGTATCAAGACACAGTGTAGTCGAGTGTAGTCAGGAAGCGTCTGCTTCCAAAAATATCCGAATGCGGTAAATTTTCAAGCATAAAAGCAACGCAATGGAAATACATCAGTATAGTTTTAGATCGACTATATGAAGGCGACTGGTTGATAGAATAGTTCGCAAGATTTTTAGAGTTCGAAAAAATGGAACCTCCTATGATGCTGGTAATATTTGGAAACATTCCGTTTGTGATGAGAAGTCTCGATATTGTTGACTTGAATTGATTAGTTTTAAAACCAGATATTATCAAACGCAAAAGCATATGATAGTTGGGTAACCGAGAGCACTTTAGTGCGAAAGCCCAATCAGTGCTAGAAATCGTTGCGCGTAGGCCAAGAAACGTAGTACGTAGCCTAACTATATTTAGGGTTTCTGCGTAAAACGAAGGTTTCCTAGGAAACTGTCGGGCCGATCCGGACGAAACTTGGCATGTAGGTCGGGGATCGTGTCCATATGATCGGCCATAGGAAGTGGGCCCACACGGGATTTCAGTAAATCGGGCTTTTAAAGGCCGTTTATCTCGATTTCCGGGGCGGGAAAGCGTTTGCCCGAATATTGGGAATTTTTTCAAGTAGTATTGGCGGTGGGAGTGAAGTCTCCGCCCCCTAAGTAGTGGAAAACACGTGGAAAGCCACGCCCACTTGGGGCAATTGATTTCGGACGATTCTGAGCACTTGGAATGGGATTTCTGGCAAAGCGATGTTCGATTGTTGAAGAGAATAATTAATCGAATATTTCACCGTCATCAACTTGGTAATTCCCCCTACCCTTAACGCTCAAGTGACATCGGAACGTTGCGCACCTCAGATTAAAGCTATCAAGAAACAAAGTAGATAAGAATAGTTGGAAAAATTAGTTAAATGCTTCTTTCAAGATTTTTTTTTCCCTCACTTCCCAGTCACGCTCCAGCGATTCTGGCTTATTTATGGCCTCTGAGAGATCCCAGCAGAAATCTAAAGACATGGGCTCGGCTGGAAAAATTATTCGAATCACTTCCAGGTGGAATTTTTTCCCCATACTCTCCAGTCACGCTCCAGTGACTTTGGCTTATTGTATGCCTCTTAGAGGTTTTGTTAGGAATCTGAAAAGATGAGTATGACTTGAAATATCGTTTGAATAATTTTTAAACCGAGTTTTTTTTCTTTAACACCTAGTACGATGATTTTATATTATACCTCGAAAACGGTAACAGGTAGAGATGTCATATTTGGGTGATACAAGGTAATTGAGGTCAAGTTTTTCAAACAAAAATTGTCACCACGGTTGAGTGATCACAGACACCAAAATTAATAAAACTCGACTTCCGTTAGAAGTGACTGTTTTATGATGTGTTATTTAAAGTTTTAAACAACTCAACGGTCAAAAGACTTCGGGAGTAGCGCGCTGGACAATTTCCGCCATTCGTACGGCGCAACAACCTATGTTCTTCCATCGCACACCTAATGAGCGTCCGCTTTTTACCTTGTCCGAAACGTTTTCTTACGATTCCCCTCGCAGCTATGGACGAAGGAGCGACTTCTCCTGTATGTTGTCAAGACTTCCAGGAGACTGCAATATGTGTTGATAGATTATGGCCAACATCAATATAATAACACAAATATTCTGATCATTAGTGCGATATAAGCAAGGAGAGTAGCAAATAATTATCAATATGCTTCATAGACAGTTAAACAAAGCCACTCCGTCTTTATAGAAGATCACCGCTACTTTAGCATATGTTGCTCTAAAAATGTTATACACCTTCTAATAAGGCCACGTGTGGATAACCTATGCCATTTTCAAAAGGCTTGAGCTGATTCTGAAATGATCATTTTTAAAATTTTTTACGCCCCATTTTAAAAGCATATGCCTTTATCTTAAATCGACTACGCTTTACAAAACGGTCATATCTTTTATGAATTTGCAATGTCGCTTCCAAATTAACTTTTCCTATGCTATAAATTCTACGCTCATTTTTTATTGTTACTATCTCGGCTACAGATAGCGTTGTCTAATGTACGGGTTTTCAAAGCAGATCAAACATGCTCTGTGTCCGTTTGGAAAAACCATGATTCCTTGGAAAATGCTTTTGAATTTTTAATTTTACATTGACATAACGGAATGAACTTTTTAATTTCAACTCAAATTTTTTTTAATATAGTTTTTACTTTTCTACACTGAAACCACGAAATGAAAATCTCAATAGTTTTCATATTAATCTAGGTCATCGCTTTATGCTGGTGTCAAGATGAACCGAGTTTCACTGTTCACCCAAGCCTGGTTGTCAGATTGCACATCGTGATTCGGGCAGACTAACTTTTGACATTGATAAACATACCAAAGAATATCCGATCTCATGCAAGTCCAATAGTACTGTCCTTAGCTGTCTTGATTTGGCATCCAGAAATTTGGGTAAAATTTTTTCTTTATCTTCTTGTGTAAGTGTAATTAAGTTGTGTAATTAACAAACTATTGTTTTAATTAGGCTGAGTTTTGCGTTATTATCTACCAAGAAATAAGGTTTTTCGATATTTTGCATGATGCAATCGAATCTAAAAAAAAAAACTTTTATTCAGATATCACAAATATCAGAATAGGATTGAAAAAATTGGAAAACAGGTTTGATGAAAAAATGGAGAGTTTCGGTAAAGAAATTTTTGCTCAGTGCCGATAGTTTCTTATTACAGTAAAATGCAAATTTTCCCACACTTTGTGATTTCTGTTCTGTTTATTTTAAACTTTTATTTCAACCCTAAGTACTCGAACATACAGCCAACTGTTTAACCAAAAATAATCCTTCAAAACAAATGAGTGAAAGCTCCAAAAAATGTAAGAAAGTGAACTAAAGACCTTAAGCGATATTAATTCATAAGAATCTCCTTGTTTTTAGGTCTAGGCTGTTGATGGGCGCCAGATGCTTCCAGTCACTTCTTGGCTCCTGCTTTTTTATTGACCTTAGCTGCTGCCTTGGTTTTTTTCACATTCCCGGTCTTTTTGGTAGTTTCCTTGATGTCGTTAAATTTGAAATAAACGATCTATTGAGGGAAACTACGAAACAGTCTGATAAGATCAGAGAATTGAAGGAAGTTTGGTGGAAGGAAGGAAAGATTATTGCAACAGTGTGATGCTTGTTATACTGTTATTGCTAAACTGAGTGAAATGATTTGCAATTCCGTAAAGTCAAGTGCTAACCATCGCTATCAACATTAAATCATACTCGAGTTTTCAACGCTCTAAGTTATTCTTAATCTTTTTCATATTTTCAGTGCCCGAAGGTTTTTGGCAATAATACAGTACAATAATTTTACCAAAACGAGGGAAATCAGAGTCTTCTATTTATATGTCCCAATCTTATTTCAATACTGCAACGAATGTGTGTCTTGATCTACTGGATAATCATATTTTTAGACTTGGTTGAAATTCAAGAAATGAATGAAAAGTTGGTAGAAGAAAACAATAAGATGAAGAGAGGTGAAAACCATCAAAAGGGCCTGAATACTGTTGTTCTAGCTTATAGAGATGTTTTACATATTTTCTGGACTCTGGTAACTGCTATGACAAACATGGCTATTTTAACTGCTGCTTCGAAATCCTATATAGGTTACAATGGTAAACAATATAATATTTCATACTGAGCAGCTGAATGTTATTTTAAATGTTATTCTTTCATTAGATTTGATTAAAGTACAAGAAATGAATGAGGAGTTGAGAGATGACAACGAAAAGATGGAGAAAGGTAAAATATGTCGAATAATTTTCGTTATTGACATTGTAGTTTGCTGGGAAATATTTTAGTGCAGTGTGAGTACATTTACTGGGATATATTTTAGGAAAAATGGGACATCTCCGAAATCGTATACGTATCCCATAAACATGATGAGAATTATATTTGTAACATTTTCCAACAATCTGTACGACCTGGGGATTTTGTGTTTGTCAGAAGTAAATTATTGTGACGTATGAAACAGGGGGCATTTTTACAAATTAGAATTTCTTACGAAATATTACATTGCAAAGTTGGTGACAGTTTATGCAGTGAAAACATTCTCCCAAACTATTCAAGTAAAGAAATGATATTTTTTTAAATTATTGCAACGAAACACATCACACGAAAATGCTTGCCGTGGCTGTAATATAAATGAAAAAAACCAGTAAACATTTCAATAGAACATCATTTTTCCGAAGGAATATCAGAACTATCTTATGAATATCAGAGTATGTTTAAAATCAGAAAATATTCCACTAATTTTTCATTTCTACCAATGAACAATTAAAAACGCTAGAGACTTGTAACGATTGAAACTCGCATAAAGGCGTTGTTGTTTTGGAAAGTGGTAGATAGCTGGAGGAGGTGTCTAATATTAATTATATGATAATTTAGCGATATCCAGGATTGAACAAACACTTGCTGTTATGGAGAAGCCTCAGAAGCTTCTAAATAGATCCGGGCAGATTAACAGACCAACAACAAAGACTCGAGGAACATTGAAACCAACTCCTCCTCCAGGTGAATAATTCATCCAATCCAAGTTGTAATTTGTGAACAGTTGATGTATCATTCGCATTAAAGCAATTATAAAACAAAACGATATCCCTACATTCGATGGAGCCGAAGCCGAGTAATGTCAGCAAGTTATAAATGTTATTGGATTTTCTTCTGCATAATAACAACCAAAAAAAAAACCTACTCATTGTTTTATTTGCTTCATTACATTTTCTCAAGCCGGTTAGTTTGATTTGGGATATTGAAGTACTCTTTGAAGGTGCACCTTTTTCAAAACAAGGTATGATCAATATTTATTACTCGATAAATTTTCACGTGTACAGATATTTTATTTCAGAAAACTGAAAATTGAAGATTGGAAATATCTGTTATTTCGCTGTGATATATCATAAGCAGAATGTCAACTATGACAAAGCAGTTGATATCTGTAAGAAACGTAACGCAGATGTTGGTTTGATTCGAGATGAAGAATCTTACAATGCGGTTATGAATTACTTGAGAAAGAATATTCCAACGAAACAGACGTGGGTTCATATATATATATAAGGATCAACTTTGATCCAATGGATAGTATCATAAAGGTATGCCAATTATTCTCATATGTAGGAATATAAAATACCTCACGAGATGGGCAAAGTGTTAGTCAAAGATGTTTAAGACAAATTGGGTTAGTTCATTATCTACAACTGTTCAGGCGGTATATCGAATACTTTTTTTTATCTGTTTCTGACTCTGAATAAATTTACTCAGAAGTTTTTTTGCAAAGTTTTTGATTGTCTCGGCGTTAATGTCCATCGATATTTGAAATTGGTACCCATATTAATTCCACCTCAAGTTCACAACTTGGGCGCAAACCCAGCGTTGTAATAAAGCGTGGTACATGAGCAACAACAAAACGCAAAATAACGAGGTGATTGATTACGTCATGGATAACCTTAGTCTTTATGCTTTTTACCTTTCAAATGTTTTCCTTCTCCCTTTTTTGCAATAATTGTATCCATTATTTAATTCATGGTGAAAGAGCGACACAAATAAATGTGATTCCCACGAAAAACGTCCCATGTGATGTGATGGAACAAGCATTAATTGGTACTAGATGTCCCATGGCAAGCCTGTGGGCAATGCATATCACTAATATATGACACATCGTTATTATGCGATTTGTAATGCGATTTTAAGTAATTTATGAAATTAAATGGGCGATCAAGCATGATCCTGTGATATACGTCAATTATTTTCTTTTAAGACTGGTGACGTCACACCTGCAGATTCATTCTTTAAATGGAGTCGGGATGGTATTCCATTCACCGGTATTGATTCTAAAGATCGTACAAATGTTTATCTCAATGTTAATTCTGAAACGAATTATAATGATCAAGGGATGGCGAATGCTGCTCCTACCTGGGAGCGTAACGGAGTTATTTGTGAGATCCTGATCTAATTGGATGTCTGCTTGATTGTATTTTGTCACTATGGATTCATCATCAATGAAACATAAATCGTTGAATCCTGATTTAAAATTTAAACGTTTTGTATTTATAGTAAATGTAGTATATAACAGTAAATATCAATTATTAATTTAAATTAGCATGATTAGTTAAACCAACCTATGGCGCATGCGCCAAACGTGGCGCATTGCATGATTAGAGGTGGCGCATTGCATCTTTAACCCTTTTCATGCCAAAATTGTTAATTGCACTTGGCTTCTCCACCCCAAGCCGTTTTTTTGCGATTTACATGGTGACTTTTGATTGTACCTAAAATCTATTCTCCTTACTCCACGTCGCCCACTTACGGCTTGTTGGAATTAGAAACAACAGGCGATTATCGACGTTAGCTTTTGGACGGACTTTATGACATTCATTCTAGACTTTTAGCAAAAATTAGTAAAATTTACTATTTTTTCCCTACTGAAGTAAAAAGTTCAGAACTTCTGGAAAAATAGAAAATCGTCAATTATCAGCTTGAAACATGGATTTGCCATTGCCCAGACTTCCCAAATATCTCCCAATAACCATTGAACAACCAGTTGAAATGCCCAAGCCTAAAAAATTCATTATAAATCAACCCACAACATGCTGAAAATGACCCCTAAATACCACCTTTTTCATCCAAACTTCAAATGACCGTTGTCAACAAAAGCGAAGCGTAAAATCGATTGCTGCGACGCAAGTACTAATCTCGAAGAAGCCTGGAGTAAAATCACGCGACGCTAGGCCAAACAGCTTCTTAATCGTACCCTTTTCTCTTCGTTGTTAAAAACAGCTTTATTGCGTAATGCTCATAAGACGGTGACCGTACATTTGAACCCATGTACATTTGAACCCATGCGTATATCCACGGGTTCAATCTATATGCGGGTGCTAAAACCCATGGGTTAGGGTTAGTATGGGTTTAACTATCCGTGACACAAAAACAATTCCATAGGTGCAATAGCATACAGGTGCAATTGTCATGGGTTCAAATGTACGTGGGTTCAAATGTAATGGAACCTCATAAGACAGAATGCGTTTTTCTCCTACTTTCAGGAAGGCTGTAGTTTTTACTTGGAGCATGGCGTCACAATGGTTCCCTGTTTCGTAATCAATCGTAATCTGTTTATCGTAAATTGCTCGAATTTTTGCGTGGATACGAGAATTTTCGTTGAGTTAACTATATATATGCGGCTGTCATTGAAATTTATTTCGAAACGACATATAGATGTGAACAAACATTTTCTGCCTTGAAACTAATTAAAAGCAAAGCGAGGTCAAGACTTACAGATTTAAATTTGAAGAATTCACTGCTCCTCTCAGTAACAAACTTAACTCCAAGAATAAAAAAACTGACGAAATTAAAACAGCAGCAAAAGTCTCATAAAGGCGGTACTTAAATAAAATTGATCAGTTTTATTTATTATACTTCCTTGCTTAATTTCCATTCATGTGAAGTTGTAAATTGTAGAAACTACATATACGTGTGTATATATGTGTGTGTATTATGAATTTATATAATTTCAACAAGAAGCGGACATTAGGCGTGGGAATACAAGAGATTTACGGCGCATCTGAAACATTATGTTCAAAACGTGGCGCATGGTATGTGAAAGGTTGGCCACCCCTGAGTTAAACTAAATTGCGTTTGATGGAGAAATTTCAATTTTTGATTTGAATTTTTCAGTTCTGCAAACACTTTCGTTAAATTGGATTTCAGTTAAACAAGAAATTCAAAAAACTAATTATCTATTAATAAATTAAGCTTCTGTTTGATATTTATTTGGCAAGGTTTAGACATTTAAATTTGATTTACTTACATTTAGGAATATGAAGATAGTGATGTTACAAATTTGCCTAATAAACAAGCAATAAATTCAGTTTCTGTGTAAAATCTAATGTTTTTCATAATGCTGTTTCCCAGCGGGATCAGTTTGAGTAAGGATTAGGTTCGTTAAATTTACAATAATTTATCTCAAAGGAACGCAAAGCTTGAAATTACCTGAATAGGTAGAAAAATAAAAAGGTTTACCGACTCATTCTATGAAATTGTATGGCGTTTATTGATTTGAGCAATGCTAAATTTGTTCAAGGGTTTTTTGGCACCGCATCCTAACACTTCCCTGATTCGATAATGCGACGGAAATGTATCAACCAATTAACAGAGAAGTACATTGCAATAAGTGCATTAGAAATTTGGTATTATTGCGGGTATTTTATGTACTCACACATGATTGAAAAAATCTTCTTTGAGCAAAGTTTCAGGCGACAAGAAGTTCTATGAACTAGAAGTTCTGAAACTATACAGAAATGTCTTGTTGAACTTATTCAGAGGTAAAAAAGACCCATCTCTTAGAGAAGTTATGGGTGACCTTTGAAATGCGAAAAGTTACTGAAATAACATGGGATTATGGTGGCGTCGTACATGCACTCAAAAGTAAATGAGACTCTGAGCAAAATTCCGGGTGATCACTGAAGATCCAAAGGCTACTGCGACTATCAAAAATTAAACGTAAATGAATACCAGACTATTATCTAGTTATACTGCATTGGAAGCCACCGTCCGATTCTTATTTCCCAATTGCTGCGGCAAAAGTTCCAACATGTGTTACATCGGTTAAAGTTGGGGGAAACGGCTGTCGTTCTTAAACCGTTATCCTGCCCGCGACTCCCACGACCCCTACCACGACTCGAAAAATTGAAGCATGAAGGTCAACAAACTCCAACAAAAAAAGAGTTAGCTTGGAAGATAAAAAAAACGGAAATTAAAGACAATAGCGTTTATATAATTTGCAATGAGTGTGTACGTATTCTTGCGTACCCTTGATTAAAGGTAGAATAAGTACTAATGGAAGGTTACAAGATTTCTCAAAGCAAGGTCTTGAGACCTCAACTCAGTGCAAATCTTACTGATAGAAAAGTTACAAGTTTGCTAAAAGCAAAACCCTGAGCTCTCGATAAAAAGTGTAAAAATTATTAAAGCGAGGTCCCGAGCCTTCAACAAATAAGTGTAAAGAATATTAAAAAAGGAGTTGCCAGTTTGCATAAAGCAAAAATTTTGAGCCCTCAGCTAAAATCAAAAAGAATACTGATAGAAGAGTTGCCAGTTTGCTTAAAGCAAGATCCTGATTCCTCGACTAGAAGTGGAAAGAGTACTGATTGAAGAGTTAGAAGTTTGCTCAAAGCAAGATCCCGAGCCCTCAGCTAAAATCAAAAAGAATACTAAAAGTAGATTGGCCAGTATGCTTGAAGCAAGAACCCGAGTAGTTATCTAAAAGTGTAAAGATTATTATTAGAAGAGATGAAAGTTTGATGAAATATTTTTCCAAAGTTAGAAAGAGATGAAATCCCGAGCTCACAACAACAGGTAGAAATAGTACGGATAACAGAGTTGCAAGTTTGCTCTAAGCAAGGTGTCGAGCCCTCAACTAAAAGTAATAAAATTACTGATAGAAGATGTGAAAACGACTGCTGATGTGTTAAAACGAAATTAACAAAGTTGAATCAGTCAAGATATTTGAAATCATTCTTCATAATATATTGATCCGATTTTTCCTTTTTATCGGACACGCAAAACAATTAGGAATATTTAGGAGATTTAGAAATATTTTCACAATTTTAGGGGTAGTCATTTATTGAAATTTGCCCATCTATGGCTAGAAGATTTACTTTCTCACAGCTTTGTATGTAGTGCACAGTAAATATTAGTGTTCATATCTTCTTTTTCTTAGAAAGCAATGCAAAATCCTAAAAAGCATAGCAGACTCGCGTCACAACTTGCAAAAGACAGATAAATGGCAAATGACATGAATGTAAGACTTATTGTTAAAGAGCTTCACAGGTCAAAGTTCAATTTCATTGACCACAACCTCACTCAGGACATAGAAATCTGGTTCCCAAAGACTACTGCTTATGAAACGGACATATCCTAATACAGCCTGAGTGTGTTATCTCCAACCGCTTGACATTGAAGATCTTACCAGTACAGCCCAATTTAATACACCCTGATTTATTACAGACTGGCTAACAGTTAAGGTTACGTATGGGAACAAAAAGTTGGTGAATAAGTGGGTCAGTTTAATAAACCCCAAGTTAAAAATGTATACGGTCCAGTCAAAATGTCTTCACTAACCGGCACGAAATTTCGTAATTCCCTACTGCAACCTTATCATATATATACTTACTGCCAAGCATTTGAACCTGCGATACGAAGCAAAATGCCTTAACCGTTGATTTGAAGTTGATTTTAACCCTGTATTTTTTTTTCAGCCGTTTAAGTCTCAGGACGAGATTCCACATGAATAATATTTCATCTTTAATTGATTTTTTTTTTAAACTTTCCGTAGATAATTTATTTTATTGAGCAGAAATTTAATATCATTGGATTATGATTGGCCATCTGTTGGTTCTCACTAATCATAAGATAGACTAGGAGTTTCCCTGACAGTGTTGAATGCTTTTAAGTCCTATGTCAACCGTTCTCTACTGACATTTCCAATACGGGAATAACATTTAAAATTACTTTATATTTTTAATTGGTATTGCTTTATGGAATATTGCATTGAGCAAGCTTGCAACTCTTCTATCAATAAGTACTCTTTCCACTTTATGTTGAGGGCTCGGCACCTTGCTTTAGGCAAACTTGCAACTCTTCTTTTATTACTCTTTCCACTTTTAATGTGGGTATGGGTCCTTTCAGTTGACTCTCAAGCAAAAACTACTATGATACATCCAATGGTTTTGGATTTCAAGCCTTTTCCATGCATATTTGTTTTTAAATTAATTCATTGCACTTCCTTGCACGTTATAGCCAGTGCTTTAGTTAGAAAATAATAATTTGTACAAGTGCTTTAAGATTGTCAAACAGAAGATTTATGTTTTTATAATTCGTGTTAAATTTGGAATAATTTATCTGTTTGTATATTGAGCGTGTTATAGATGGGTGCAGTAATAATCACAAAGGAACGTTCTTGAGACATTATTGTCCCTATGGGTCGTCTCAATAATTCGCGAACGTTTTGTCAGTTTTGAACTCCGGAAAAATGATAAAAAAATTTGTTGACAAACTATCGCAAACTTTGTGTAATTTTACGCTTATCTTTTAAAAGAATTTGCAAAGTCATAAACTAATTGTGTTCATTTTTTAATTACTCAATTACTATTGGATTCACCCAACTTTACTGTCGATTTTAATAGCATATGTCAACTTATATTTTAAAATTTATTGCGATTTTTCTAAAAATAGAATAATATATATTTAATTCTGCGATGTCATTGTCTATCCGATCGCGCCACAGCGCTAATTCAATTAAGATCTGAAACTGTCACGACGTAACGAGCCTATGCTTTTATATATATCGGGATGCGGTAAATTTTGAAGCATAAAAGCAACGCCATAGAGACTATATCATCAGTATAGTTTAATATCGACTAGATGCAGACAACTGACTGGTTTTTGGAATAGTTCGCAAGAATCTGTGTTTGAAAGGAAACTGTATGTGATACTGGCATTATTTTGAATTAGTTATTATGCGCTTTTGATATCGTTCAATTCTTCAAATGACTGAACTTGAGTTGTTGATAAAGTATCGGATAGTTTGGGCAATTTTACAGCTGACTTTCAATAGCAATTTAATATTGTAAACCTAAACAAAATACGATTGCTTTTTATTAATCACATGTAATTAAGCGTAAATTTTCTACTTCTTTTAAACTATGTAGTATTTGTAATATCTATTTGCAATTCATTGCGATTTTATCAAAATAGAATATCGCGACAAACTAATATTATGTCTGCTATGTCATTGTCTATGTCATGACATAGTGAAGGTCGCGCAATATCGATTATCTGATAGATCTGAAACGACGTCAAGACAAACCACAACGTGAATGCTTATATATTCGAATGTGTATATAAACGGTAGTACTGTCGAATGTGTATATCTTTCGAAAGAACGCGATGAATCCGTGTTAGAAAATTTTGATATCGATTGTATGAGGCAAGTGGTTGATAGATTAGTTACAGCGTGATAAAGAATAACTTTTTTACGAATTTACTATTATGTAAAATGCTATATTATGCACCGAGATTAAATACCAGTTAAATAGTTTTGTAAGAAGGACACAGAGAAAGTAGAGTTATTCTATCAATCTGAAAAGTGAAACACACTGAAATATACTTTCATATTACAATATAGTACGACATTGAACTTTGACATCATCGAAAAATTTGACAGTGGCCAAATATTCTGTATTTCTACGCATTACCACGTCAGAGCAGTGGTAGCGGATCCTTCCTAAATAGTTCTCTGAGCTTATTACTGAGGTCGTGCGCATTTTAAAATTATACACCGGTTCTTTAAGAACTAAGTTGGCGCCTATTGGATATTTCTGAAGAACTAAGTTGGCGCCTATTGGATATTTCTGAAGAACTAAGTTGGCGCCTATTGGATATTTCTGAAGAACTAAGTTGGCGCCTATTGGATATTTCTGAAGAACTAAGTTGGCGCCTATTGGATATTTCTGAAGAACTAAGTTGGCGCCTATTGGATATTTCTGAAGAACTAAGTTGGCGCCTATTGGATATTTCTGAAGAACTAAGTTGGCGCCTATTGGATATTTCTCAAGAACTGACTTGGCGCCTATTGAATATTTCTCAAGAACTAGCGCACTGGCAGTTTTATGTTTATATTTCCTACCATGCGTTTATTTGACTATTTTGTGGACAGTTTATTGCCAATAGCCAAAGAATAGTTTTCTAAAAATAGATTTTTATGCAGCATATTTCTTGTGTTTTCAACGATAAGCTGTCGTGTGGGGTATTGTGACATCATAGATTTGGCGCTCATTGGATGTTTCTGAAGAACCAAGTTGGTGCATATCGGATATTTCTCAAGAACTACGCACATTGGCGGTTTTTTATTTTTTATTCTCCACCAAGCGTTAATTCGATTAGTTGGTGAACAGTTTATTGCCATTAGCCAAAGAATAGTTCACTGAAGAGCTATTTTCAGCCAGCACATTTCTTGTGTAATTAATGACCAGCTGTTGTGGGATATATATTTTGGTATTAACACTGGCAGTTTACGCGGTATGACTCATCGTACTAAGCGTTAGGAATACGCTCGCCACCGCAGCTCTGATTAATCTGCGTGGGTTCGCAGTATCGAATCCCATGCGGGGAGGGTTATGTGCGAAAGAATTTCTGGCCTCCTTGCTGCTGTTGGGTGATTCAAGTAACCGCTTGTCGGTTACAGCTTCCTCCACCATCAATCAAGTCCATGCTTCCGAAAACAAATAACTAGCTAATCCCATACCCGACATGAAATGGTAACCGGACGAGCGGCCGTGGTTCGCCATATGGTTAAGCCGTCTTATCGGCTTTCTTCTCTTCCGGTATAAATAGGTAAATCTATCCTATTTTGATTGTTTTATTTGTTTATTGATTTGGCTATATATGCATATGACTTGGCAGTAATTGTACATCACCAAAATGGCTGTATTTGGATATTAATTGGCTGTATATGTATATAACATTGACTGTATATAAATATTCACTTGGCGCAATATGTATATTTAGTTGGCGCTATATGCATATTCTTGGCAGTATATGTATGACACGTTACCAACCCTATCGCCAATATCGGACAATATGTTGGGATATAGGACAGGGTATAGATATTCAGAAATTTAACTTACTTGGAACGTGAAATTGGTAAATTATACAATAGGAAAGCAGATATCTTCAAAGAATAATTCGTGAAAAAAACGGATTGAAATAATTCCATGATACATCGCCTCATAAACACCCTTCTATCGCGCTTGTGAACAACCTGTGTAGGTTTGTGGGAGATAATTATGTTTCAAGAATGCGACACGATAAACTAGTTCTATCCTCGCGTTGAACTGTGAGGGAAAGCTAGTTAGGTTGTCGACTTGTCGTTGTTAAATAAAATTCTATAAATGTTCAAACTATGACAACAAAAAACTGATCTTTTGTATAAAGCCCCACGCCACCAATGCAAAAATGTTAAATTTGAGAAAAAACCTCATTTCCATGTTTTAGATACTGCAGAGTGAGTTCGTCATGTCTTAAAGTAATACCGCGCTTTCTAACCCTGATATCGGTGAATTTCAACGTTACGTTTCAAAATACGAAAATTAGTAATTATTCAGTTAGTGTTAGGGTTAGGAATTATATAAATTTCAAGTGCAGTCAGCATCCTCACCGATTAGTTACTATTTATATTAATTTTATAGAACGTGCCTGAGCTATCTTTGCCCAACAATTCGCGAAGGTCTTGTCGGTTTTTGTTAGTTTGAACTCGAAAAAAATGATGAAAAAAAAATGCGGACAAACTTCTGCAAACTTTGGGTAATTTTACGTTTATCTTTTAAAATAATTTGCAAAGTAATAAACTAATTGTGTTCACTTTTTAGTTACTATTGAATTCACCTAACTTAACTGTAGATTTTAATAGCATATGTAAACTTATATTTTGAAATTCATTGCGATTTCTTTAAAAATAGAATATTGCAAAAACCTAAATTAAATCTGCGATGTCATTGTTTATCCAGATATCACCACATGACGCGACATCGCTAATCCGATTAAGATCTTAAACTGTCACGCTTCCATAAATATCCGAATGCGGTAAATTTTTAGCATAAAAAGTACGCACTGGACTTAAATCAGCATAGTTTTATATCGATTATATAAAGACAACTAATTGGTTTATACAGAATAGTTCGTAAGAATCTGAGTTTGAAAGAAAGAAACTGTATATTGATAGTGGCATTATTTAGACTTATTCCTTATGCGCTGAGAAGTCTTGATATCGTTAAATTCTATATAATCAGTTTTGAAACTTATCAAACGCAGCGACACCTGAGGGTACCAGAAGACTAAAATATAGGTTCGCAGTAGACTACAAATAATGTCAGGATTGCCACACTCGGAAAAATTCATGTAATAACAAAGTGTAGCGAATATTTTAAAAAGTATGGGTACAATAAACAAAGTTCGTCATGTTTGAATGGGCTATATCCATCATTGAGGATATTCCGTAATCAAAACGCAATGCCACGTCTGATATGGCTACTTCTTATCTGAAAAGGATATTGCACTTCTCCAAAAACACTAAGCCATTCCTGGAAAAGGAGTTTTAAAAATTGCTACGTTTTTTTTTTATGAAGTATGCCTTCTTTAAATCGGCCGCGCTCTTTTTCTAAAATAAACGCCTTTTGAAAAATGCGTATAGCTTTTCTGAAAATGCGAGTTATATTTTAAATGGGTTCTACGTTCTTTCTAATTTGTCAAAATCGCGCCAAAAACTATAGCACCGATTTATCTAAGCCTGGATTATGCAAAACGCAGCTAGTTTTCAAATAACTGAACTTGAGTTATTGATAAATTATCGGATAGTTTAGGCAACTTTACCGCCAACTCTTGATAGCAATATGATATTGTAATCTTAAACAAAATACGATTGCTTTTTAATTATATGTAATTAGGCGTAAATTTTCTGTTTCTTTTAAAGTACTTAGTATTTGCAAAGTTATGTTTTACAATTCATTGTGATTTCTTTAAAATAGAATATTGCGACAAACTAATATTAGCTCGGCGATGTCATTGTCTATGTGTCTATGACATAGCAAAGGTCGCGCGATGTCGATTATCTTATTTGATCTGAAACGACGTCACGACGTGAATGCTTATATATATATTCGAATGTGTATATAAACGGGAGTACCGTCGAATGTGTATATATTTCAACAACAAAAAAAAGCAACACGATGAAGCCTTACTAGTGAACTTTGATATCGATTGTATGGGGCAACTGGTTAATAGATTAGTTACAGCGTTCTGAAGAATGACTTGTTACGAATTTACTATTAAATAAAATGGTTTATTTTCAACCGAGATTAAATACCATTTAAATAGTTTTGTAAGAAGGACACAAAGAAAGTGAGTTATTTTATCGATCTGAGAAGTTTACCAGACTGAAATATATATTCATATTACAATTTAATACAACATTAAACTTTGACGTCATCGAAAAAAATGAACAGTGGTCAAATATTCTGTATTTCTACGCATTAACAAGCCAGAGCAATGGTAGCGGATCCTTCCTAAATTGTCCGCTAGGCTTATGACTGAGGTCGTGCACTTTTCAAAATTGTACACCGCTATATAAAATTAATATCCTATCCATAAGAACTGTGATTCTTTTTTAAAATGGCTTGTTTTTTCTTAAAAGGTTGTGTCTTTTCAAAAGAGTTATATCACTTCTAAACATGGTCATTCCTACATAAGCTTTGTAGTTTCTACAATAATGTTTTAGAATTTACACTGCGCAATAATAAGAATTTATTTCACATTAGAATAACCCTATAAACAATTCAAAAACTTTTCTTTATTCAGTCACTACTTAACTACACTGAAACCACGAGATGAAAATCTCAATCGTTTTTATTTTAATTTACGTCATCGATTCATCCTGGTGCCAAGATGAAACAGTGTTTCACTGCTCTCCCAAGCCGGGTTGCCAGATTGCACAATGTGATCCGGTTGCTGTAGGATGGGACAGACCAGGGTTTAACTTTGATGAACATCTGCATGATAAAGAATTCCCGATTACGTGCAAATCTAAGAATACTCCACAACCTCAGAATACTGCCGACTGGCTTCCCTTGGTATCAAGGAACATTTTAGGTGAGTGGTTTATTTACTGTTTAAAATACTTGAAGGCAAAGCTATCTCATTATATCACAGGCGTTGTTTGTCATCGATTGAATACTTCACGCCTATTTATGAAAAGTCTTGGGTGTGGTTTGCGTCTAAAACTACTCTATTATACTGTTACGTTTTCCCTGCGCTCTAAATCCACTATGACAACAGGTATTGCAACTCAATATCAAAGTCAGATTCAAAAACGAGCATCAAATTTACAACTTGTGTGATATTGATAACCGATACTTTTATCAATGGCGATTGTGCGTTCATTTGCTGTTTTCTGACATTATAGCCAATTAAGTTTTATTATTTAAATTTTATTATTTTATTACAATTTTACACTGAGTCAAAGCTTCAGTTAGGCAAAACTCACTAACTCTAACTAGCTTTTACTGTTGCAAGCCTGGCGTCAATTCGCACTCACTAACGCTTAAATATATATAGTTTCATAAACTTTGAATATATTTTAGTATCTGCTGTTAACTGCGCAGATAAGAGTCTCCTTACTTTTGATTCAGTACTCAATTCGAATACGGGATTATTTTGGTAACAATCATTTCTGTTTATAATATTTCAACCAAATCTTTGTATCATTAAAACACTCGGAATAGTTTTCATAGTTCTTACTTTTTATTCAGATATTGGAACTATCAAGTCGGAATTGAAACAATTGGAAGACAACGTCGTTGAAAACAGCAGAAACCTCGATCATTTTGAGCATAGCATGTCAGGTGAAAAGTGACTACACGTTTTACCAGTCCGTTTATTGTGAGACATGATCTTATAAGTGAAATTCTGATTGTCTTACAGAAATTGCTCTGAATTTTAAAATTTGAATAAAAGTTTTTCATAGAAAAAGAATTTGAACCTAATTTTTTCGCAGATCAAAAAGCTAACAATGAAATTAAGAGACAATCTGATGAAGTTCGCAATCTTCGTGACAAGGCTCTTCAGCAATCTGGACAAATTAATGATGTACTGAGAAAGTATGCAAAGCAATCTATTGAACTGAATGAACTTAAAATAGAAAATGTGAAACAATCTACCGAAATATCTGATCTGAAGAAAGGTTGGTGAATTCATGATGTGACGAGGGTCTCAGTAATAATTACTCAATGAATTGAATAAGTAGCTCACACTTGAGAATGAATTGGATCACAAAACAATTTCAGGTTTTACATTTCAGAGACGTTACCGCCGCATGTCTCTTGCGTTGGTAGTTAGGATACTTAGTGAATTTGAACTTACCCTAATAAAATCATTTCGAATTTGAAATAGTCGAACTGAGGTTTGGAAGCTGCAGTTTTCGCAATTTAAATAATCCAGATTCCTTCTCTATGGATGCCCCTATATGTTTATGCAAGCATAGCACTTTCATGGCTTCTATTCATTTTTTCGCATTCGAGAACTACTATGACAAACGTTTTTATAACTGCTGTTTTCAGAGACAATATATGAAATAAAATAAAATGCATTACTTTCTCACTAGATTTGGCCGATGTACAAGACTTGAATAATAAGTTGATAAACGACAACGAAAAGATGGAAAAAGGTGAAATATGTTCACTAAAATTTTTTCTTGACAACATAATAGGATTTTCATGGAGCATTTCTTAAAGGTTGTAAGTATCCGAGCAATATATTGAAAAACGAAGAACCGCTTTATCAAAATGACACTGCTATTCGTAGCATTTGTTAACAATCTCTAAGATCTTGGGATTTTGTGTTTGTCAGTAAAGAAGCATTATAAAGTATGAAATTAAAAATATTTCATGGCAGTTTTAATGAAGCGAGAGCATTATTCCAATAACTTTATTTGAAGATGTGATATTTCGTGAAACAACTGATACAAAACACAGAGAGCGAATAAGCTTATCCTGACTGTAATTTGAATTTACAAAAAACAATGACATTATTTTACCGAATGACTGTAAGAACTATTGTGAGCCTGTTTAAGATTAGTACACGTGTTCGATTATTTTCAGCTCTATACTCTAACTATGAAAAACGCTAGAAATGTGTGAAATTGCGTGGCTGAAGTTTTATTGTATTAGCAAAAAGTAAATAGATCATGTGTAATATTAATATTAACATTTAGCGATATCCCGGATTGAGCAAAAACTTGCTGTTACGGATAAGTCTCAAATGCTTCCAAGTAGATCCGAGCAGATAACTAGACCTACTCAAACAACATTGAAACCAACTCCTGCTTCAGGTGAATACTTTATTCAATCCAAGTTGTAGTTTATGAATATTTTATGAATAATCAACTTTAAAGTGGTCATAAATCAAAACGATATTTCTAAATTTAATGTAGCCGAAGCCGAGTAATGTCAGTAAGTGATAAATTTTATTGGATATTCACAACCAGAAAACAACAGACGCATTGCGTTATTGGCTTCATTGCATTTTCTCATGTCGGCAAGATTGATTTGGAATATTAAAGTTTTGTTTCAAGGTACCTGGTGCTTCTTCCACAATGCAACGATTGATTCAGCTCTTCCATTTCAGAAAACTGCAAATTAAAGGTCGGCAATTTCTGCTATTTCGCTGTGATACGTGGTGAACGGGTAAGGGATGTCAACTACGACAAAGCAGTTGATATTTGTAAGAAACGTAACGCAGATGTTTGCTTGATTCGAGATGAAGAATCCTACAGTGCGGTTATGAATTACTTGAGAAGTAATATTCCAAAGGGAAGGTTGTGGGCTTCAATATGGACAGGAATTAAGATTGATCCAATGGTTAGTATCATATAGTTATGCCAATTATTCTCATCTGTAGGAATATAAAATATATTACGAGATGGGCAGAGTGTGAGGTGGTGAGACACGGTCAAAAATGTTTGAGACATCTTGGGTTATTTTATTATCTACGACAGCGCAGGCGGTATATCGAATACATTTTTTAGGTTTTATCTGTTTCTGAATCCGAGTAAATTTACTCAGAAGTTTTTGATTGTCTTGGCGTTAATGTTATCCGATATTTAAAAATTATACCAATATTTATTCCACTTCAAGTTTACAACTTGGGCCTCAAACACAGCGCTGTAATGAAGCTTTGGAAATGGTAAATGAGCAAGCAAAAAAAAATATTGCTATATCTTAAATGATTTGCAATGCCACCAGTCTTACCACCAATACTTTATGAGTATCCCATTCATTTATGTCGGTGTCCCACCATAAATTAAATTTTAGATACAAGTATATGAAGAAAAAGGAGAGAAAAAACATTTGAAAGGTAAAAATCATAAAGACTAAGGTTAGCTCTGACGTAATCAAGTTGCTATGACACGGTTAAAGTTCTATGTAAAATACAAATGTGCTGCCCCATCCCATTCGCATGGACACGCCTGTGTTTTACCACAAGTCTAAACTATTGAATCGCGCTGCTTGGCCCTGTTTCTCTATGAAGTTGACATGATCTTTACATTCGCTTTGTATAACTTGCGGCTTCATCGTACATTGGAAGTTATTTCCAGTTGTTCCGCAACAACCTATTCATCTAATTCTATCAGAAGACACGTGTAGCACTCACTATCTCAGTGCGGGACAATTTGATTGCGGCCATTTACGCATTTATGCTTCCAAACTTTCTTCGTGTTGCATCTGGTTTTGGCCTGCTTTTCGTCTATTTTAGTACCGAGTTCTCCGCATATGGATGTATATGCGACACTTTCTGGATATTCAAATACAATTAAATTCAAGTTGGGAATTTAGAGCCTGATGTGGATCTCGTTCTTGAGAAAGTTTGGTTGTTCATGCGATTACGCAATATATATATGTGAAAACAATTGTTTTTTCCGGTTTCATTACATTTTAACCCACGCACATTTGAACCCGTAATATGAACCCACGACAATTGCACCTGACACCCATGAATTCTAGTCTATAGGTTTTAGCACCCTCATATAGATTGAACCCGCGGATATACGGGTGCAAATGTATGTGGGTTCAAATGTACGGTCACCCTTTTCGACTGATATCATAATAAAAACGCAATAACTTCCACGGGAAACATTTCACCTAAGTCTTCGGTTGAGAGCGAAGCACACTTTGGTTGGTACTATCGTAGGGTGCGTACCAGGTTGGGGTTAGGCAATAATTTTTCTGATTTACCTTATTTTTCTGATTTACCTTATTTGCGTTCTATCACGAGTTCGGGTACTGTTTGTGTTATCCAGATTCCCTGCCCATAGGTTTCAGTCCTTTCACAAAACTTGATGTAAAGTAGGCGAACAGAATTAGTTACCTACATATTGGTAGACACATTTCTGGAGCTCCCTTTAGTTCCATTTAGATGCCACGCAATGATATTGAGATCGCCACGCAAAATACTTACGGCGATATAATATGGCCAAATACTAGTGAATGGGGAAGCGATTCCGAAAAGCCATCTTGGTTAATGTTGTGTGGTCGTTATTGTTCGCTTTTAACTGATACGTTGGCCATATTGTTAATCCACGACATTTGCAAATTGAAAAAAATAACCAAACTTGGAACCGTATGGTGGGCTGGGATATATTAGCGTTTGATACATCATGAAAAACGAATCAAGATCGGGAGAATATGCAAGAAAAATCGACGTAAATGGTCAAATCCCATAAGGAAATGCATTACGCATCTCAGAAAAGTTGGAAGTCTATCGACTAAACAAGCGAGTCTTCATTTTGGTCCCGCGGAAATGAGAAAGAATCCCATTCTTTATTTATATATCTCTGTGGTTGCACTGAACTGCTTCAAGTTTAATCTAACAGTAATTGTGCAATATTATAGTTTTGGAAAAGCCTTCGCCCAGAGCATGAACATGAAGTACTACATGGAAAGGCAAGAGAGATTAGAAATATTTGCATTTACTTTTGACTAAGCATAGATCAAGAATATATATATCACAGTCGCTTCACATAATCATCAGAAGACTCGTCTTGCACTGAACTGCGTAGAGTCATAAAGGAATTGTGCAGTGCAATAGTTTTAGACAAATCTTTACCAAGTGTATGAACATGAAGTTTTAAATATTATCATATGAGAGACTAGAAATACTTGCATTTACATTCGACCAAGCATGGATCAATAATAATATATCGTATTTTGATGAAAAATTTCATGAAAAACATCATTCATGACTATAAATGCGTGATCATGCTCGATTCAGTGATAAACGCCATCTGATTTTCTTTAGACTGGTGACGTCACACCTGCATATTCATTCACTAAATGGTATCCAGATTATCCACGCACGGGAATTGAATATAAAGATCGCACAAATGTTTATCTTCATGTTGATTTATACCAGTATCGTCGTCAAGGGATGGGGAATGGTGATCCTACCTTTGGGCTCCGTGGAGTTATTTGTGAGATCCTGATATAATGAAATGTCTGTCTGGTTGTATTTTGTTCCTTTATTATCAATAAAATATAAATCTGTGAATTCTTATTGAAATTTATACGATTAGCCTTACGCTGATCCATTTCGTTATCACAGCTATAATAAGGTAAATTAAATTATGATCATTTTTAAACTGTTAATATTAAATTCATCTAAGCGTAAAGATGATTCCTACTTTTTGAAATTTTCCAACAATTTATTCAATATCATATTTTATCGGGGGATTTTTATAGGGTTAATTCAAAAAAAATGTTTCTTTTTGTTGATCTTACTATACTGAGTGGACAAAGGCCTAATTTGAGTAAAGTTTGAAGATTTATTTGCGTGATTTTGGAATTTGAGAAATTTTTAATCATAATAAAATCAGCTTATGTGCAAAATCTTTGTTTTTTCTGCTTATGTTCCTCAGAGGAATCATGTTGATCACGAAATAGGTTTGTGAAATTAGGATAATTTATTTCGTGAGAACACAAGGACTGGAATTAATTGAATGAGCAAAAAGATGAAAACGTTTACCGAATTGTTTGAACAATGAGTGCTCACTTAAGAGGTTGAAACTTGCTAAGTGGGTTGCTTGATGCGTTAATTACGTTAAAAAGCGTCCCTTTGCTGAATACATAAAATATTTCGATCGTGGTGTCAGATCGTCTATACATGTTAATTTGAAACCCGTCGCCAGTTTTACTACTTGACAAATGGTTACCAAAAGTTCTACTGGCCCGAAAACGAAACTCAGTCGCATTCTAAACGCCGTTTTATTCACTTAGACAGGGCTAGATTCTATTATTTAAATGTTGATGAAAATACCGAGAAAATTGAATATCGGCTGTGCAAAACATCGCAAACAATGAATGAATGAGTATAGTATGATTTGTATCTTTAGTTTCCGGTAGTCCTTAGTTCTTCAATGACTGTGACAATCACCAATACCCGACAATATGTTTGGATACAGGGCAGGATATAGATATTCAGAAATTTAACTCACTTTGAATGTGAAATTGGTAAATTATACGATAGGAAAGCAGATATCTTCAAAAAATAAATCGTGAAAATAGCGGATTGAAATAATTCCATGATACATCGCCTCATAAACACCCTTCTATCGCGCTTGTGAACAACCTGTGTTTGTGGGGGATACTTATGTGCAAGGGTTTCAAGAATGTGGAACGATGACCTCATACTCACATACTGAGACAAACTATCGCAAACTTTGGGTAATTTTACGCTTATCTTTTAAAGAATTTGTTATAAATTTATGAACTAATTGTGTTTATTTTTCAATTACTTAATTACTATTGGATTCACCTAACTTTACTGTAGATTTTGATAGCATATGTCAACTTATATTTTAAATTTATTGCGATTTTTTTAAAAATAGAATATTGCGATAAACTTAAATTAATTCGGCGATGTCATTGTTTATCCCATCACGCGACATCGCTAATCCGATTAAGATCTGAAACTGTCATGACGTAATAAGCGTCTGCTTCCATAAATATACGACCGCGGTAAATTTTTAGGCATAAAAGCGACGCTATAGAAACTATATTATCAGTATATTTTAATATCGACTTTATGGAGCTAACTTACTGGTTTGTAAAATAGTTCGCAAGAATCTGAGTTTGAAAAGGAAAAACTTTATATTGATACCGACTTATTCCTTATGCGCTGAGAAGTCTTGATACCGTTAAATTCTCTATAATCATTTTTAAACTTATCAAACGCAACGTCACCCGAGGGTACTAGAAGACAAAAATATAGGTTCGCTATAAATAATATCAGAATTGCCACATTCGGGAAAATTCATGTAATAACAAAGTGTAGCGAATATTTTAAAAAGTATGGGTACAATAAACAAAGTTCGTCATTTTTGAATGGGCTATATCCACGTAAGGGATATGCCGTAATGAAAACGCAAAGCCACTTCTGATAAGGCTACTTAGTGTCTGAATAGGATATGCCACTTCCTTAAAAACACTAAGCCATTACTGAAAAGGGAGTTGCTACGTTTTTTCAGAAGTATCCTTTTCTCAAATCGACTGCGTTCTATTTCTAAAATAAACGCTTTTTGGAAAATGCCCATAGTCCTAATACGTGGAAAACTAGATATTATTAAACGCAACGCCGCTTGATTGTTAGGCAACCGAGAGCACTTTGGTGCGTAAGCTCAATCAGTGTCGAAAACGATTGTTTCCCGGGAAACTGTGGAACCGATCCGGACGAAACTTGTCATTTAGATCGGGGACAGTGTCCACATGATCGGGTTAGACGAATTGGTTCCCAACCGCCGGTCCGCGGACCGGAACCGCGGACCGGAGAAAATTTCGGTGTTTTGTTGTTTTTATGCCGTCTAAATCGCTTTACCGAGGACGAGGTTGCGTTGGTTTATTACGCAATTTATCTTCCGCCGTCATATTGCGACATCTTGGCGCCGAGTAATTATACTTTTCGCTTTTTCGGCTCCGATTCATCTCGAATGCGCTCCGATCTCTTTACCGAAGACGAGGTTGCTTTATTACGCAATTTCTCTTCCGCCGTCATATTGCGACGTCTTTCGCGACATCTTGGCGCCAAGGAATCACACTTTTTGCTTTTTCGGCTACGATTCATCGTGAATGCGCTCCATCAAATCACGCAAGATTCAGAAACCTAAAAATTGGCATGCATGCTTTTTCTTTTCCTGATTAATATGACCATCCAAATAAAACGTTATGCATATTTCTTTTTTCAAACCAAAAAACAGTCAAGAAAAGTATAATACTCCAGTAAAATATGGCAGGTGGTCACGACGAGCGCAAAAAAGCATGGGCCGCTGAGATCTTTCCCAGTATCTTGAGCAGACAAAGTAGGATTTTGAGCCTAGTGCCAAATTACCGACGACTTTGTCATTGTAATGTTAATTCATCCTGTTTGAATCATCGATCAACTGCAGAGGGATTAATATGATGAACCCAATGAAAAAGCTTGATTCAAATTGTGATTCTACTTTACAGTAGTCACAATTTTGGATATCTCTTGATAACGAATACTCATCGCTAAGTAATCGAGCAATCAAACTGTTGTCCGTATTTTCAACGAGTTGCTTATATTTTTATTACTTATATATAAAAATATTTTCATCTGTTGCTTTAATTAAAGCGAAGCAAGGAAATTGGCTGCACGCCGCTGCAGGGCTACGTGTTGCAGAAACTTCTTTGAGGCATCGCTTGCAATATTATATTGGAAACTAAACAGCAGCAAAATTTTCACTGGAGTTAATTGCGTTTGTACATGATTTGGCATGTACATGTTTTTTTATGTGAGATGTTTTATGTGTGCCTTTCTTACGCATAATGGGTACCCAGCACTGCCTTTCATTACGCAAATATTTTTGGTCGGCACATTATTCGATAGTTTTTCTTCGTGTGAGCTGTTTTTGAGTGTGCCTTTTTTGTCTAGATGCATATTGAGTGCCCGACATTGCATTGTATTACGCAAATATATGTTATTCTTTTATGTTCCGGTCATTTCAATTTTTTGCCGGTCCGCGAGTACATTTAATTTAGTTTTACCGGTCCGCCAGGGTAGAAAGGTAAGCACTGGGTTAGCGTAAGTGGCCAAAAAAGACACGCTCGAGTAATTTCGGCGTTTAACGGTTGTTTAGCTTGGTTTCCGGGGCGGAAAAGCGTTTGTCCGAGTAATAGAATTTGTTTCAAGTAGTATTGAGGGTGAGAGTGAAGTCTCCGCCCCCTAAGTGGTGAGAAACACGTGGGAAGCCACGTCCATTTGGGTACTATTGATTTTGAACGATTCTGAGCTCTTGGAATGGGATATTGGACAAAGCGATGTTCGATTGTTGAAGAGAATATTTAATCGAATATTTTATCACCGGGAACTTGGTAATTCCCCCTCCCCGTAACGCTCTAGTGACTTCGGAACGTTGTGCATATCAGATTGAAGCTATCAAGAAACAGAGTAGATAGGAATAGTTTGAAAAATTAGTTAAATGCCCTTTTCAAAATTTTGTTTTTCTCCTACTCCCTAGTCACGGTCCAGTGACTTTGGCATATTGCAGGATTTTGAGAGGCCATATCAAAAATCTAAGGACACGGGCACGGGTGGAAAAATTATTTAAATAAATTTTAAGCTGAATTTTTTCCTCCATGTCCCCCAGTCACGCTCCAATGGTTTTGACTTATTGAAGGCTTCCGAAAGGTCGTATCGAAAATCTAAAGACATGGGCATGACTTGAAAAATTATCTGAATCATTTATAAGTAGAATTTGATTTCTCACACGTCCCAATGATTTTGGCCTGTTGAGGGTCTCTGAGAGATTTTGGAATCTGAAGAGATGAATATGACTGCAAATATTGTTTGAACAATTTGTAAACAGAGTTTTGTTACTCCCCAGTCACGCTCCACTGATTTTATATTATATCTCGAGAACGGTAATAGGTAGAGATGCCATATTTGGGAGATACAAGGTAATTGAGGTCAAGTTTCGTCACTGATGAGTGATCACAGACACCAAAAATGATAAAATTCGACTTCAATTAGTGGTGACCGGTTTATAATGTGTTATTGGAACAAATCAACGGTCAAAAGAATTTGGGGGTAGCACGCTGGACGACTTTATGTCATTCGTCAGGCGCAACGACCTTCGTTTTTTTTTTCATCGCACACCGAAGGAACGTCCGCTTTTTACCTTGTCCGGAACTTTTTTTACAATTCCCCTCGCAGGTAGCAACAAAGGAGCGACCTCCCCTCGATGGCTCTAGGAGACAGAAATATAGGCTGATAGATTATGCCAACGTCCAATATGGAAATACTCAATTCCAATATGGAAATTTCGGACAATAACAAAAAATTTTGTATACAAGGGGAGAAAAGATAGAAGGAGGCAAACACTTAACAATGTGCTTTTTATGCCAGTTAAAGAAAGCTACGCCTTATCTATTGATGCTCATTGCTACTATAAGGATATGATGTTATAAAAATGTTATGTCCTTTTTAATATTGCCATATTGCGTGTGGATAAGCTATGTCATCTTTAAAAAGTCTAAGCCGATTCTGAGTAAGATCATTTTTAAGATTTTCTACGCATCTTTTAGAAAAATATGCCTTTGCTCTAATCGACCACGTTTATTAGTATTGAACGCCTTTACAAAACGCTCATGTCTATTATGAATTTTCAATGTCGTTTTTAAATGATCTTTTCTCATTCTATAAATGCTAGTATGCTACGCTCCTTCTGAATTTTTACTGACTCGGCTACAAATAGCGTTGTCTGATGTATGTAATTTTCGAAACAAATCAAACTTGCTCTGCGCACGTTTGACATAACTTTTTAATTCTAATTAGAACTTTTCTTCATTCAGTTAATACTTAACTACACTGAAATCGAGAGATGAAAATCTCAATCGTTTTCATCTTAATTTACGTCTTCGCTTCATCCTGGAGTCGAGATGAAACAGTGTTCCACTGCTCTCCCAAGCCGGGTTGCCAGATTGCACAATGTGATCCGGTTACTGTAAGATGGGACAGACCAGGTTTCAACATTGAAGAACATCTGCATGACAAAGAGTTTCCGCTTACGTACAAATCCAAGCATGCGCTACAGTCTCAAAATACTGCTGACTTGTTTCCTTTAGTATCCAGGAATATTTTAGGCGAGTATGATAGTTGTTGAAGAACCTCGTTCGATTAGATATAAAAACTTATGAAAACATTGGAAAAGATACCGTTTACAATTTTTATTTTAGGTTATATATTGAAAATATTTATTTTTGTATTTGGTAGATCTGAATCCATAGACATATAGAAGAGCATAGAACAGGGTGGTCCAAACCCAAGCCCGCGGGCCACATGTGGCCCACCGCTTCATTATCTGTGGTCCGCGTCACATTCGGAGAGTAATCCAAAAATAGCATTTCGTGTTGTTTTGTAATAAAATTAATCAGAAAAATCTTTCTACATATTGTTAAATCATTTATGTCAATGAATTGACTAGTGTTATGGCTAGTTGAGGCAACTAGCGAAGTTGAATGATGTGATTGGCACTCTAAACTATTATCTGGCTTCCTATCTTTTTGGTCGGGAATATATGCTAACAATAGAAAACTAAAAATCTAATACGGATTCTATTAGCCTTGGATGGCTATGTCTGATAACTATGTGTTTGCATTCTAAACGTGTTTGTTTTGTATTGCACTGTTTACCTATTCTCGACACTATTGTGGCCCGCGAGCAAAGCAAAAATAATTTTGTGGCCCGTGGAGCTGACACCCTTGGCCATAGAGTACAGAATTAACCCCCCCCTGGTCCATAGATCGAGTGCAGAATCAAATCTCTGCATTTGGACATGGCGTCAAAGTGTTCTCATTTACCAACGATTTTATTTGTAATCTGATAAAATGATTTAAATTTATATTAATGGGTTTTCTATCTTCATCCAGATATTGGAAATATCAGATCAGATTTAAGGAAACTGGAAGAAAACTTCGAAAATAAAATGGAAAAAATTGATGGTTCTGGAAATGACGGTTAGAATTCTTCATCCAATTAATTTTCATTGAAAATAGCTAGAAATATGTTCACAAATACTCAAATGTATGTAAAGTTTCTTTAAAAAGGTTTGTGGTCCTAAAGAAAATTGAACTGAAATTCAAGATGTTTCTGTTATAAATAAAACATAAAACAAAAACAGAATTTATTTTTCAACGGAAAGTGGCAGCAAGTCTAAAGAGCAATCAGCAAAGATTAACAAACTTGAAAGGAATGTTGAACAGCAATCTGGCGAAATAAAGAAAATGAAGAAAGGTTGGTTATATATTCGTCTACAGATAAGAGTGTATTAGCTGAACCATTGAAAACAAATCGAATTCAAAGGGGAATTATTCAAATCGTGTCTATTAGAAATGTTTAACGGATATAGTTCACGCTTTCGTTGAACCTATTAAACGCGAAGTATCAGTGGCGACCCCTCTAACATTGACAATCGTGATTGTGAGACTCAATTGGCAGCTGAAATCGGAGAGTGAGGTACAAAACGCAACAAAAACTGCGCAACATTCTATTGAGATCAAAGATTTGAAAAAAGGTTGTTGCACATTTCTGACTGGTGAAGTTGTTTTTAGTCTCCTTTCTAGTATTTGAACCCCATAAAGCCAAAGGTTTTATTGCGTCAAAATTATTAATTTAGCAAAGTCAGAATCTAATATGTTTCGAATATGTTGGGTCACGAATGCAGTTCTCTGAGAGTTGGATTTTGCAGTCGTGGAAAATCATTCAATATCTCACTCGACTCAGAAGTGCTCTGAACTCGAATATCCATGTATTTATAAAAAGCTACACTGACTGACTCAATATAATATTTCATTTCTTAGATTTGGTTGAAGTTCAACAGACGAATAAAATTTTGGTGGAAGAATTGTTTGAACAAAAGAAAACAAGCGACGAAATGAAGAAAGGTAAATTAAGTAAATTAATCGATGAGGATATGATTCATTAAAGCTAACAATCATGATGGGTAACTACTATCACAAAAACGTTTTTAGGCTGGTGTTTCTCGAACAATATACGGAACAAAGAATATTAAATATTGTATTCTGAATATCTAATTGTTATTTCTTCATTAGATTTGCTTCAAGTTCAACAAACAAATATAAATTTGATAAAAGAATTGGATCGCAAGAAGGAAACGAACGATGAGATAATGAAAGGTATTTTTATGGTATTTTAGATCACCGGAATACATTTAAGCGCAATAGTTGAAAAGTTACAAAGTAGAACAATGCTTGCTCAGAATAGCAGATTTAATAGTATGAATTTTTTTAATTAATTTCTTCCCACGAAGTAACCAATACCAAGGTAGATTTTCAATTAATTGAGCGGAAAGTGCTCATGTTTCTGGATTTTGAATAAAAATATTGTAGGAAACCGGTCTAAATGACATTATTTCCCCGACGAACTACATTTTTGAGTCTGTCTAGGAACAGTAAATTTGGAAAACAACAAAGACTAACACAACATTGGAAACGACTCTTTCTCCAGTTGAGTACTTTATCCAATCCAAGTTGTAGTTTATGAATATTTGATGAATCATATCGTTTATCAAATATGACATTCTTTTCAATTATCTAATCCAGGAAGAATATGAGCAATATATGCATTCCCAAATACGACAAGTTGAGCCGGCTAATTTGATCAGATTTGAATACATTAAAATATTGTTAGAAGTTTCTTTGCTTCTTATTTGTAGCAATGATTTTTTGAAAAATACTACTCGCTTGATTTTGAATTTAAAATAAATTGTTGTTTCATTTCAGGAAACTGCGAACTAAAGGTTGGAAATCTCTGTTATTTCGCTGTGATACGAATTGTACGAGATGTCAACTACGACAAAGCAGTTGATATTTGTAAGAAACGTAACGCAGATGTTGGTTTGATTCGAGATGAAGGATCTTATAATGCGATTATGAATTACACGAGAAGGAATATGCCAAAGGAAAAGAAGTGGGTTCAAATATGGACAGGAATTAAGATTGATCCAATGGTTAGTATCATATAGTTATGCCAATTATTCTCATCTGTAGGAATATAAAATATATTACGAGATGGGCAGAGTGTGAGGTGGTGAGACACGGTCAAAAATGTTTGAGAAATCTTGGGTTATTTTATTATCTACGACAGCGCAGGCGGTATATCGAATACATTTTTTAGGTTTTATCTGTTTCTGAATCCGAGTAAATTTACTCAGAAGTTTTTGATTGTCTTGGCGTTAATGTTATCCGATATTTAAAAATTATACCAATATTAATTCCACTTCAAGTTTACAACTTGGGCCTCAAACACAGCGCTGTAATGAAGCTTTGGAAATGGTAAATGAGCAAGCAAAAAAAAATATTGCTATATCTTAAATGATTTGCAATGCCACCAGTCTTACCACCAATATTTTATGAGTATCCCATTCATTTATGTCGGTGTCCCACCATAAATTAAATTTTAGATACAAGTATATGAAGAAAAAGGAGAGGAAAAACATTTGAAAGGTGAAAATCATAAAGACTAAGGTTAGCTCTGACGTAATCAAGTTGCTATGACACGGTTAAAGTTCTATGTGAAATACAAATGTGCTGCCCCATCCCATTCGCGTGGACACGCCTGTGTTTTACCACAAGTCTAAACTATTGAATCGCGCTGCTTGGCCCTGTTTCTCTATGAAGTTGACATGATCTTTACATTCGCTTTGTATAACTTGCGGCTTCATCGTACATTGGAAGTTATTTCCAGTTGTTCCGCAACAACCTATTCATCTAATTCTATCAGAAGACACGTGTAGCACTCACTATCTCAGTGCGGGACAATTTGATTGCGGCCATTTACGCATTTATGCTTCCAAACTTTCTTCGTGTTGCATCTGGTTTTGGCCTGCTTTTCGTCTATTTTAGTACCGAGTTCTCCGCATATGGATGTATATGCGACACTTTCTGGATATTCAAATACAATTAAATTCAAGTTGGGAATTTAGAGCCTGATGTGGATCTCGTTCTTGAGAAAGTTTGGTTGTTCATGCGATTACGCAATATATATATGTGAAAGCAATTGTTTTTGCCGGTTTCATTACATTTTAACCCACGCACATTTGAACCCGTAATATGAACCCACGACAATTGCACCTGACACCCATGAATTCTAACCTATAGGTTTTACCACCCTCATATAGACTGAACCTGCGGATATACGGGTGCAAATGTATGAGTTCAAATGAACGGTCACCCTTTTCGACTGATATCATAATAAAAACGCAATAACTTCCACGGGAAACATTTCACCTAAGTCTTCGGTTGAGAGCGAAGCACACTTTGGTTGGTACTATCGTAGTGTGCGTACCAGGTTGGGGTTAGGTAATAATTTTTCTGATTTACCTTATTTTTTCTGATTTACCTTATTTTTTCTGATTTACCTTATTTGCGTTCTATTACGAGTTCGGGTACTGTTTGTGTTATCCAGATTCCCTGCCCATGGGTTTCAGTCCTTTCACAAAACTTGATGTAAAGTAGGCGAACAGAATTAGTTACCTACATATTGGTAGACACATTTCTGGAGCTCCCTTTAGTTCCATTTAGATGCCACGCAATGATATTGAGATCGCCACGCAAAATACTTACGACGATATAATATGGCCAAATACTAGTGAATGGGGAAGCGATTCCGAAAACCCATCTTGGTTAATGTTCTGTGGTCGTTATTGTTCGCTTTTAACTGATACGTTGGCCATATTGTTAATCCACGACATTTGCAAATTGAAAAAAATAACCAAACTTGGAACCGTATGGTGGGCTGGGATATATTAGCGTTTGATACATCATGAAAAACGAATCAAGATCGGGAGAATATGCAAGAAAAATCGACGTAAATGGTCAAATCCCATAAGGAAATGCATTACGCATCTCGGAAAAGTTGGAAGTCTATCGACTAAACAAGCGAGTCTTCATTTTGGTCCCGCGGAAATGAGAAAGAATCCCATTCTTTATTTATATATCTCTGTTGTTGCACTGAACTGCTTCAAGTTTTATCTAACAGTAATTGTGCAATATTATAGCTTTGGAAAAGCCTTCGCCCAGAGCATGAACATGAAGTACTACATGGAAAGGCAAGAGAGATTAGAAATATTTGCATTTACTTTTGACCAAGCATGGATCAATGATAATATGTATTGTTTCACCTAATCATCAGAAGACTGGTCTTGCACTGAACTGCGTAGAGTAATAAAGGAATTGTGCAGTGCAATAGTTTTAGACAAATCTTTACCAAACGTATGAACATGAAGTTTTAAATATTATCATATGAGAGACTAGAAATACTTGCATTTACATTCGACCAAGCATGGATCAATAATAATATATCGTATTTTGATGAAAAATTTCATGAAAAACATCATTCATGACTATAAATGCGTGATCATGCTCGATTCAGTGATAAACGCCATCTGATTTTTTTTTAGACTGGTGACGTCACACCTGCAGATTCATTCACTAAATGGTATCCAGGTGATCCAACCACGGGAATTAAATATAAAGATCGCACAAATGTTTATCTCTATGTTAAAGTAGACCCGAATGATCGTCGTCAAGGGATGTTTTATGGTCGTCCTACCTGGGCGTGGAATGGAGTAATTTGTGAGATCCTGATATAATGTAATGTCTGTCTGGTTGTATTTTGTTCCTTTATTATCAATAAAATATGAATCATTGAATCCTAGTTAAATTTATCCGATTAGCCTCACGCCGATCCATGTCGTTATCACAGCTATAAAAAGGTAAATTGAATTATGGTAAATTTTTAAACTGTTAATAATAAAATTATCTAAACGTAAAGATGATTCCTACTTTTTGAAATTCCCCAACAATTTATTCAATATCATATTTTATCGAGGGATTTTCATAGGGTTAATTCAGAAAAATTGTTTCTTTTTGTTGATCTTACTATACTGAGTGGACAAAGGCCTAATTTGAGTAAAGTTTGGAGATTTATTTGCGTGATTTTGGAATTTGAGAAATTTTTAATCATAATAAAATCAGCTTATGTGCAATATCTTTGTTTTTTCTGCTTATGTTCCTCAGAGGAATCATGTTGATCACGAAATAGGTTTGTGAAATTAGGATAATTTATTTCGTGAGAACACAAGGACTGGAATTAATTGAATGAGCAAAAAGATGAAAACGTTCACCGAATTGTTTGAACAATGAGTGCTCACTTAAGAGGTTGAAACTTGCTAAGTGGGTTGCTTGATGCGTTAATTACGTTAAAAAGCATCCCTTTGCTGAATACATAAAATATTTCGATCGTGGTGTCAGATCGTCTATACATGTTAATTTGAAACCCGTCGCCAGCTTTACTACTTGACAAATGGTTACCAAAAGTTCTACTGGCCCGAAAACGAAACTCAGTCGCATTCTAAACGCCGTTTTATTCACTTAGACAGGGCTAGATTCTATTATTTAAATGTTGATGAAAATACCGAAAAAATGAATATCGGCTGTGCAAAACATCGCAAACAATGAATGAATGAGTATAGTATGATTTGTATCTTTAGTTTCCGGTAGTCCTTAGTTCTTCAATGACTGTGACAATCACCAATACCCGACAATATGTTTGGATACAGGGCAGGATATAGATATTCAGAAATTTAACTCACTTTGAATGTGAAATTGGTAAATTATACGATAGGAAAGCAGATATCTTCAAAAAATAAATCGTGAAAATAGCGGATTGAAATAATTCCATGATACATCGCCTCATAAACACCCTTCTATCGCGCTTGTGAACAACCTATGTAGGTTTGTGGGGGATACTTTATGTGCAAGGGTTTCAAGAATGTGGAACGATGACCTCATACTCACATACTCAGACAAATAGCAGAAAAATTTGAATAAATCAGAACCGTTGTGATCAGATGAAATTGGCATCGTTTCTGACAAGATTTTTAACCTCTTATTTTGTCCGTCCCGCCGGAGTTCAGTTCCACAATATGACAAAGATATGATTAAAGCTTTGTGTAAGTAGACAAAAGTGCGTTAAAATTTACTATGTATTTGGAAAGACCGGAAATTTTTCAGAACGGATCAATTTAATACACCTCAAAGTTAAGTATAAAAACAAAGAGTTGGTAAATGAGTGGGTACTAAGATACATCCAATGGTTTTGGATTTCAAGCCCTTTTTTATGAATATTTGTAAAGTTAATTCATTGCACTTCCTTGCACGTTATAATCAGTGTTTTAGTTAAAAATAATATTTTGTACAAATGCTTTTAGATTGTCAAACATAAGATTTATGTATTTATAATTCGCGTAAAGTTGGAATAATTTATCTGTTTGTATATTAAGCAAGTTATAGATGGGGGTAGTAATAATCACAAAGGAATGTGCCTGAGCTATCTTTGTCCATATGGGTCGTCCCAACAATTGGCGAACGTTTTGTCGGTTTTTGTAAGTTTGAACTCGAGAATGATAAAAAAAATTTGTTGACAAACTATCGCAAACTTTGGGTAATTTTACGCTTATCTTTTAAAGAATTTGTTATAAATTTTTGAACTAATTGTGTTTATTTTTCAATTACTTAATTACTATTGGATTCACCTAACTTTACTGTAGATTTTTATAGCATATGTCAACCTATATTTTAAAATTTATTGCGATTTTTTTAAAAATAGAATATTGCGATAAACTTAAATTAATTCGGCGATGTCATTGTTTATTCCATCGCGCGACATCGCTAATCCGATTAAGATCTGAAACTGCCATGACGTAACAAGCGTCTGCTTCCATAAATATACGATCGCGGTAAATTTTTAGGCATTAAAGCGACGCTATAGAAACTATATTATCATTATATTTTAATATCGACATTATGGAGGTAACTTACTGGTTTATAAAATAGTTCGCAAGAATCTGAGTTTGAAAGAAAAAAACTGTATATTGATACCGACTTATTCCTTATGCGCTGAGAAGTCTTGATACCGTTAAATTCTCTATAATCATTTTTAAACTTATCAAACGCAACGTCACCCGAGGGTACTAGAAGACAAAAATATAGGTTCGCTATAAATAATATCAGAATTGCCACATTCGGGAAAATTCATGTAATAACAAAGTGTAGCGAATATTTTAAAAAGTATGGGTACAATAAACAAAGTTCGTCATTTTTGAATGGGCTATATCCATCATTAAGGATATGCCGTAATGAAAACTTCTGATAAGGCTACTTAGAGTCTGAATAGGATATGTCACGTCCTTAAAAACACTAAGCCATTACTGAAAAGGGAGTTGCTACGTTTTTTTCAGAAGTATCCTTTTCTTAAATCGACTGCGCTCTATTTCTTAAATGAACGCTTTTTGGAAAATGCCCATAGTCCTAATATGTGGAAAACTAGATATTATTAAACGCAACGCCGCTTGATTGTTAGGCAACCGAGAGCACTTTGGTGCGAAAGCTCAGTCAGTGTCGAAAACGATTGTTTCCCGGGAAACTGTGGGACCGATCCGGACGAAACTTGTCATGTAGATCGGGGACAGTGTCCACAGGATCGGGTTAGACTTAGAGGAAGTGGCCAAAAAAAAAGACGCTCGAGTGATTTCGGCGTTTAGCGGTTGTTTAGCTTGGTTTCCGGGGCGGGAAAGCGTTTGTCCAAGTAATGGAATTGGTTTTAAGTAGTATTGAGGGTGGGAGTGAAGTCTCCGCCCCCTAAGTGGTGAGAAACGCGTGGATGGCCACGCCCATTTGGGTACTATTGATTTTGAACGATTGTGAGCACTTGGAATGGGATATTGGGTAAAGCGATGTTCGATTGTTGAAGAGAATATTTAATCGAATATTTCACCACCGGGAACTTGGTAATTCTCCTTCCCCGTAACGCTCTAGTGACTTCGGAACGTTATGCATATCAGATTGAAGCTATCAAGAAACAGAGTAGATAAGAATAGTTTGAAAAATTAGTTAAATGCCATTTTCAAAATTTTGTTTTTCTCTTACTCCCCAGTCACGGTCCAGTGACTTTGGCATATTGCAGGATTTTGAGAGGCCATATCAAAAATCTAAAGACACGGGCACGGGTGGAAAAATTATTTAAATATAATTCAGGCTGAATTTTTTCCTCCATATCCCCCAGTCACGCTCCAGTGGTTTTGACCTATTGAAGGAATCCGAGAGGTCGTATCGAAAATCTAAAGACATGGGCATGACTAGAAAAATTATCTGAATCATTTTGTAAGTAGAATTTGATATCTTTCACGCCACAGTTACGCTCCAGTGATTTTGGCCTGTTGAGGGTCTCTGAGAGGTTTTGGAATCTGAAGAGATGAATATGACTGCAAATATTGTTTGAATAATTTGTAAACAGAGTTTTGTTACTCCCCAGTCACGCTCCATTGATTTTATATTATATCTCGAGAACGGTAATAGGTAGAAATGCCATATTTGGGTGATACAAGGTTATTGAGGTCAAGTTTTTGACAACAAATTTCGTCACTGATGAGTGATCACAGACACCAAAATTGATAAAATTCGACTTCAATTAGTGGTGACCGGTTTATGATGTGTTATTGGAACAAATCAACGGTCAAAAAAATTTGGGGGTAGCACGCTGGACGAATTTATGTCATTCGTCGGGCGCAACACTTTTCGTTTTTTTCATCGCACACCGAAGAAACGTCCGCTTTTTACCTTGTTCAAAACTTTTTTACGCTTCCCCTCGCAGGTAGCAACAAAGGAGCGACCTCCCCTCGATGGCTTTAGAAGACAGAAATATAGGCTGATAGATTATGCCAACGTCCAATATAGACATACTTTGGAAATTTCGGAAAATAACAAAAAAAGTTTGTATATAGGGGGAGATAAGCAGAAAAGGGGGCAAACACTTAGCAATGTGCTTTTTATGCCAGTTAAACAAAGCTACGCCTTATTTATGGATGCTCATCGCTACTATAAGAATATTCCGTTATAAAATTATATGTTCTTTTTAATATTGCCATATTGCGTGTGGATAAGCTATGCCATCTTTAAAAAGTCTAAGCCGATTCTGAGCAAGATCATTTTTAAGATTTTCTACGCATTTTTTAGAAAAATATACCTTGCTTAAATCGACCACGTTTATTAGGATTAAACGCTTTTACAAAACGCCCATGTTTATTATGAATTTTCAATATCGTTTTTGGATGATCTTTTCTCATTCTATAAATGCTAGTATGCTACGCTCCTTCTGAATTTTTACTGACTCGGCTACAAATAGCGTTGTCTGATGTATGTAATTTTCGAAATAAATCAAACTTGCTCTGCGCACGTTTGACATAACTTTTTATTTCTAACTAGAACTTTTCTTCATTCATTAATACTTTACTGAAACTACACTGAAACCGAGAGAGGAAAATCTCAATCGGTTTTTATCTTAATTTACGTCTTCGCTCCATCCTGGAGTCAAGATGAAACAGTGTTCCACTGCTTTCCCAAGCCTGGTTGCAAGATTGCACAATGTGATCCAGTTGCTGTAGGATGGAACAGACCAGGTTTCAACATTGATCAACATCTGCAAGACAAAGAGTTTCCGATTACATGCAAATCCATGCATGTGCTACAGTCTCGAAATACTGCTGACTTGTTTCCTTTGGTCTCCAGGAATATTTTAGGCAAGTATGATAGTTGTTGAAGAACCTCGTTCGATTAGATATAAAAACCTATGAAAACATTGGAAAGGATACCGTTTACAATTTTTATTTTAGGTTATATAATAAAAATATTTTTTTTTATCCGGTAGATCTGAATCCATAAACATATAGGACAGCATAGAACATTGAGTGCAGAATTAAATCTTTGCATTTGGACATGGCATCAAAGTGTTATCATTTACCAACGATTTTATTTGTAATCAGATAAAAAGATTTAAATATATATTAATGGGTTTTCTATCTTCATCCAGATATTAAAAAATATCAGATCAGATTTAAAGGAATTGATGGTTCTGGAAATGACGGTTAGAATTCTTCATCCATTTAATTTTCATTGACAAATAGCTAGGAATATGTCCACAAATACTCAAATGTATGTAAAGTATTTTTAAAAAAGTTTGTGGTCCTAAAGAAAATTGAACTGAAATTCAAGATGTTTAAAACAGAGTTTATTTTTCAACAGAAAGTGGCAACAAGTTTGAAGAACAATCAGCAAAAATTAACAAACTTGAAGGGAAGGTTGAAAAGCAATCTGGCGAAATGAAGAAATTGAAGAAAGGTTAGTTATATATTCGTCTACAGATGAGAGTGTATTAGCTGAACCATTGAGAACAAATCAAAATTATGAAAATAGAATGATCCGTTTTCAATTTAAACTTTTATGAAACACGAGGGAAATAATTCAGATCGTGTCTATTAGAAATGTTTAATGGATACAGTTCACGGTTTCGTTGAACCTATTAAACGCAAAGTATCAGTGGCGACCCATCTAACATTGACAATCCTGATTGTGAGACTCAATTGGCACCTGAAATCGGAGAGTGCGGTACAAAACGCACCAAAAACTGCGCAACATTCTATTGAGATCAAAGATTTGAAAAAAGGTTGTTGCACATTTCTGACTGGTGAAGTTTTTTTTAGTCTCTTTTCTAGTATTTGTACCTGATGAAGCCAAAGGTTTTATTGCGTCAAAGTAATTAATTTAGCAAAGTCAGAATCTAATATGTTTCGAATATGTTGGGTCACAAATGCAGTTATCTGAGAGTTGGGTTTTGCAGTCGTGGAAAATCATTCAATATCTCACTCGACTCAGAAGTGCTCTGAACTCTCTCCGACTTTTTGAATATCCATGTATTTATAAAAAGCTACACTGACTGACTCAATATTATATTTCATTTCTTAGATTTGGTTGAAGTTCAACAGACGAATAAAATTTTGGTGGAAAAATTGTTTGAACAAAAGAAAACAAGCGACGAAATGAAGAAAGGTAAATTAGGTAAATTAATCGATGAGGATATGATTCATTAAAGCAAACAATCATGATAGGTAACTACTATCACAAAAACGTTTTTAAGCTGATGTTTCAGGAACAATATACGGAACAAAAATATTAAATATTGTATTCTGAATATCTAAATGTTATTTCTTCATTAGATTTGCTTCAAGTTCAACAAACAAATATAAATTTGATAAAAGAATTGGTTCGAAAGAAGAAAACGAACGATGAGATAATGAAAGGTATTTTTATGGTATTTTAGATCACCGGAATACATTTAAGCGCAATAGTTGAAAAGTTACAAAGTAGAACAATGCTTGCTCAGAATAGCAGTTTTAATAGTATGAATTTTTAAATTAATTTCTTCCCACGAAGTAACCAATACCAAGGTAGATTTTCAATTAATTGAGCGGAAAGTGCTCATGTTTCTGGATTTTGAATAAAAATATTGTAGGAAACAGGTCTAAATGACATTATTTCCCCGACGAACTACATTTTTGAGTCTGTCTAGGAACAGTAAATTTGGAAAACAACAAAGACTAACACAACATTGGAAACGACTCTTTCTCCAGTTGAGTACTTTATCCAATCCAAGTTGTAGTTTATGAATATTTGATGAATCATTCGCATCATATCGTTTATCAAATATGACATTCTTTTCAATTATCTAATCCAGGAAGAATATGAGCAATATATGCATTCCCAAATACGACCAGATGAGTCTTTCTCAGTAATTCATAATCGCATTATAAGATCCTTCATCTCGAATCAAACCAACATCTGCGTTACGTTTCTTACAAATGTCAACTGTTTTGTCGTAGATGACATCCACTTCACCACGTATCACAGCGAAATAGCAGATATTTCCAACCTTTAGTTCGCAGTTTCCTGAAATGAAACAACAATTTATTTTAAATTCTAAATCAAACGAGTAATGTTTTTCGACAAATCATTGCTACAAATAAGAAGCAAAAGGGACTTCTATCACTATTTTAATGTATTCAAATCTGATCAAATTAGTCGACTCATCTGGTCGTATTTGGGAATGCTATGTTTGATGGGGTACACCCACAACCAAGAAGTCTCCAACTCGGGAGGCAAAATCAATGCTTTGGCAAAGTTTTAAAAATGGGCGATCACAATATGCAAAATGATGTGCGTCAGGGATGACGAATCACTGCAAATCATTTTACAAAATGAGGCACAGCGTTCTTGGTGACCCGCCAAATCACGAATTGTTTTCATTTTTCATTCTCAGACTCGTGACGTCACACCTGCAAATTCATTTACTAAATGGTATCCAGGAGAACCAAACTGGGGATTTGATATTAAAGATCATACAAGTGTTCACCTGTTTGTTGATTCCGACCCCAATGTACTTGATCAAGGGATGATCTGTGGTGTTCCCACCATGAAGCATCATTGAGTTCTTTGTGAGATCCTGATCTTATGGAACGTCTGCCTGGTGTTTTTTGTACTACTGGATCTTTAATCAGTAAAATATACATCTTTGGTTCCTATTTCCAAATCTATACAATTATAAACTCACACGAACTCTTTAACTTGCAATTCACATTATTCAAACTTAAGAACGATTCTCAATTTTATAATTTGCTCAGTTCGCAAACCATACATTGAAATTACTATTTTAATTGAATAAATACATTTGGCTGAAATGATGTTTACTTTTTTTGCTGATCTAATTATTTTGAGTGGTAAAATATTCGTTTGTCTGATTGTTTCAGATTTATTCCGGAATCAACATTCCACCATAATATCAACTTGAAATATTGTTATTAGTACTAACCAAGTCAAACGTTATTATAAAGTATTCAAGCTACGCAAAAGTCAGAGTTGCGCATATGTAAGGTCAGGGTTTTCCAAACTTTTTGTTCATCGATACCCTTCGGCCAATTTAAGATTCGCACAAAATTGTAATGCGTGCTGTGATTGTGAAATGAAGTCATGGGAATGTAGACGTGTCAGTAATTGTAGTTAAAGATTCTGCCGATTTGAAAATGTGACTTTTAAACAGTTGTTAAACTAAGGTCTTCAAATTATCAACATGGGGCATATAGGAAGGTATGGAAAGAATATCCTTTTTACTTAATCTGATGTACCCCTTTAAGTCGAAATATATCCCCGGTTGTACATGTATCCCAGTTTGGGAACCTCTGTAAAAGGGCAAAAAAGATGAAACAAAAGATTTTTGATGTCACTCATTCAAGTTATTACCGAGCTCGAGGTCGTTTACAATTAGATTAGCAATCAGACCAACAATTTTCAGAACATCTCAAATAAACCTTTGCTTAAATTCGTCAAATTTATAAGATATTCACTTTAAACCAGCCATAGTGCAAAACCTACAACACACGAAACAAACGGGAAATGCGGAAGTTTTTTCGAAGGGCTTCAAACGTCTGAGCATAGAATGAGACTCTCTCGAATCGAGATTTTAGAAATGACGAGGATTTACATATCTATCACGGGGGGAGGGGAAAACAGATAACACCAATCATATGGCGAACCACGTCCTCTCGTCCGGTTACCAGTTCATGTCGGGTATGGGATTAGTTAGTTATTTGCTTTTAGGTGTGGAGCAAACTATACCACAGAATCAACTTATCAAATATTATTCGAGATGAAACGTTTCTGAAAATGATTCCTCGAAACGCAAACACAACGGAGAACAGACGAGAGCAACAGAAGTGCAGCCTGCTGTGCAGAGTGCAGATTAGCGCGTTATCGCTTACGAAGAAAGCATCGCTTCGGGTAGACGTTCGTGTTCATATATATACGTGAGCATAGCCCTCTTCGTCTGAACACTCTATAAAAGCATAACAAATGAAAATATATTGCATATGTGAAGTGGTCGAAAATTTCGTCACTTGCGCTAACTGCTTGACCATAATTAACACAACGAATGGGAAAAGTCAAACAAATGACAGCTATCAGATTGTCAAAAACTTTTCATATCAGCATTGATTGCTCCCGAGCATGTTCCAACCCTCTTGATGTTAACTTTGTGCTAGAGCAGCGTTTCCCTAACTTATTCGGCCTTGGAACACTTCCACTTTTTATCTCGCCTCGCGGAACACGAAAAAATGAAAAGGTCAAAGTGATAAAGAATAACGGTGTCGTATAATGTAGCGGCTCCAAGTGGGTTCGCCGTGGCGAGTTGCCAATTGCATCACGGAAACTAACAGAATTGTGTTAAACATACCTAAAATATGATTGAATATTTCATTTATTATAAAAAAAAATTTGTGTCTCAATTTAAATGCTGTGTATATGAATCAATTCATTAATTCTACCATTCTATGTCGTAAATGAACTTGACGGTTAACGAACATGCCACTATCCTACCCTAGTTGGTCCGCTTAAGGCCGAAGGTTACACGATATTGGATGGTCAGTTGGGCGACAACTTCACAATCTCTTGATCACCATGACGACTAATTTATAAGTATTTTTTATTCTTTTTTCACGGAACACCCGGAAAACGCTGGCAAAAGACTAGTGTTCCGCGGAACACAGTTTGGGAAACGTGCTAGAGATTCGCTGGATTTGGTGATATAGCAGATAAATTTGGACGTACCAAGTTGGACGTTAATTTTACTTCAATTTTTATTTTACTTTTATTCGGGAGTACCAATAAATGAAGTCAAAAAAGTAGGGGAAAGTGGGGCACGTTGGGACATGGGGCACAGTGGAAAATCAGCTCTCACACTGATACTATATCCGCAATCCTGTCCGCGGTTCGATGTTTCAATCCGCCCTTTGGTGAGTTACAACGTCCCCGCGAACGGACAACGGAAGGGTAGTGCGGCGCAAGCTATGAAGTGAAATTGGTTTTGGAAGGTTGAAACTAAAATTTCACCGTTCCAGTTTTTTCTTTTTTCTACATTGGACTTTCCAACATGACAAACCACCGTCTGATATTATTCAGCTTTAGTCCACTGTAGAATATTCATAACGTTGGCGAGTGGATGTGCCTTCCAGATTTCGCTGTGGGATAGTCTGAAAATATTTGTTGCCTATGAGGAACAATGGACCGGGGCACAGTGGGACTTGCCCTACAGTGCACAATTCGACATTGTTTGATACAATAAGTGCTTAGAGACCTAGATATGCGGTATATTAAGTGTAATATTATGGTTTCTTTTGACCCATGGCCCAATATGGAATATATTCGAGAATCAATAATATTTCCAGATTTAGATTCGAGGGAAGAAATAATCAAATTTGTTTGCGAAACTTTTTGTCTGATATCTGAACTATTTCAGTTGAACATTGATTTTAAAAATATTAAAGCTTCAAATTTGAAGTCTCCCTGTTCTTTAGACGATTATGCTGATTAATTGCTTATTTTTAAGGGCATACTTCGTTGAATTTTGACGGACTGACCCATGGGGCCCCAGGGTCTGTCCGAATGTGCCCCACAAGTGGGGTACAGTGGGACACTTGACAGACGTTTTTCAAAGCATTTTAGTAGTAAGATGTGTGTCGCAAGAAAATTTCTTATTCGCTGAATGTAAACTACATTTACCCCTCTATGCATTAGTCCCGCCAACTTAAGGGAATATGCAGAATTAAAGGCTCAAAATATGCAAAAGAAAAAAAGTGTCCCAACCTTCCCCACTTTCCCCTACATCGACTCGGAGTATAAATTATTTTAGCTCTGAGAATCGATTGTATATCTTTCCCGAAGCTTCAAAGCTCTGATTTATGTTACAGGATTCGTGCTCTCCATCCTTTCGAGTTGGTTCAAATAATAACGCATGTTTATTTAATTAAGAGGATATTTGCCATCATAGTTTGGAATGCATTTGGAATAAGGAAGCGATGCTCAAAACGTGGATACAAATTCCAAAACGAAGTAGGCGAAATTGGAACCGCCACAAAGTGCGCAATTTTTGATCACGAAATCGAATCCCACAAAATTTGAACTAACTAAAAGTAATACTCTTCTAGCTAAAAATACAATCTCTAACTTTTGAAAAATTTCAAAGCAATTGATCGAGTAGTTAACGAGAAAAGTGACTTAGAAAGAGCTTAGGTCATAATAATTGATTGGAATAACTTCACATCAGACAATCTGTTAAGAGGAAACAGTTAACACTTGGTTAAGTTTGCTCATAGTAATGTCACAAAATCTTTTCTCTAGGTCGATTTCAGCTGCTCCAGTCATTAATTACCAGTGCTTATTTAAAGGATGAAATAGCAAGGAAAAGTTTTTTTTTATACTAACGCTCGGAGAGGAAAGTCAATAAGATGGTTCACTCATAAAGCAAATCACAAACTGTTGACCTTTTACCAATCCACGTTAGCTTTGGGAATAAATAACGATCAGTCGTTCAGATGAATGAACTCGATGGTGATAATCATTTGCGCACATGACTAGAGATATTCAAACAATTTTATCTAAATTAGACATATTAAATGAATTTTGCATACATGGAATCACGAAATATCATTTCCAAATATTCCTTAGATTGAAATTACTGTTGATTCAAAATTCATGATTACAGAAGAAGATATGTTTTATTTCATATTTGTGATATAAGCATATTTATGAGCGCTCCAGAAGTGTGAGTACCAATATGAGGTATTTGTTAACCTACTTTACTTTACATCAAGGTGTGTAAAGGGACTGAAACCTATGGGCAGGAAGATATTCACTTGGCTAACACAACAGACAGTCCCTGAACTCGTAATAGAACTAAATAAAGAAAATCAGAATAAAATTATGGCCTAACCCTAACCTGGTACACATACTACGGGAATACCTATATATGAGATAAGATAGTCATATGAAAAAAAAAATAGAAATCAGTCATATGAGATATGACTGAAAAATCTCATTCCTTATTTTATGAGGTTTGCCCTTTTTCTTTATTTATATAAACCATAATTTGAAATAAATACATGATAAATTTTTTGAACTAAAATTAGACACAAATTAATCATAGTATATGATGAGACAAGAAGGATATTTGGATTTGTTTCAGCTTCACCAATGTTTTTTAGTTATTATTCAAACTGTGTAAAAGCCAGAGTGTGAGTTGTACGTAACACTCCCACGGTTTCCGTTAGAAATTGAACAAATAACGAAATTTTTTACCAATAGTAAAGGAGGAATAAAGAGTTCCATAGTAGGCGACAGGTTAGGGTTAGGCGATAATTTTTTTCCAATTTTCCTTATTTTAGTCCTATTATCGGTTCGAAGACTAGCCAAGAGCCTTCCGTAGTATTTATACCTAAAATTATGGCCTAACCCTAACCTAGTACACATATTACATTCCGATGTCCGCCATCTTGGTTCGCATACTTCGGGAGCCCCAAAAAAGGGGGCCAAACCCAGGGAGGGGCATAGCCAGAAATTTTTGAAGCGGGGGGGGGGGATTGGGTTCTGACATTTCTATTTGCAAGTTATATCGAAACAGCCAGCGGCCGAACACTGGAAAATGTGTGTTTTCTTGAGTCTAAAGAGCGTTTCAAGCTTGAAAAATGTCTATGTATGATACGGAAAGATGTTTTTATTTTTATTACATTTCAAAAGGGGGGGGGGGGGGGTTGTTCGGCCCCCAAAACCACCCCCTGGCTACGTCCCTGTTTGAACCACTGCCAACAAGCTCATAATCAAGCATCGATAGAAACAATATTAGAGTCCTCCAAATGTATCACGGCTTCACTTTTCTCTTGTTCTGTGCTGTCATCCAGTGGTGGATCAGGCTCTATTTCAACTTCTATTCCGTTCTCAGTGAGAACATCTCGTAATTTTTGGATATCTATTGAAATGAAATATACAATTTAATTTGGTGTGGTGTTTCCCTACTCAGCCAAGAATTAGGAGGAACCTGTCCAGCATGAATTGAATATTCAAATTAGATATATCCGATATATTTAATGCTCGACTTTTTGGAGGAATGAGTATTTCAAAATAGTTTCAATTACATATTGTTTCATTTTGAGCTATGGAAGTCTAACAGTATCTGATACTCGTTGAACTTATATCCTGCTTTAGAAAAGATTATCCAACAAACTCAGATTTGTAGTGAAATACAAATACAATCCAACATTAGGGCTCAGCTTCTCTCACTCTGATGGATCATAAAAATATAACATAAACACTTCAAATGAGAGGCATGTCGATGTCTTCATGGTCTTTATTATTAAACATGATGCAAAAAATGACTGATAGGATGGGATTTACATATTTATCCCAGCGATAATGAAGCCGATAAGACGACTTAATCATATGGTGTACCACGGCCTCTCGTACGGTTACTAGTCCCCGTCTGGTATGGGATTAGTTGGCCAGTTTTTTGTTTTCGGAAGCATGGACTTGATGGTGGGGGAAGCCATGACCGACCACCGGTTATGTCAACCATTCCATGATGCAAACGAGGAGTCTAGCAATCTTCTTGCTCATATTTAAGTCTGTGTGTGATTCGAACCTGCACACCCGCTTGGTAATCAGAAGCGCGGTGGCGAGCGTATTCTTAATGCTTAGCACAATGACGTGGTTCGCCATATGGTTAAGCTGTCTTATCGGCTTTCAAATGTGTAAATCCAATCATATCCTAATACTTTAACCACTAGGCCATACACTGTAGATTTCAGCCTATATTCATTGCTTCCTACCTTTTTCTTTTTTTTCCAGTTTTTCTTCCATTCCTTCGACCTTTTCCTCAAGACTTTTCAGTTTATCTTTCAATGCATGAACTCGTTCATCTCCTTCATTTTTCACAGTCAGAATAATTCCTGAATCCATGAAAACGAAACAAAATAATGAAACAAATAGATGTTCTAGCATGAACAAAATAATGAAAAACAAAATGGATGCCAGGGTTGGAATTCCAATGGTTCATTTGTAAAACTATGGATTGATTGGTCAAAAACACCTGCTGAATGTACATAATATAATTAAATACAATTTTAAACATCATCATTAATAGCAAAGGCTGTGTGATCAAACATAATTCGGCGCTCCCGTAGTATGTGAACCAAGATGGCGGACACCGGAACATAGCACATGTACCAGATTAGGGTTAGGCCATCATTTTATTCCAATTTTTCCTATTTTAGTTCTAGTACGAGTTCAGGGACTAGCCAAGTGACTCCCATAGTATTTGTACCTTGAATTATGGCCTAATCCAAATAATGAATAGCCTGAATAAATATCTAATTCAATTCTCACCGTTGACCAGCCTGACAACCCTCCATAACCTCAGGAGTACGAGAAGTCCCAGAGCAACAGCTGCCTCGTTTTCTACGAATAAAACTCCGATGTCACAAGCGAACGCTACTACGACAACTATCGCATCAAATATCTCCATTTTATGGGACCAGAAGTGTTCCCAGTCGGCAATAAGCTGGAATATAAATCATAATTATATATGGGGCATGAGTTTGTCAATGAAACCAAGTATTATTAACTATTCAGGAAAGGCCCAACAACAAAATAAGAGCAAGGATGATCACAAAATATTTGTATATATTCAAATCTTTGCCCGAAATAGACAGAATAGAGTGAGAGAGATTTATTTTTTGTCAACCAGAAAAAAAAATACTGAAACAATATAACTGTGAAATGACCATTTGGTCTACTTGTCACTGGTAAACTTGCAATTCCTGTATGAATAAAACTTTACCACAATGCCACCTATGCGAGAAAAGCATTGCCTAAGATGGCCCCGCAAGGCAATGATTAATATTATTATTTTTTTTAGAATTAGGTAATCCCCAGTAATTTAGTTTGATGCATCACTGTTCCAACAGTTCTAGCCTGACGTTTCTAAGAGAGAATTCAGGGAGAAGGTTGAACGCTGCATATTAAGTTAGGACCCTGTGCATGGGTTGAGGGTGTGATTGAATTTGTACAAGATTCAGAGAGGCAAAACCAAGTGATCTGCTATTCGAAATATGAAAGTCAGTTTCTAATCAGTCAAATAGTAGTCATTCTCGTTGGCCATCCAAACTAATCCCTCCCGATGGCGGCTCGACGGTATGGCGCATCGTGCTAAGCGTTAGGAATATGCTCGCCACCGCACCTCTGATTACCCTTCTTGAATTTGCAGGTTCGAATCCCATGCGGGGATGATCATGTGTGAGAGGATTGCTGGACTCCTCACCGCTGTAGGGGGTTCACAAAATCGCTGGTCAGTTGTGACTACCTCTACTATCAAGTCCATGCTACCTAAAACAAATAACTAACTAATCCCATACCCGACATGGAGTGGTAACCAGACGAGAGGCCGTGGTTTGCCATATGATTAAGCCGTATTATCGTCTTTCTTCTCCCCCGGAATAAATATGTAAATTCTATCCTCTCAAACCAGGCTTACCTTTGCAGCAATCTCAATCATAAATATAGAAAGGATAGAGATGGAGCAGTAATGCACGATCTCTGGTGCTTCACTTTCCTCATGGACTTCAACTACATGAAGGTCCAACAGGATTTCTGTGATCACTAGAACGCTGTCCACCAGCACAAGAACTATGACAGCAATCTGTGAAAGAGAAATTATTATAAATTACATATTTTTAGTGAACGTTTGTAACAAGCCTTATTCAAAAAGGAAAAAAATGAGCTTTGTATTCCAAACAAAAACTTACATGGCAAGGCTTGGAATGAAGGAAATTCTTCATGTGGCCTCTCCAAGTGAATGGTTGCTCATTTTGTGGGTTGTTGCCATGACTACCAGTAGACTCACTCTCAGGAGAGTCCTTGCTCACCGGCTCTTCAAATTCCATATACTGGAACATTGCTTGGGTATTAATATCTAAAAGTAAAAATTATTTTAGTAACTTAGGATAAGCTCCCATGCTAACTCCAATCAGGAAAGTTATATTGATCAAGTGGTTCTCAAACTGTGTGGCATGAATTATTAACCTATTCCTGAAAAGGTATTTTTCCACTGCCCACGTTTAGAACTTAAGATGTCATAATAATGTTGAAATTGAGGTTGTAAAAGTACTACTGTTCATGTGCATAAAAACAAGCTCACATATAGCGTTGATTACATTTCACATGGCATAATACATCAAATGTTAATAATAGAGTCCAATTTTCTTCCAATGTGTCAGGATTTACATCAAACAAAGTAATTTATTCAAAGAGTTTAACAAGTTGAGAAATTTCTTGCATTTATTCTAGATCAGGGATAGCGAATCAAACACCCACAAAGTGACCCGCCATGTTTTTTTGTGACCCGCCAATGCAAAAACATACTAACAGTTCAGTGCTAAAAATTGACAATAAAGGGCGCGTTAATTTAATCAAACAGCATGTGAACTATCATCGTGTACCAATACGCAATGATGTAACTACATCAATGACATAAGTTACACAAATCATTTCCCACAACTTGTTTGTTACTTTCGGAGGTATATTTCCAGCTCACATTATTATTTTTCATAATGGAAATATAATTTTTACCAATTCATTGAAAAACGTTTGCCATCCCTGTCCCATATCATAGCAGTCAAAACCAAGAGTGGGACTATTTAATTTGAATATACAACTTTCATTTCACAAAAGGGCAAGTGTGAGAGAAATGTTCCCATGGATGCGAAAATGCTGAATACTTGTGTCTGGTTTAAAAAGTACAGCCATTACAGATACAGCACAGAGGGAACAAAAGCTGCTTCAACTTCGACACTGCTGCCTGTCACTGCAAACAAAGATTGGTTGGAACTTAGGTCATCTCAATGAAATGATCTGAACTTGCCATCAAAAAATGTCATTCATTCAAACTTCAGTGAACTGTTAACTTGACTATGACTTGGTTCTAAGTTTAACAGTTTCCATTCTAATAATAATACCCGAGTATACTACCTGTTGAACTGACGAGAAGACTAAAATTTCACAAATTTTCGTATAAATCAGACATTCCAATCAATCAAAAATTAAATACCGATATTCGGTGATTCAAAGCGTAACTGGCCAGAATAATTTCATTTTCAAGTGTCAGTGGTGCTATTTTGCCATTGAAATAACATAATATGGCGAACAGAATACAAACATGATGAAGTAGAATTTTCATATTTATTGTGGGAAGAAGAAAAACGATAATATGCTTGATCATAATTATGGCAAACCGAATCCTCTCATCCTTTCAGTTCAGTGTATGGGATCATTTAGCCAGTTATTTGTTTCAGATGCATGGACTTGAAAGCAGATAAAGCTGTAAATTGGCCAGCGGTTATGTGGACCACCAAACCGCAGTGGTACGTCCAGGAATTATTTTCGCACATAATTATTTCTTACAGGATTCAAACCCATGCAGGTTAATTTGGTACTCACATACTATGTGTACCAGGTTAGGGCTAGGCCATAATTTTATTCCGATTTTCCTTATTTTAGTTCTGTTACGAGTTCGGGGACTGTCTGTGTTAGCCAAGTGAATATACCCCCTGCCCATAGGTTTCAGTGCCTTTACACAACTTGATGTAAAGTAGGCAAACAAAATTAGTTACCTCCATATTGGTACACACAGCTCAAAAATGTAGGCCTTACAATTTTTTTGTACACATCAGGAAGTTTATATTCTGCAGAATATTTGCACATCCATTGGAATGAGTTACACATCACTCAATTAAACAGACATTGAAATCAATTCGATAAATCAAAGTAAATTATTAATAAATCACAATTACTTACCACATTCTGTGACAGAAGAATGCTTGATTGTTTAATCATAATCAACATTTTTGTGAATCATCTTTTACTTTGATTAGAATCTTCAGAGTAAGTTTTTTCGAGAATTAGACTGTTAGATAACATGACGATTCCTAGATTCATGATATACGTATTGACAGTATTGATGTTGCAGTCTTGATTCAAAAGATCATGAATACTGCATTCTGATAAGGATTTGATAATTTTTTTCTGCCCAAAAATTAGAATGAACAATTGCATGAGATCCTTTCATAACCAAATCAAAGACTGAAAGTATAGGAATAACAAAATGTGTACCGTAAACGCAGGTAACTTCGGATGGTTTGTAACTTCGGATGAAATTTTCAATCGTTTATATCTTGACTAAATTACGTCATATTTTGCTTCTGGCAGTTTCTATAGAGAGTCCTTATATATCTAAATCTGTTATCATATTCAATCGCCTAATCTTATTTATTTTTTGACACAAAAAATCACATTTTAGCCAAAAATTGACACCTTGTTTTTGAGCGGCTAACATAGCGACTTCTGCCGACGCTAACTTCACTAAAAGACCGTCAATCGCTAGAGGGCATACACAATGTACAAGGAAAATTACAGTGATCACGAGATGTCGCGTGCGATTCAAGTAAAATATATTATTTTGATTTAAAAACTTCGTCAAAATATCGACGTTACGATGCTTACGCTGAACGTGACGTCAACAACGTGATTCAATTTCGCTCCATTTAACGCCGACGTCACATTGAGTAGCTCGTGCGTAACTCGCTGCGACATTTGAACGCCAGACTATGTGGCGCCACGTGTAGTTAAATATAAAGTGAAAGCTCCTACCTGATCCTAGTCACCAAATCCTTCAGAAACTTCATTATAGCCCCAGTCATATGCTGTTTATTCATTGTGAATCCGTTTAAAGCACATCAAATTTGTGCGTTAATATTTTTGCATTCATTCTCTGAACGTATAGATGTTGTTGATACGTAAGGCTAATGGACAGCCAGTTACGCGTATCTATACTATCAGAATGATAAAGTATGTATGTTTACGATGATAATATCTTAAGCGTAGAATGTTGCACAGGTGAGCATGAAACTCAGGTGCACTCAGTAGGAGGTTGGACCACATACGAGTAAGTCGCAAAATGAAGAAAAGAGTATCAAAGTTTCTATTTGGCGTTTTATCCGTTTCATGTCATTTGACTTTGTCTATCTGCCTGTGAATACATTATATCTGAATTATGAACACGAGCCACAAGCTCCACCGTTCCATATTGTTTTCCATTTCCACTGCCATTTTTTACTACCTATCGTAATTCATCATTCTTTTTTTTATTATTTTCATTCGTTTCATTTTTGTTTCGTATTAAAAATTGTTTTCCACTTCCATTTTTACGACTTAGTTTATGCGTCTGTTTTTTTATTTTCATTTGTCCCATGTTGTCTCATTTTTGTTTTGTATTAAAACGATCATATTAGCAAAATCTAGCACTTTCATGAAATTAAGAATAGTCAGAAGTAAATGGTTTAGTTTTGCGAAATGTCAGAAATAGCGATGGGCAAAATTATCATAAATTATTACATGCGTTGTATTTTGAAGCATTTTAGCGGTAATAATTATGGCGTGACACTGTCAAAATCGTCGAGTAAAGTGCTGAGTTCGCAAATTCCGTAGATAAAATTGTGAGTTAGTCGGTAACGATTTTAGCTATAATAACCGTCGGGTTATTGTTTTGTCCAAAAAAAACGTTAAAACTTGAGGGAAATAGTTATATATATTGAGCGTCCGACCCGCTATTAGGACCAAAAGCCTTATGACAAGTATAAATGCATAACGGCCGATTTATTCAATTATTATAATAAATAAAAATTCAGGATTCGTGCAATCGCAGGTGCAAAGCATGAGAACGTCAATCATCGTCTTAATAAATATCTCCATCCCGGTGTCGATAATAATATCACCGTTCTCTTTAAACTCGAACGATTAATAATATACAAACAGTGATAAGATCAAAGCCAATACATAAGATAAAAATCAGAATAAAATTAATTTGGGTTTTGAAATCAGTCCTTGTCTTCAAGAGCTGTTGCCGATGTAAACGCACGGGTATACCAGATCAATGACATTAAGCATGCTGCTAATGTCATTGATCAGATATATAAAACTTCAATGTCCGCCGACCCGAAAGAATTAACAATCGGAAAAAAATAAAACGGCCGTCATAGACGAACGTCAGTGTGCGACACGCAAAACGGATCACGGCATCGTAAGTTCTACGCAGCGACGTTATCACGCGTCACTGATCACACAGACATTTCTCTCTCACGACGAAGTGACGCAAAGCGAAAAGTGGCCATCCGAAGTTAGAAACATTTGGAATACAGATCTGCAGACAAATAAAGTCAATAATTTGAATGAAAAAAGGTATTGACTGATATGAAACCGAGTTTATCGTGAAGAGAAAGGCTTCATTGTATTATATTTCAAGTTTGGCTTCAATTGAACAATAGGCGGCGGAGAAATTGTTCATAATATAGTGAAATCATCCGAAGTTACCTGCTTTTACGGTATCGTTGCAACTGACTGATTAACCAGCGGTTACTGGTACCGGTACGTACTTCTAGTAGGCGTAGCATAACAATTTTTCACGTGTCGATCCTAACCCCCACCTGACTACACCATCCAAAAATTACGTCACCACAACGTCACGGTGACGTAATACAGTAATAGAGCCCTTCAAATTACGCGAACTGTCATCCAAGACGCGCAGACGAGAACCCGAAATCGAACAGCCATTTTTCTCGTTTTCTCATCGCAACGATCCCGATAGGAGAGAGATCGTTGACGTCAGTCAGTTCTTTATCGTCGGCGCCGATGCCATTTCGGGCGATCGTACGGGTATTTGGCAAGCTCGATGACGTGTTGTGACGTCATTTTTGGATGGCGTAGTCAGGTGAGGGTTAGAATTGGCATGTTAAAAAATTGTTATGCTACGCCTGCTAGAAGTATGTTAGGTACGAAACTACACGAGACCCCATCAATCAACCTACAGCTTACTACAACAACTCTAGCCAACCTCTCTGTCCCAAATAACAGGACAGTGATACTGCAGTACTGTGATATGCAAACTTCTGAACTTATTCGAAACTGGTCTGCAAGCCCAAGCGGACTGCAGACGCCATCGTTATCCTAGCGAAATTGCGGCGAAATATTTTACCCACAAATCCCAGCAGTGTTCACTTCAAAAACCTGACATTAAAGTGTCATTACCGCGACATATAGAAATGTACATTGCTGGGAATCAGAGTGTATTCAAGAAATTCAATATCGATTTTCTAAAAGATCTCTTATTAGGAGTAAAAATATTTTTATTGTACATTAAAGTATATTAAATTGACTTGTTTTTAGAATGTAGAAAACAATGTGCATTCATATTAGTTCGAAAGATATAAAGCAAACAATGTCGATAATTGGCAAAAAATGTATAAAACGGCGTTTCGGCGTATTCATATGCGATTCTCCAAAATATCCCACATTAGGAGTAGAAATATTATTATTGTACATTAAAGTACAAAAAATTTACTTGTCTTTAGAATTTAGAAAATAATACGCATCCATATTATTTCAAAAGATATAAAGCGAACAATCTCGAAACTTAGCAAAAAACGTATAAAAGGCATTTCGACGATATTTATCTGCGATTCTCTAAAATATCCCACATTAGGAGTAGAAATATTTTTATTGTAGATTAAAGTACATTAAATTTGCTTGTTTTTAGAATGTAGAAAATAATACGCATTAATATTAGTTCTGGAGATATAAAGCAAACAATCTCGATACTTAGCGAAAAACGTATAAAAGGGCGTTTCGACGTATTCATCTGCGATTCCTAAAATATCCCACATTAGGAATAGAAATATTTTTATTGTACATTAAAGTACAAAAAATTTACTTGTCTTTAGAATTTAGAAAATAATACGCTTCCATATTAGTTCAAAAGATATAAAGCGAACAATCTCGAAACTTAGCAAAAAATGTATAAAAGGGCATTTCGACGATATTCATCTGCGATTCTCTAAAATATCCCACATTAGGAGTAGGAATATTTTTATTGTAGATTAAAGTAAATTAAATTGACTTGTTTTTAGAATGTAGAAAACAATGTGCATCCATATTAGTTCGAAAGATATAAAGCAAACAATGTCGATAATTAGCAAAAAATGTATAAAACGGCGTTTCGGCGTATTCATATGCGATTCTCCAAAATATCCCACTTGTCCCACGTGTCGCACTTGAACCACGTGTACCACCTGTTCCACGTGTACCACTTGTTCCATTTGTACCACGTGTCCCACTTACGGGTAAGGATTATCATATTTTTCAATTTCCAATTTTGAATGAAAGCGAGTCAACACCGTTTTTGTAAATTTAGAATTGTCGAACCAGATAAGTACGACTGGTAAATTTTGTATTCTATGTAAATTTTCCGAGATATTGGCGACGGGGAAACATAATATTTTGACCACGTAGAAATGCCATTATTGCCGATTTATTCAAGTATTTAGTATCAGTGATTTATTTCAAAGCTGAGTTACGTTAATTCTCAACTCTGAGTATTAGAGAGATTACCAATTTGCGGAGTTTTTAGTTATTATTATTTAATACGAAAGCAACACGGACACGATATAAAATCAAAAGCATAAAAAAGTCAACTATCAGCTTCACATATATCGCATTCCGAGGTCAGTAATACTGTTCGCTTCAAATTGGGAAATTAGTTTACAAACTGTGATACAAATCCTACAAAAAAGATAAAAAGCAGCATAGAATTAATTTGTGTTGTGAATGCACTCCTTAATAGTTGTCTTTGACATCGTCGCCGATGTGAAATCAAATTTCTGTTTAAAAAATAAAAATTAAACTGCGATATCCGCCGTTGCATGAGAAATAATATTTACTAGTGGATAAAAAGTGCTTTAATATAGTTTATCATCATCAATTGGGATGTCAAGCCGCCGAAAGGATCGCCGTGACTAAAATATTTACTGCGGCCTTGGATTATGACAAAATTAGGAAATAAAAATCGCTGCATTGTTGCGATGTTTTCAGTCTTCAAGTAAATTCCGAAAAATAAAGTTGTCACGGTGATCGTTTTGGCGGCCGACATCCCAAATACGGTTGTTTGAAATGACAATACTCATTATTCGGTGTTGTGTTCGTTGAAAATATTCGAATAATTCGACTAAAAAAACTATTTGCCCACCACTAATCACGATGCATGTTAATTATCATTGAATGGCAATTAAAAATCAACTTGTTTAACATTAAAATCCAAGTAATAGTTTCCCATTTAATGCATTTGATCGGCGCTAAATGCGAGCGTGTTTTTGTACCTATAAACGATTTTGACGCTACTGACATCCGCGAGTTACACTTCTTTCAAAATTAATTCTCACGATTTCTAATGTTCTATTTTCAAATGCGGGTACTGCTGACTACGGATTAAGGCTCGGTATTTGAAATAGGTCTTGCAAAATATTCACCATAAACCGGCAGGCACATAAGGGGCGGGCTACACGTAACTGTGCTATTTCGCTGTGAACGACGCATTCTTTTGAGTTTGCACTTTGAGTGCTCTGTTTTAATTTCACCGAAAATTTTGGCTGCGCCCATGTCGGTACCTATCCGATATCAACCCGGCTATATTCCGGAACTGATGAACCAAGTCATAATTTGTCACCATGTCATCAATAACCAAAACTTTTGTGCTTGCTATTACCAGAAAGCTTATGTGGAATGAAAGTGCGACCTGTGGTTTTACTCAGTTATCTTAATCTGGTCCTCCTGTATTAAATGTCGTACACCCTTGATTTTAACTACGTAAATTGCTTTGCAACCTAGTTCTTCGCTTGCTATTTATGTTTTTTCGATTTTCGTCATTTTTTTTCTGTAAATTTAGAGCAATAAGAGAATAATTCAGGTAGTTTGTAGACTAATATGATATGTAAAAGTTAATAATGTCCCGAACAGATGTTGACATTATCTATCGAACCAAGAAATTATTGCCCCAACTAACATGAATACCACCATATTATTTTATGATGTTTTTATCATTCTATTGCATTTTTCTCTCCGATTTTATATGTAACTGCAATACCTTATATTTTTTCTGCCAAGAGGTTTGTTAATTTATTGCAAGCATCAATTGCTTTTACTAGTTCATACCAATTTTTTTTTTTATTTCTATGTCAAGTTCCATTATTTTTTTCATCTTTAAGTCATTCGTACTTAATGACACTAGCCCAATGGAAAAATACTACAATCACAATTTCCTAAATCATTGTGATCATATATTTTTGGCGCATTCACTACAAAGAACATAAAGTCATGTTTTTGATGGAATTAGTCTGCTTTACAAATGCGTCTTTCTAACAAAAATAAACGAATTGCTTCAATCGTTCATTTAAAGATTGAGCATATACTATATGTAAAGATAGGCTTATTCGTCACGTATATTTCCTACAAATATCTCATTCATTGGAGGCACGTTTTCCAAACCGGGAAAAAATTCATCCCTGTCGAGTAACTTTGTCGTTTTGGGGAGGAATCGGCTTTCTATTTGCTGTAGTATTACTGATTTCCCAAAGTTCGTTATGCTTATTATAATATAATGCACACATTCAATTAGAAAATACTGGAACTGTACAAAATCGGTTTTTCAGTTAGCGCACAGACAAATATGTAAGGATTAAATTAATACAGTAGTTTTTATGCATAGTGAGGGAAGAATAAAAGGTTTAAAAATTTGAGAAGGGAGAAGTTTAACGAAAAAGGTTGGGAATCACATGACTTGTACACCTACATCTTATTCATCTGATGTTTTGTCCACATGTATCCAATCTACCACACATACCATTTAACAGATGTTTTGTCTACCAACAGCTCATTCGCAAAGTGTTTTCTCTTCATACTCGTACATGTCGTTCAGCAGATATTTTTTCTACATACATCTCATTCACGTGATACATCTCGTATTTTGTCCACATACATCTCGTTTCCATAATGCATCAACAGCTCATTCGTGAAGTGTTTTCTCTTTATATATGTCGTGTAGGGATTTTGTACATATATATCTCATGCGCCAGATATTTTGTCCACATGAATCCCATATATCATACATCTCATTCACTAGATATTTTGTTCACATATATCTCGTTTTGCTCATGAAACATTCGCAGTGATTATTCGCTCGTTGGAAAAAAGGACTTTTCCAGCGAGATTTTTCTGTTGCGTGAAATATTCAACCCATGGCAATTAACTTAATTGTGTTTAACGTAATTCACGGTGGCGTCTATTTAATACATTAAAAACAAATTTAATATGTGGACATAAACACATGAGATAAACTGCCTGGTTATATTTAGTTTCGATAGGTATGTTTGCAACCTTGCTAATGCGTTATCGTCGTTAGGAATCCGTATTTTTGCCATTTTGGGAATTATAGAATTTTGTACTCGTAACACCGAACCGCACTATCGCAATGCTGCCATTCAGATTATTTTCAAGATATACCCGTTATAATCTCACGAAGTAAAATATATTTTAGCGAAATAAAACTTGATTGGATTAATTAATTTATCATCACAATCCGCGTCGAGTTTACAACTTTGTATATTGTTTCAGTGATTCGATCCGATTTCAGTCGGTTGCTAATGCTAACCACCAACAATGTGTGCCTAGGGCGAAACAACCGACGATTTTAGCGATCGAATATGCTAACTAATATTGATGCGTATTATTTTCTACATTCTAAAAACAAGTAGATTTAATATACTTTAATGTACAATAAAAATATTTCTACTCCTAATGTGGGATATTTTAGAAAATTGCAGTTGAATTGCTTATACCGACATTTTTTTTTACATTTTTCGCTAATTATCGACATTGTTTGCTTTATATCTTTTGAACTAATATGGATGCGCATTATTTTCTACATTCTAAAAACAAGTAAATTTAATGTACTTCAATCTACAATAAAAATATTTCTACTCCTAATGTGGGATATTTTGGAAAATCGCATATGAATACGTCGAAACGCCATTTTTTACATTTTTCGCTAATTATCGACATTGTTTGCTTTATATCTTTTGAACTAATATTAATGCGTGTTATTTTCTACATTCTAAAAACAAGTAAATTTAATGTACTTCAATCTACAATAAAAATATTTCTGCTCCTAATGTGGGATATTTTAGAAAATCGCAATTGAATTGCCTGTAACGCCCTTTTACAAATTTTTCGCCAATTATCGCCATTCTTTGCTTTAAATCTTTTAAACTGATACAGATTCACATTATTTTCTACATTCTAAAAACAAGTAAATTTAGTGTATCTAATGTAAAATAAAAATATTACCACTTCTAATGTGGGATATATCATGATATCGCATTTAATTTTCTTGGATAAAATCTGATTCCCAGCAATGTACATTTTTATATGTCGCGGTAATGGTCCTTCAATGTACGATTTTGAAAGGGAACATTGCTTGGAATTGTGGGTAAAAATTTTCTTTGGACAACACAATACGCTTTGGACAAAACCGCTCTCTAAAGGTTTAAGTAACATTTATTGGACGGAGTACGGTACGGTACTAGGTACCGGTACCGGTGACGGGTCTAGTATAGTTTAGTACCACAAGTACTTCCGGTGGGCGTAGCATAACGAATTTTGCATATGCTATTCCCAACCCCCACCTGACTACTGGACTATGCCATCTAAAAATTACGTCACTACTGGTACGTTATCACCGTCACGTCATAGGGATTGCCAAAGTATAATTACGATCGCCCAAAATGACATCTGCGCCGCCGATAACGAACTTGCTAAAGCCGGCGATCTCTCTCCTATAGTGAGTCTCTCCTATAGAAGTGGATGAAATTTTTTCCGACGAATAATTAGGTGGTTGAAATCACTAAAAAGCTGAACACTAAGAGGAAGAAGTAGATGAAATTTCTTCCGACGAATAATGAGGTGGTTGAAGTCACTAAAAAGCTAAACACTATAAGGAAGAAGGACGTTAGGGTTAGATGATATTTTGTCCTATCGATTTTGAGGCGGTTGAGGGGACGCTGCTCGATAACCTTCTCTGGTTTATCGCGTCTCCCTTCACACTGAAATGTAATTTTTCATTTTTTCAATTTTGTTCGTCAATGTTTACATTCGGTTTGTGATAAAAAACTACTGACTGGTTGAAGTCGCTAAAATACCGAGCATTAGGAGAGTTAAATAGCCAAAACATATCCCGACGGAAGTGAGATTGGATGAAGACCTTGAAAGCGGACTAATGAGTAGGCATGCCACTTTTAGATTTATGAATTGAATCGATTCAAATCTTAATTTTTGTTCAAATCTGATTTACGCGATTCGAAAGAAAGAGAGCCGTTTAGCGAAGAAAAACAAACACTCCAAATAACACCAATTGCCAGACGGGAATGTAAATGAATTTTTCGTTATTTACTTTTATTGATCTGCCTTCATTCATTTTCATGTTCAGCGCAACACACCCTGATCATCACTCGAGATGCTGACGTGCTGTGTGGGTAATTAATTTCCTTCAATCTGTCAGTTGAGTATTCCACTGAATGACCTAAGTTTCTATCACACGCAAATTTAAATGGATCGTATACCCGAAAGTTCGTTGCAATTTTGTTAAAAATATGCAACAGCACACCTTCTCTGCGACTAAAGTATGGTACGCTTTGACATGATTTGATAAACGATCAGATACCGACTTCTAGAAAACATTTAATTTTGATTGAAATTTAATTTAAACTCCGTTGAAATTGAAATATTGGTACTACTGAAGTACGCGCACCAAGATGTCGCACAACCTGATCCCTAACCTCGTACACCAGTGATTTTCAACCTTTTTTGTATCGCGGAACACTTTTTTTATTCTAAAATTGTGACGGAACACCAAATGAGATTTTTGGAAATAAACTATATTATGCAATTAACTGACATCGATCATTTCGGAATAAAATAAATTAACGAAATTAATATTAGCTTGTCAACTTCAGCTGGAAAAGACGTTGCACATATTCCGATTCAGAGCTACCGATGAGCTAGGAACAGAAATGGTATTTTAATGTAATATCTGGGCCTGTTTCGATAAGTTTCAATATTTTATTCTGGCTGGAATTTAATTGAGAGAGACAAACACGCAGCTCTTTCTCGATGACTCTCAATTTTTCGTGTTTTTTATACTCTTATGGCGGCCAAGGAAAGAGTGGGCAAAATCGAATATTTTTTTCGAATCATATAATTCGAATATTCTTAACAAATACCGAATAGTCCAATACCGAATATTTTTATACGCAGCAGGGTCCAGAACGTCGGAGGTAGATTTGGAAATTAATAGAAACATTGAAAATCGGAACAAAGCGATTTTTACTGATTAATTTCGTCATAATCGCTGATATTTTGTCCCCCTGAACGTTTTTAAATTCCCGTCATTTTTTCTTTTGCGCAACTATTAAGGGGCTCCCGAAGTATGCGAACCAAGATGGCGGACATCGGAATGTAATATGTGTACTAGGTTAGGGTTAGGCCATAATTTTAGCTATAAATACTACGGGAGGCTCTTGGCTAGTCTTCGAACTGATAATAGGACTAAAATAAGGAAAATTGGAAAAAAATTATCGCCTAACCCTAACCTGTTACCCATGTTACGTTCCGATGTCCGCCATCTTGGTTCGCATACTTCGGGAGCACCACTATTAATTTCTGTGGGTCGGCGGAGATCGAAGTTTCATATTATTGATATAACTATGAGTTCACATCAGCGACAGATTTTAATGACATTAAGGAGTGATTTCAAAGCCAAATTAATTGTATTCTGATATTTATCTTTTGCGCCGACTCTGATCTAATTTATCGCCGTTTGCAAATTGAACGTCCCAGTTTTAGATTTTAGATTTGATAAATCTGTGAATCTGTGATTGCGTGAATAAAGAATGTTGATTTAAAATCTGAAATAAAGACAATTCCACGTTGTCGTCTGGCAGCACTCTTGAACGATATTTTACATACACGACCTGATACCAAAAAAATTGTAAACAATTTTGTGCCCAAGTGCTTTTCGTACCTAGTAGAAGGGAAGACGCTAATTATAATTAATCACCTCAAGTCACCATTTATTTTACAACAAATCAATACCCCGACCATTATCATAGCTAATATCGTTACCGAGAAATTCATAATTTTATTTACGGAATTTGCAAATTCAACACTCCACTTGACGATTTTAAGATGATGCCACGCCCTAATTAATACTGCAAGAAATGCTTCAAGAGGCAACGAATGTAATCAATTCCGATGATGACTCGATCCATGGTCGAGTATAATGTTCACATTTTTGAAACATTATTTGGTCAAGGATGAAATGAATCACTAAAAATACATGCCGAGCTATTAGAGTCCATTAAAAGAAAGTATGGCCTGTCATTTCTTATCTGGTTATAAGTTTATATACCGGCTTTTCAAAACTCTGACTCGCCATTTTCAAATCTATGCTATTTATATGGTACTCCCGTGGTATGTGAACCAATTATATAACTCGAATTTTCTGACAACCTAAAATTGCCGTTTTCACCATGTATCGAAAACGTCTTTGTAACTCTTAATTTCCGAAAATGATTTTCTATTCGGGTCATGCATGCGGAGGCTAATAAAATCTTTAAAATCTGTTAATTTTATTTTAGATATCTTATTTGGGGTGACGTTTCTACATTTACGGACTAGTTTCGGCACGCTTTTTGCAAAATAACAGTGGAACCGAGGGAGAATTCTCGCGTAATCCAAGCGATCGACTTACCGGCGTGAATTCCGTGCCAAAGCGGTACAGATTACGTGGTATTGTACATACGAATAGTAAAATGGCATTCGCATATTTTGATATTGTATTCGCTATTCGAATATTTCGCCCAGCCCTAGACCGACCATGCTTAAAAAGCTCATTTCGCAAAGATAGGTAGTGGAAAATGATAGCAAGATTGAAAGCGCTTGTGAACCGAGCTTTGTGAAATTTATATAAATCCATCGGACGGTTAAATACCAGTTATGCCGTCATAATACAGCAAAAAAGCAATTTTCCGCGGAACACCAGTGTTCCGCAGAACACCGGTTGAAAATCACTGATCTATAGTAGGCTATATGAAAAAATTTGCATACAATGAACGATGGAATAACTGTTATCTACAACATGACTATATTACCACGCATTTCATGTTTGCAAATTACTGCGATATATTTTTATATACCATGAGGTACGTTATCAGAATTAAATTAATACGGCAAGCATTTAAAATAGTGCTATCGGTCATAGATTTGAACATTTTGCGCAACACAAAATCATCCTAGTAAAAGTCCATACTTTTAAATACCAACCATTATCCAAATTATTTGCCAAAAAGCGGAATAAAGTATAAATTATATTTCTGACTTGCGACAATTTTTTCGTGAGTACGTAAATACGAATGGATTTTTTTATATTCGGGCACTTCAATGTCCGCATATATATCTTTTATTATTTTATAAATGCGAAAATATGTATCAAGAATTAATTATTATCGGGCAGTTTACCACACATTTTAAGTCCATGGATCGCCGTTGTATTTTGTAAATACGAAAATAGGAATCAAAAATTAATAATAATTGCGCAGTTGACCACACATCTATGTACATAGATTGCCGTGGTATTGTGCCTGAATATAATTAATTTTTGATTCCGTATTTCATTCCTTGAACTTAATATCTGTTTTTATAAAGTTTGCAAGCAGTTCACCCACGAAGACTCTGAATAATGATGTATTAGTCAAATCGAAGTCCTGTTAGACCACTGGTTCTCAACCAATGGGCCATGGGCCACTGGTAAGCCTCAGAGGCATTTTGAGGTGGGCCACAAACATATTATAAATTACAAGGTTTGTTGATTGGAAAAATTGAGTTGAAAACAAAGTCAGCTTCACGCGTCTTGAAAAACAAGATATCTATTTGCAAAACATGCCTCGCCGTAACCCATCCATTGTGGCGCAACATACCCATTATACGGCAGGAACAGCTAGATATGAATATATATATAGTAATTTGTTTGCACATTACATCAAAATTAAAAAAGAATATAACGAGAATGTCATGGCCTTCAATATTCGCCAGGCTCGAACTGAGCATAACATATAAAAAATTAACAAAAAACGAATCCACGAGGACATTGTCTCATAAATACGAACAGAACAAACATTAAATTACCCAATTCCTAATATATTAAATTTTCAAGTATTCCTCACTATCCGTCGGAAGAAATTTCATCCACTTCTTCCTTTTAGTATAAAGTTTCTAGTGACTTCAACCACCTCATTATTCGTCGGAAGAAATTTAATCCACTTCTTCCTTTTAGTGTTCAGCTCTTTAGTGACTTCAACCACCTCATTATTCGTCGGAAAAAATTCCATCAGCTTTTTAGTGACTTCAACCACCTCATTATTCGTCGGAAAAAATTTCATCCACCTCTTCCTTTTAGTGTTCAGCTTTTTAATGTTTTTTAATTTTTCACCCTAGGGAACACTTCAACTTCCGTTTTCCCTCCACTCAATGAGCATATATACAATGAGTGGAAACTTGCAAAGATTTGCTCATTTTGGTATTGTTCCCTGCATTTTTTACGTCGTCCGGCTAAATGGTTCGTTGCATATTAAGAAAACGCATTGCTCGCTGCCAAAATCCCTTGCTTCAGCCGAGTCGGGTGCGAAATTGGCCGTATTGAGGTCTTTAATTCTTCAATACATATTTGGTTTTGGGTTTCGAAGTATGGTACGCTGAAAGCATACAACTATGAGCATATGCTTATTGGGAATGCATATCTATTAGACAGAAAACGTAGCTACAGTACAGAATATGAACCAGTCGCCCAGTGGGGTGCGGTTATTTATGTATTTATTAGGATAATAAGGATAAGGATTTACATATTTATCCCGGGGGAAAGGAAAGCCGATAAGACGACTTTCCATATGGCGAACCACGGCCTCTCGTCCGGTTACCATTCCAAGTCGGGCATGGGATTAGTTATATTGTTTGTTTTCGGAAGCATGGACTTGTTGGTGGAGGAAGCCGTAACCGATCAGCGGTTACGTGAATCACTCAACGGCGGCGAGGAGTCCAGCAATCCTCTTGCACATAACCATCCCTGCATGGGATTCGAACCTGCGGACCCATGCAGAGTAATTAGAGGTGCGGTGGCGAGCGTATTCCTAACGCTTAGCCCGTTGAGCCACACCGCCGCGCATGGGATTTACATATTTATCCAAGGGTAGAGGAAAGCCGAGAAGAATGCCTAAATATATGGCAAACCACGGCCTCTCTCAATCATAGCTCTGTCCTCCATATGAATCACATGGCTCTGCGAGCTATTCGTTTACTTATTAAAAATACTGATTTTAACTATTTCTCTGGGATATCTTGCCATTGAAAACAAAAGCCAGAAATTGGAAGAATAGCAGAGAATGAAATGTGTGTATTATGTAATGAAGAACCTGAGTTTGTTTCACATATTTTCATGTATTGTAAATTTACAAAAAATATTTATGAGGATTTTGTTTTGGATATATTAAAATTGATTAGAATACATTTTGTTATCAATATGATTCTTGCATATTATTTAATTTCAACGATCCTTTATATAGTCATATAGATACTGTTGATTTGGATGCAATTATACTTTTGTAATTAATAGTGAGATATAAAATTTTGACCATGAGAAATTCTATTATATTCGAAAATAAAACACCCCATTTTGCCTTTCTCAAAAAGCAGATAAAAATGGCCATAATATGTAGAAAAATATAGAGAATTATAGAATAAACAACCCATTTGAGAGGGAATTGAAAAATTTATGTAAAGTGTTATTTCAAAAAGAAAATTATATGTTTATGATATGTATTTTATATTGACTAATTTCATTTTTATTGTTTTATATCAATGCATTTATTAAAATAACCTAAATATGGTATGGATTACTACTGGAATTGAACAAAATAAATACTGAATCATGGATGCAACATGGAATATGAACTTATTTATATTAACCGTAATTAAAATCACTCAATGGGTGAACGAATGAGCATACTGTAATGCTTATTGGGAATACATACCATTTATTAGGCAGAAAACTTAACTACAGAACAGAATATGAACCAGCCAAGTGGTGACCTGGGATATTGTATTCATTGATATAGATAGTTTATTTTGAAAAGTCCACAATCTGACAATACAAACAAATAAAAAATGGAGAGTTCTGGAGAGCGAGCAAAACCTTTAAAAAAGTTTAAAACACGATGAGTATCATGTGCCCGCCGTGTTATAGCAAGTAGTAATGTGTAATGAATTTAATTCACTGTGGTAAATGAATTGCTATCTTTTTATTTGTTATGAGCACACTTGCTGGAACTCCATAATCTATTATTTTATTTGTTAGTAACACTTTTTATAAAAATATCAAATTGTTTATCATACTTGCATCCATATTTCGCCCTAAATTCTATGACACTTTCTCTGTATCCAAATATCTATGTACATGACCACATTATTTATTTTTTAGTAATACTTCGTTTAAAAGTATCTTAATGTTTATTATACTTGCTATTCTGGTATTTAATCAATTTTTTGCCTTGAATTTTATTCTATGATACTTGCTCTGTATCCAAATATCTATATGTATATGAGCACTTTATTTATTTTTTAGTACCGGTAATACTTATTTAAAAATAACCTATTGTTTATCATTGCTATTTCAGTATATTATCAATATTTCGCCTTAAAATTCATTCTATGATACGTGCTCTGTAGCCGAATATAGATATGTACATGAGCACTTTATTTCATATATATATATATATCTGCTGGAGAAGGGTCAAATCCTGATCATGTATTAATGTGTGTCACTATCCTCCAAATCACTTGCCAGTCATAATCAAGTATTATAATTTGATGGGTTCAAATTATAGTGTATAAAGAAATATACTCATGATTTCATTACTATTATCAAATGTTTATAATTAAAGTGCTATAATAATAGAATTTTCCTCATCTTTGCTCATAAAAAACCCATGTCCTATCACATTAATTTTTAGTAGATAAATTTTCCAAATAATAGGTATCCTTGCTAACCCATTTTTATGCAGTTGATATGCAATACATGTCAACTTATCAGCTGAATAAATGATGATCTTAGGACAAAACATGATTATTTAGTACTTTCCAAATCAAAAATTCTTGTGAATAATGTATATAGTGAATACGGTATATGAGAGCTATTGAAGAATTTAACACCGAACCTGTTAAATGACCCCAAATGTTGTAACGTTGTCTCCCAGTCAAACACCTGAGCATCTGTTTTTTTTATTATAATTCATATATGTTCATGGTTTGACGAACGAAATAAACTCTCTCTCTCTATTAGTTTAAAATACTGACTTCTGGACTTGGCTAATTTTATACATATCAAAACTTGTAAATATTTGCATATCAAAACTTGTCATTTATTTCGTTCCATCCATGTATTTTCAACTGTTTTTCCAATAAAACGTACTTATGCCTTACTGTTATTTGTAGCTTATTATTGTTAGCTAACTATTTTGAGGTGGGGCGCAAGACTTCACAAATTCTAAAAAGGGGGTGCGGCTTGAAAAGTTTGGGAATGCTTGTATGTAGTAGACCCTAACCTGGTACACATGGTTCCGGTGTCTACCAACTGGGTTTACATACTTCACTTTGTATTACAGTTGTAAAACAGAAAAAAGCTGAATGTCGGTTTTATTCCATCTGTAAATTTACCAAAATCTCCACAAAGAATGAACAATGTGCCAGACCATGTGTATTATCGATGAAATGAAAAGTGACATATGAAAAATACAGAAGCTGTAGAAAATATTTTGCATTCCAAAAAAATTAGTTCACATATTAAATATTTTACATTACAAAAAAAATGGTGCTCCAGAAGTATGTGTACCAATATGAAGGTAACTAATTTTGTTCGCCTATTTTATATCAAGTTGTGTAAATGGACTAAATTCTATCGGTAGGGGATATTCACTTGTGTAACACAGACAATTCCCGAACTTTTAATAGAACAAAAATAAGGAGAATCGTAACCTAACCTGGTACACATACTACAAGAGTACCGAAAAAACAGCCCACATAGTAAAAGCAGTTATGGAAATACTTTACATTGCAGAAAAATTAATTCACATAGTAAATAGCAGACGCAAGATGTATTTTGCATTGCAGAAAAAATAGCTCACATAGTTAATAGCAGTCCTGAAATATTTCTCACTATTGATAACAAAAGTATAATTGCATCCAAATCAACAGTATCTATATGACTATATAAAGGATCGTTAAAATTAAATGATATGCAAAAATCAAATTGATAACAAAATGTATTCTAATCAGTTTTAATATATCTAAAACAAATTCTTCATAAATATTTTTTGTAATTTACAATACATGAAAATATGTGGAACAAACTCAGGTTCTCCATTACATAATACACACATTTCATTCCCTGATTTTCTTCCAATTTCTGGCTTTTGTTTTCAAAGGCAAGATATCCCAGAGTAATTTATAGTTAAAATCAGTATTTTTAATAGGTAAACGAATAGCTCGCAGAGCCATGTGATTCATATGGAGGACAGAGCTATGATTGTGAGAGGCCGTGGTTCGCCATATATTTAGGCATTCTTCTCGGCTTTCCTCTCCCATGGATAAATATGTAAATCCCATGTTATATCAATGAATAAATACATAAATAACCGCACCCCTCTCGGCGACTGGTTCATATTCGGTTCTGTAGATACGTTTTCTGCCTAATAGATATGCATTCCCAATAAGCATATGCTCATAGTTGTATGCTTTCAGCGTACCATACTTCGAAACCCAAAACCAAATATGTATTGAAGAATTACAGTCCTCAATACGGCCAATTTCGCACCCGACTCGGCTGAAGCAAGGGATTTTGGCAGCGAGCAATGCGTTTTCTTAATATGCAACGAACCATTTAGCTGGACGACGTAAAAATGCAGGGAACAATACCAAAATGAGCAAATCTTTGCAAGTTTCCACTCATTGTATATATGCTCATTGCTCCACTTCATCCGTTTCTTCCTTCAGCCCTTTAGTGTTATCCGTATTTCCATACCATGGCCGCTACAGCCAAACCTATTGCGACTGATTTTTTAGCTGCCACAAACCAAGGACGAGCTGCCGTTACCTCGGCAGCAAATTGAAAACCAATGGCAGGTAAAATTTTGCTGTCATAACCACAGCAGGTGGACCGTAAAGACAGAGCTATGGTGACAAATATTGGCTATGTTGTAACGTTTTTCTTATGGATACAGTTTTGATGAATTTGGGGTTAGGGTTAGGGTTTAAGTAGATATAATTTCGCATTATCAATTAAAATCAGGTACTTTAATTTGTGAATATACCGTCAATACTGATTACTGAATAGCGCTATAAAACCATGGCAAGAGCTGCTGCGGTTAGTTCGTGGCAGCAGCTGCCATGAAGTGGTAAGAATCGCGCCTCCAGTCGTCTGCTCACCCGAAATCGCAAGTGCAGTTTTAAGTATTATGTGGCGTCTGCAGCAGCCGCAAAACCATGGTGGTATTTCCATACCATGGCCGCTACAGCCAAACCTATGGCGACTGACTTTTTAGCTGCTACAAACCAAGGACGAGTTATTGAGGCAGCAAATTGAAAACCAATGGCAGGTAAAATTTTGCTGTCATAACCACGGCAGGTGGGCCGTAAAAACAGAGCTGTCCCTTATGGTGACAAATATTGGGTAAGTTGTAACGTTTTTCTTATGGATACAGTTTTGATAGATTTGGGGTCAGGGTTAGGGTTTAAGTAGATATAAATTCGCATTATCAATTAAAATCTGGTATTTTAATTTGTGAATATACCGTTAATACTGAATACTGAATACTGAATAGCGCAATAAAACTACGGCAAGAGCTGCTGCGGTTAATTCGTGGCAGGAGCTGCCATGAAGTGGTAAGAACTGCGCCTCCAGTCGTCTGCTAACCCGAAATCGCAAGTGCAGTTTTAAGTATTCTGTGGCGTCTGCAGCAGCCGCAAAACCATAGCGGTAATTCCATACCATGGCCGCTACGGCCAAACCCATGGCGACTGACTTTTTAGCTGCCATAAACTAATGGCGAGCTGCTGTTACCGAGGCAGCAAATTGAAAACCAATGGCAGGTAAAATTTTGTTGCCGTAACCACGGCAGATGGGCCGTAAAGACGGGACTGTTCCTTATGGTGACAAATATACTACATATTGGGTAAGTTGGACCGTTTTTCTTATGGATGCAGTTTTGATGGATTTGGGGTTAGGGTTCAAGTAGATATAATTCCGCATGATCAATTAAAATCTGGTACATTAATTTGTGAATATACCGTTAATACTGATTACTGGCCTTGTCTTGCCGCTGGGTGCTTCGTCGGATTATCGGGGTTGGATTACCCGGATAGCGGTTAACGGGATAATCGGTTAACCGAGAGATATTTTACTATCTGATATCCGGATATTATTGTGACGGTTAACCGGATAATAAATAATAGGTATAAATAATGCATATGCGCATTAGCGATTTTTATATTTTTTGTTGAGTGGCGACTGACATCTCCCAGAGCATATAATAACAACTTTTCCCGCTCTAATCTGCCTACATTTTAGCCATCCGTAGAATGCTGGAGTGAACTTCACTATTACATCACAAAACACGCAGAACAAATGTGAATATTGCGCTTATTAGAAGAGCTCATTTGCTTTATAAAGTTAGATTTGAACTGGAGGTACAGTTTAAGCAAGACTAACTTAAACGAATTCAGTTGAAAAGCATTGGTTGGGTGGGTGTGAGTTTGTTGCTTTTTGGTCGGGTGTGGCTTTTAGTTGTTGGCGTGTATTGAAGGAACGCATTTCATCATGATGTAAACCAGTTTGAATTTTGAGGACTTATTTCACAACACTTCCGATTCCATGTAATCTGTGTAGCATTTCAAAATTTGAGTACACGACCAAATGTTATGTGCTTGCTTTTAACTTTGGTATATATGTTTTTTCAAATTTCCATGTATCAACTTAAAAGCTTAAGTCATCGTGAGTCTGCGACACCAAAATTTAGTACGAGTCAAAATTTAAAGAAAATATGTTCTAGACACAAAAAAAACTTCCAAAAAATGTAACGATAAAAAAAAAAAAGAATAATATAAATTTTGACAAAGGATTTGAATATGAGAAAATGACTTAGCAGTCGAGGGAAAGACAATTAGGACACAGTACTTAAAAAAAAATTTCATTATATTATTCAGCTGTACTTCTGTACAATTACAGAGCTTAAATTTTTATTTATTGACACATGCAACATCAAAATGCACAATCATTTTTATTCGAGCTAAATAATACATATGTACGTATTTACAATAGAACTGTGTGGTGGTTTTTAGTCAATTCGCCGCAAAAATCTTGTGAAATCGGTTCTCTGAAATTAGCAGTAACTATTCAATTCAGATTCTGATATTTATTTTCATCGTGCAAGAAACAATGCAAAATATTAAACACACATAAAAATAACAAAAAAACGAAAGACATTGAATCTAGCAATTGATGAGGCGTCGCGAAAGACTCGGTGAGTCATCCAGTCAGCTACACCTTTTTGATAAGTTTAAGCAGCAAATACAGGAGAGAAACATTTTTTTTAACTTAATCTAAGAAACACAATGATAAAAATTTAACAGAACCGTGAGAAAAAACTTCGTAATATATTTCGTATAGATGGCGCATTAGCGACATCTAGAGAATAGGATATGCCCGATGAGTGCAAGCACAGCATAACTTTGCTGTCGAATATGACTAAACATAATAAATGACGCTGCTGCCCAGCAACGAGGGTCGTTACTTGTTATGAAAGCGATCGACAGACAAATTAACTTATTGCCTCAATAGTATACTTGAAAATAGGAAATATTTATGCATTTAGCTAATGTCACATGATGAGTAGACAGAAATAGACAATACCAAACATGAATCAGATAACAGCAAAGTAAATGATGTACAACTTTCTGAATGTCGGAATGACAGAATGAGGATGCAGTAATATGATAGAACATACCGGCAGATGGATAAAGTGTATGTAAAATGATGATTCAGACACATCATAATAATGTCTCTTTAGACTACTGGTAAGAATCAAGATATAAAGTTTTTAAGGCATGCTTGTACAAATTATAATTCATTGTTCGAGTACTGTCAGGAAGCGAATTCCATAATTTAACACCAACAGATTTGATTGAGTTTTGCGTAAGTTTGTTGGAATATCGAGTAACATAATAGGAGCACCTGGCAGAGGACCGTGTACCATATGAGTGCACATCACTCTGCTTCGCGAAATAGTTGGTGAATGCTAGAGGTAGTTTTTTGTTGTGGTGTTGGTGCATTAATTTAAACACTTCGATTTTATATACATCTACTATTTTAATTATATGAAGGCTATGGTAAATTGGACTAAGATGAGTGCGGTAACCAACATTTGAAATGGCACGGATTGCTCGATTCTGTGAAAATTTTGATGCGTTGCAATAAGGTCTTATTCGCTGAACCCCATGCCATTATGCCATATTCAATATGGGATTGAAATAAAGAGTAGTATATCATACGTAAAGTGGTTAGGGATGTAAAATGTCGAAGCTTATATAATATTCCAACTGATTTGGATAATCTAACAGCTAGATTGCCTATTTGAATATCCCACTTCAATTTGTTGTCTATATATAAACCCAGATATTTATAGGAGTTGACATTTTCAAGTATCATACCATCAATTCTGATGGTCAGATCATTTTGAGGGTTGCTTCTATATGGAGATATTAACATTGTCTTTGATTTATTAATGTTTATTGTTAATTTGTTGGCCCTCATTCAATTTGCTACTTTTGAAATTTCAGTGTTCACTCCTAATCGGAGGGCTGCGCAGGATTTATCACTGTCTAGGAGATTGGTGTCATCGGCAAACAATTTGGAAAATAGCGAAGAGCAATGTGTTATGTCGTTAATGTAAACTAAAAAAAGCAACGGGCCCAAACAGCTGCCCTGAGGAACTCCGAGAGTCACTGGTAAGGGAAGCGAACAATATGTTCCTACTTGAACATACTGTGATCTTCCACCTAAAAAGGGCTAGAAATGAGTTTATTTGCTATACCCCTAATACCGTAATGACTCAGCTTAAAAACCAGAATGTTATGATTTACGGTATCGAAGGCCTTCTTTAGATCTAGAAAAGTTGCACTAATGAACTGTTTTCTTTCTAATTTATCAAAAATATATTAGATTGTATCCAAAATGGCATGCGGTTAACCGGATAGTTAAAATAAGAAATACCCGGATATATCCGTTATCGGGATAGTATGAATCATAGGTATCCGATTCCGAACTAACCCTAACTCGTACCGTACAAGTACGCGCCCGCCCACCAAGAACAGTCAAAGAACAAGGGTCGGTCTATACGGGTCTAAACAAGGTATGAGTCGACTTGATGTCCAGCAAAATGCAAAACAATGAAAACTTCGGCAAACTGTGCGGGTCCAAACCATGAATATGTCGAATTCATGTTCTGTGAAATCTTCGCTCGAAGTATTTATTTATATTTGCCTGAAATATTTAACAGTATCTGCATAATAATTAAACAGTATAACATAGCCACGGAACCACATTCGTACCTGACGACGGTCGGCATTCTAATCTTTTTTCAACTTGTAAATTTAATGCTTCGCAAGTTGTCGGTAATTCTGACCTCGATTTTTAACATAATGCCAATTCCAAACTAGGATTCAATTCTATATTTCGACTCCGAGTTTGAAAATATGACTCTGGGTCCGACCGCGATATTAACAATAGAGCAAATGACGAAGCACCCAGCGGCAAGACAAGGTCAGTAATCAGTATTAACGGTATTGTACCTGTACGTTTTTGACTTTGTCCTTGACCTATGCCCGTCTTCCAGGTCCTCTGCATTTTGTTTGTTCGTTTTTTTTTTTTTTTTCAAACCAGACTGACTAATATAAAATTTATTGATTAAGACCCTAAAGTTTTTGTTAAACTTCGGAGCTAGAGACAAGTCAAATTTTTTTAACCAGGAATCTAGATAGAACAACTTTATATAGAGGAATCTTTATAACTTGAAATCAAAATTTATTGTTAACCCGGGGAGCCGGAAATTGGAGTCGTTTTCTCTTTTTTTTTAGTTTGTACTCGTAGTCTGGGGTGAGTTTTTCAGACTCTTCATCCCCGCAAGTAAACCGAGTCGTAGATTTCTTTGCATTTTTAATCAGTTCATATTTGACCACATATTTAACGAAACCTCGGTTCTTGTGTGAATATCGAACATTAAAACTGCTAACGGATCACTAGAGTCATAATTGGATTTAAAAATAATTGTGCAATTTAGGTATCTTTTGTACAAAGCCCCAGCCACTAATGCAAAAATGCAAGATTTCAGAAAAAAAAAATATTTCGGCATGTTTCAAACTAAAAAATTAATAATTATCGAGTTAGGGTTAAAATGATTTGAAAATTTGAATTTCCAACGCAATCTGCATTACTAACTCTAATAGATAAATGCTAATTTTCTTATTTTGAGGGTTGACGGTTGCCTTGTGCTAAAGATCCCAATTTAGGGGTCATTAGGTTTCAACAAACGTTATTTGATAGATTATCCTACTCCAAGTGCACTTGAGCCGTTTTGAGTTTTTCCTGGAAAAACCGCAAATATTGGGTTTAAAAAACAACTGTGAACATTTGAATTTCCAACGCAATCTGCATTACTCAAACGTTATTTGATTGATTATACTAATTCGAGTGCACTTGGGGCCGTTTGTATGTTTTCGCATATACTCGGTTTGAAAAACTATAGTCGGGTTTAAGAAGGGGTACTTTAAATTGAGAACGTTTGTTAATTTTATTCAAATTCGCAATTTCGGTGAGATGCGGGCACAAACAGGCCAGTTAGGGAGAAAAATTGGGAGTTCAATGTTTCACAAAATTTTTAGCTTGTGGTTTACTAAAAAAAAATGAAAAGGTCGGTCACAATTATTATGAAAGAAAGCTTTCAAAACAAATCTTCAGTGCGATGAGTGTGCCTGTTCGTGAGAGTGAGATACAGGTTCTGTCAGCAGACACGCACTACTTCAACATTCCAAAATCCGTATTGGTAGGGCCGCGAAAATGCGAATGGCAATTTGATAAGTCGGAATCGATCATTGGTCAAGATTTATAAGCAGATACCCAAAGCTTTCCACTGAGACTTCCAAAACTGAATACCGAGCAGAGGTAGTTGAATATAAGTTGCAGAAAATATTTTCGAAAATTTAGATAAGAAGTGTTATGTTTATTCGAACTAAACGCAAGTCGAAATTTCAGGTTTATCTCGAGGAGAGGAAAGTTGATAAGACGGCTCGATAATATGGCAAACTACGTTAGGTTACTGAGTATTGGAATCGTTGACCAGTTATTTTTTCAGATGTAAAAACTTGGTGATGAGAAATCCGTAACCGACCAGCGGTTACGTGAACCACCCTACGGCGGAAAGAAGTCCAGCAGTCCTCTCGCACATAATTATCTTCCTCGGGATTCGAAACTTCCCCAACATTGTTTTAAAAATATTTACACTTTATACAACGTATTCTGCACAGCAATAATTATTAACCTTGTACGATGGAAAAAACCATGGCAGTTCTACTGCTGGTAATTTATCACATGGCAATCTTTGTGGTCGCCCAACAATCGGTTCCGTTCCCGTCAAAAGGGGGGGATTCCTGCAACGTGGTACAAGTTAACTGCGGACCTGTTGCTTCTGGTAACGGTGAAACCGTTTCTCCAAACCACGGACTCCCTGGCCCTCCCGGAGAACGTGGCCCGAAAGGAGATCCGGGCTTTAGAGGCTCTCCGGGATTTCAAGGGGTTAGAGGCACAAAAGGAATGATGGGACCGGTTGGATCGCCCGGAGAAAAAGGAAGTGCGGGTGAAAAGGTCAGTTAATACTAATTACCGGAAACAGTAGCCGGAAATACCTCAGAAAAGGTCAAAATGATTTGAACGAACAAATCACTGAAATTGAAATTTTTTTTGCTTTGCCCAAGTTGTGGGGTTTCATTCTCAACTATTGACCCAACTCGGCTGTTCTCAATTCTGTCACTTAATTGGAAAAGGAAAATTCAATAAATAATGAGAGGTGTCTAAGATTGAGTTGACATAACCTTTATTTAATTGAAGCGAGTAACAATGCTAATTTATGTTTTATACTTCCGTAGTGTATGTACCAGGATAGGATTAGGCCATAACTTGATTCCAATTTAAAGTAGGCGAGCAAAATTAGTTATCATCATATTGTTTCTCACACTTCTGGACGCTTTATTTTATCCACAACTAATATACAGTTTTGCTGTAGCATACTAGATTGAATTTCCAAGCATTTTTTGCGGAGCTAAAGCATTTACTTTTCTTTAAAATAATTATCAGTGTATCCACGAGACAAAAATATATGAAGATTTAAAAAAAAAACTTCAGTCGTGTGACATTCATTAAATCATAGCAAGTGTTTCCATGAGTGGGTCATACTAGGTCGGACTAAGACACAGTCGGGAGCATGCACTGGTGCGGGCTAGGTCACGAAACCGCGACATGATATACTTAATTATAAGCGAAAATATCGCATATTGAAATGCCAGACCTTACAACTGGCAGATTTAAAGTCAAGTGACGCATGAAAATGACGCATAAGCGCCTCAAACACTAGGACTCAGTAGGGCAAAGACCCGGTTCAGAAATGGGACTTTCTAGGACGCGCCATGACGTCACCACCTCAGTGACCATATAAGGAATGCGAGTCCTTGTCCGCCCTAGTAATATTGCCCATGGATACACACTTATTATCAATCGTTATTCTCTATAATTGCATATAGTTTCAGGATCTGTTTTTGACTTTTTACTGATTGTCTGTAACTTTGCTCATATCTGAGCTTTTTTTTATTTATGAGTGAGTGCGCGTGAAACAACACCATAATTTTATACAGTTTCAGTTTAGCCTTCGAAATTTAGATGGTTCTCCGTAATTTAACTCAATAGCCGTTTCTCTTGATTCTTATAATTCTCGCAGATTTTTCCTCCTCTGTAACTTTGCTCAGAAAGAGCTCCTTTACTCCCGAGAGAGTGCGCATATTTTCTTATAAATAAATATTTAATTGCAGGGTCAACAAGGAATAAAAGGTGCGAAAGGAACCGACCTCAACTACGTGAGAATGCAAAAGTTGATGAGTGAGTTCTTTATTTTATCAAAACTTCACTTGAGTGCATTTTCACAAGCAGGGCTTCAGGACTTAAGCGTCAGTGGTTTCAACCTGTTGTACCCGAACCCCATTGAAATTCCCCAGAAAAATCTCTGTGTAAATGTTTTTCTGAATTGTATAAATATGCGGAGTATCCAGAGGAAGGGAGAAGGGGGGCTTCTGAGGGGCCAGCCATTTTTTCTTACGTCTTTTCCAAGACCATTTTGCTCTATTCTTGGACGATTTACTGAAAACTGACTTGTCCGGTCTTGCTGTCAATATTTCAACTACCAAACGAACCAACCAATATAGATGGAAATGCGCGCGTATATGCTTTCGATAACTTTGACTTTGATATCAATGGTTGCTTTTATCTAACCTTGTTACGTCATCATACAAAAATGGCCCCTGTCCAATTTTGGTCTGGCGACGCTTTTGTATTGTATATAATCATGGCATAACAAAATGATCTATAAAATTTAATAAGTTTTCTAGATTAACCATTAACGACTCCATTTTGTTTGACTGCCGTTAAGATTTGGCGGATTTTCGTCGATATATTTTATTTGTTCAGTCAGTGCATTTCTGTTAGAAAAATAAACTTCTTTCGTGCCAATTATGTGGCTTTGCAGTACATGGAATCGTGAAACCGCACCGCTACGTGCTCACGTAAAATATGTTTATATGTAAACACAGGGTGGATTGCGATTTTTCTCAAAAACCAATACTTCAGAGTTTAGACTTCCCATGATGACGTTGTTGAAAACAATTTTGCTGGCATTCGACTTGTAATTTTTCCTCAAATCATCGCTTTTCATCGGCAATTTGCTTTCAGTATATCTCGGCAGTGTTGAAGTGCCGATATCTTCACACAATTAAAATTTACATAAATATTATTCTAGAATCAGTTTCATGTAGGCACGAGTCGTTAATTCGACTTAAGTTAAACTCAATCGAGTGACTTAACGAAATGACATGGATTCAACTAACCGACATTGAGTTCAAAGATAGACTTGTGACTCGGTTTAGAAACTGTTACTGAACGTCTTAGATTCAATATTTGTTGTTTTAGGTGCGACCAGCTGTCAGGAATTGAACGAAGTCCATGGAGTCTCAGCCAATGGTTATTATCCGTTAAGATCGAACGGCAGCGGACACCTAGTCTCTTATTACTGTGACTTCGGAATTTATGAAGGTTCGTACAAATACTCGGTACCGACCACAGAAGGCAAATAATTTCGTTGAAGTTTTAAAATCGAGTTAAAAATACAGTACGGGATATTTAGCTCTAATCATAAGCATCTTTATTTTTTTATATGGAATTTCACTCTAATCATAACATCTGTAATATATATGGGATTTAACCCAAGATGTGTAACCCGCGCTCTATTGCGGTCTGAAGCCTTGTCTCAAGCTTTATTCGTAGTAGCTGTTTACATCTTAATGACTGCTTGTTTGGAGCCTAGTTCGGTATGAAAAGAGTGTATAACTCAATAATGACAGCTATTTTCCATTTTTTTCAGGCGTATCTACTTGCAAAGAACTGGTATCGTGGTATGGTATTCCGACATACGGTTTTTATCGTCTCAGAATCAACTCCACGGAACACCCGAAGTATAATTACTGCCCAGGTATTTTGGCGCATGCAAAGTATGTAGTATGTGCACCAAGATGGCGCACAACCTGAACGTAGTATGTATACCAGGTTAGGATTCAGGTTGTGCGCCATCTTAGTGCACATACATCTGGAAGTCCGATATTTCTATATATCAAGCCTGAATATCAATGCCAAACGACTTAAACGACAAAAGCTCGAACTTTCGCTTCGACAGGGGATACCTAGCCAGTATGCTCTGTTTTTTTTTAGGGGTGGCGTTTCCAAATTTATGGGAGAGGCCGTGGTTCGATATGACGAAGCCGGGTTATCGGCCTTCTTCTCTTCCGGTATAAATGAGTTTTAAGAGGAATTTTGACTCCAACTACATCCTGAACTCCGAGAAAATCAAATTTTGGCAACAAATAATTTGGCATATAATCAAGCCTTCTTGGATAGCCCTACGCGGAACGTTATACGTTTTGGCCAATCGACATTCCGACCGATGACTACTTTTATTACCCTGAAAATTCTGAAATTCCGATTATGAAAAATTCAAAATAATTCCGACTCAGCGGACTTTGAAAATTCGAATTTGGGCCTCGACCCCAATGAAAGCTTCCTTAACTCTGCTTAATCATTCCCTAACAGAAGTTTTCACCTGCGAGCAACTCAAAGCACAAGATAGAGTTCAGAAGTCCGGGACGTACATGCTTGGCCCATTCAACAGCAAATATGAGGTCCACTGTGACTTCTCTGAATCGGACGGTAAGATAACTGATATTTTAATTAGTCTTTTGAAAACGACTTCGATTGACGTTAGTCAAGTGCTTCCCAACCTGTCGAAATTTTCGATTAGATCGGCCAATAGAGGCATTATCATTACGTAACGTGAGGGTGTTTTCCTGTAGTAGGGGACTGCTCGCGAAGTCGCGACCCGTGGTTTATGGACTTCTACCATCGGTGTATGGCTTTTATTAATCCTTGTTAATATAACTTCACTACCGTCATTACTTATGGATCTCGATCGGTAAGTATGTTGATAGGTATTTGTTTGTATGTTTGTTTGTTTGTCTGTTAGATACACGCGATATCTCACGAAAGCAAGATTGTATTTGCTCCAAATTTTGCATGTGCATTTATCATAGCTCGGATCAGAACCCTATTGATTTTCGATGAATTATGTTGTATAATTAGCGAGTTAATATTTAATTAGTGACGGGACACACGGTGTCACTACGGACTGGAGTAAGAGCGCATGAATCGCTCGATAAGTCTTCGGTCTCCGACCGATATTGTCGTTTTAACGTTTTATCACGTCATACTCACATTAAATTTCGTTTGGTTAGAATTGAATCACGGGATTTTGCTTGACTGTCACCGACACCGTGTTGTGATTGGAGTGGGTTGGGCCCTCAGTGTCAACAGGAATTTAGGTTTTAGTCCATTGCGATAAACTGTTGTACGCCGCTGATATTTATAGTTATAAGCATAGCCACGACAGAAATGCTTATAAAGAGATCACATAACGCATTGTGGTATTAAAATATATACGTGAGATAATTCGCCATAGCATCCGACAGTTATTCTATTTTCGGCACTTCTATTTTGGTACTCCTGTAGTATGTGAATCAAGATGGCGGACACCGGACGTAGTATGTGTACCAGGTCAGGGTTAGGCCATAATTTCAGGTACAAATACTACAATGGTTAGTTGGCTAGACCCCAAACTTGTAATAGAACTAAAATGAAGAAAATTGGAACAAAATTATGGCGTAATCATAACCTGGTACACATACTACGTTCCGGTGTCCACCATCTTGGTTCACATACTTCTGGGTTGCCTCTATTTGAGGGACAGGCCCAAATAAGCCTAAATACCCAATCCATACCTTTATTCTTATATGTATTCAATTACACGGGTGAATTTACTGTGTTTATTTATAGTTTTTGAAATCAAAATGTAAAATATTATCACAAAATATTTACAGCGATTACAGCAATCCGACACGATTCTATGGACGAGGTGCTGATGCCAGAATGCGAAGCCAAAGGTTGTTACTCCAAGGTTCCCCACTATGCAATGAGTTTGGATAACATAATCAAAATCATTGACAACTCGAGGGAATGCAGACAATTTATTAAGGTAGCTATCAATTGGGGTTGAGCGATACTAAAGACATTTCTTGGGTTAATCTCCTCGTCATTCTGTGGATTGATAAAAAATGCAAATGTCTAAATTTTACTACTTGTTCATACTACGTATTCTAAAGTAATGAACTCTCTATGATGAGTTTCTGAAAAGCAAATCAAAAATTGTATACTTACTTTTAAGACACCCTTTATGCCCTTGGCGCCATATATTTGATCATTACCTGTTTATTTTGAACAGGCCAGATGTGAAGGTATGCTGTTGTTCCGAACTGATCCTTTTGCCTGGTGGGTTTCACGGAACGGAGAGAAAATGTTGTATTGGGGTGGAGCGACCTCGAGAAGCAACTACTACTGCGCCTGTGGAGAAACAGGTAACGTACATTCATCAGAGACTCAGTTTGTTTCTAGTACTCAAGAGCACAACCCGAACAAATATATTTTTTTTTGTCGAGGACGATTTTTTTGGCGCTCTTCAAGTATGAGTATACCAATATGGAGGTAACGAATTCAGTTTTCCTGTTATAGCTCAAGTTGTGTAAGGGGACTGAAACCTATGGGCAGGCAGTAGATTGACTTGGCTAACACAGACAGTCCCCGAACCCGTAATAGGACTAAAATCAAGAAAATCGCAATAAAATTATGGCTTCACCCTAACCTGGTACACATACTTCGGGAGTACCTTTTTTGTTTTGTTTAAAGACGTAATACGACGCTCGCCCGTACTTTTTACTCCGAACAAGACTAGATAAAGGAAGCCTCTGATATCAGAAGAATTTTGTGTTTCTGTCGAAAATATCGACTTCTGTTATCACTATTGCACCAAATTCCCACTCTGACTCCGGGAAATTTCAAAATATGACTCCGACTACTATGACATAGATAGCCTGACACTTGGATTTATTTATTTTCAAGGTACATGTGCTGATAAGTCCTTCAAATGCAATTGTGATAAGAACGACGCCGTTTTAAGAACAGATGAAGGGTTTTTAACCGACAAGACCAAACTACCCGTCAAAGAACTCAGATTTGGCGACATGGGAGGCGAAACCGAAACTGGATGGCACACACTGGGCCAGTTGGAATGCATGGGTTGAAACTTGACGTCAAAACAAAAACTACTGATGTGCCCTTTCCACCGCGCTTATTCACGTTTTCGCTATGAAAAGGCTTTGTACAAACAGCCACCGATATATCTAACAATATGTAAGAAGATGTTGTTTTTGTAAAAACCTAATTTTTCCGGTTCGGCTTTGCCTAATCAATTTAAAAAGCTGTTAATACATTTTCACTCTCATTTTCTTTTCAGTGACCCGATATTTAACCCCCAAATTATGGTGTTTTATTCTATTTCGTGGAAACACTTTGATCTGACTTATGGAACACTTTTATCCGACATGTAGAAACGGTTTTATACGGTGAATGGGAATACTTTTATATGTCATATGGGAACACTTTTATATGTCATATGGGAACACTTTTATATGACATATGGTAACACTTTTATTTCCCATTCGTGTTCATATTATCAAACATTGCTTTTAATTATCTACCCTGCTTTGTAATTTTTGTGGATTGCTAGGATTGTGAAATCGGGGACACATTTTACGAATTTTCTGAAATCGTTGTGGCTGGAGTTTGAAAATTTTGCTTCTGAACAGGGATATCGTTTGTTGAAGGCCATTGGCGTCAATGCAGCCGTATTATTTTTGAATTATTTGGATTCCAAATATGCATTTTCTAAGAGCCATTATCGAAGTATTAAGATGTTCTACAAAAAAAAATATGAAGTTTTATAAGCATTCGTAACGCCTAGTGAAGAAAGCTTGCTTGCCATACTTGCTCGTTTTGTAGCGCGGGCCCATATTTTTTTTACCAAAATCACTAACCGGGCCCATATTCAAGCACGGGCACTTATTATTTTCAAATTAAAATTATACACAAAAATTACGGTATCTTTGAAGACAAATATTTGACGACAATAATCCCTTTTCCATGTCAATTTATTCACGTCTCAAGAGTAATTCCCTCATATTACCCGTAGTTTATATTATTAACAAGAAACAACAAATCAAAATTTTTATTTATTCAGCAAGTGTACCGTTATTTTCTTCATCAAAGCTATCATCCTCATCAACACCAAGCCCGTTTTCTGCTGTAGCCTCAACGTGAGTGTTATCTGCCAGCGCTTGTGACAAAAGCGCTTCTTATTTCCTATTGCTCTACCAATGAAAAATCAGCTTTTACATCGGGTGGGTATTCAAGCACTGGCCCTTATTTATTTTTTATGTTCTGTTCACACGGGCGGCTATCCAAACGGGCCCTCAATCAAGATCGGATGGTAAAACGAGCATATACGGTACTCTGACGTTTTTGCGGTGACATTTTTGTGGGAGTTTTTGAGCTCTAAGTTTTTAAATTTTCTTTGATTCCACAGCCCTAGGCTATTTCCTACAGTTTTCTGTTTTTACTCCGTTTCTATCCAATCTCTCACCAATTGTCCCATTATTGATTCAAAAATAAAATTCAAAAATGTCGCGATGTTTCTAATAAAATTGTGATTAATGTACAGAATAACACGTTCATTCTCTTTGATTCGGGAGATATAGTTGTTTATAGAATAGTCGGAGGATTGAAATTAGAAATTGTTCCATAAATTATTTCAACACATACGAAAACAATCTAAAACTACAAATATTCAACGATCGCCAACAGAATGACTAGAGGGGAATTTGGGATTTGCTAGTGGGGAACATACAGTACGTTTACTTGCAAAAAATTATAGTTTACGTGGAAATGAATTGGCTTGTCAGGCGTGAGCAGTAACTGATGCAACACGACGATTCGCTTTAAAGCTTTTAGACTTCGTACAGTTTTACACAAATCATTTACAAGTTTGTAAAACAAACAGAAGCATAGATCTGACTCCAAATCATGAGTTTCAATTAAAATATTATTTCATCTCACGTGATGACATGACGTAATAAACTTGCGCCACCATGTGACAGATATTGATTTGATAGTAGTTGACAGAAAGTTAGAAATTCGGGCTGAGCACCAGCAAACTGGGCTATCTCTGTTGTGTGTCCAAGTTTACGAATAAGCTATAATTTTAATATTTTTACCGCGAGGGGAAAAGATGAAAAGCCAGTTATATTTGACTCAAAGTTAGCCATTAAGCTCCGGTACCTTCAGATTATTGGGCGTTGAGTACCGGTACTTGTTTGCTCTCCTAATTCTGTGATTTCATAACCAGTTTTTATTTATTTTTATCAATTCAGTCTCCGACCGATATTCTCGTTTCATTATTATGCTGATTATGGAGTCGAAATAAACTTATACCTGTACGGTACCATTAACGTTCCCGATAGACATCTGTCAGTCAGTCGGCAGCACAGCTCACATTTTCTGTTGTTTTGATAGCCTAGCTGGTTTTGTCCTCGATTCTTATTGATGCTCACATAATTTTGTGACGACAATTTTACTAGCATGATAATGCAGATTGCTGTATTGTACTTCCAGCACTCTGCACTGATACACAAAATATTTTTCTGATGAACTTTAATTACGGGCTCCACGGACTTTTAAGAACGTACGTTGAGGGATATTGATAAGATGGTTTGGGTTATGATTTTTATTTATTTTATGAAATCTTGAGATTTTCTGAAAAACAATACTGGTAACTTTATAATAGTCTATGAAAAAACAATATGTGGATAAATGCCCTTTGAATGTATTACCGGTAATATCTTATTGTTTTAATACAACTATCAAGGTGGATGCAAAAAAATAACTCGAACGATCTTATGATCAGAAATGTTCGTGGGACGAAAAGTTTGTATACTCTCTCTCCCCTTCTCTGACTATGATTTCTTTATATCCTGAATTTAAAACAAAGAGTTAATTTCTAATCCATATGATTTTTTAGAATTTGTAAACCAATCTATAAACAGGTCTATAGTATTTTGAAAACATTGCAAAACAGAGATAAAGTAGCAGATATTGTTATCACCAAGCACGGATTCCCGAATAAATCAGCAAACGGGACCTACAGACTCTACTAGTCAATGCTAGTGGTAAGTATTGTATAATTGTGATATGTATAGATAAGGCAATTATGGATGTTGGAGACGGGATGCATGCACATTACTGTGCTGGCCTGTATCACAGATGTGTGGACCTGTTTTGACAAAAACAAGTAGCTGAATATATATGGTACTGCCAGTTGGACTAGTGGGTGGGTGAAGTAACGGGAGTGAAAGAAGATGTACAATAATGTTTGTACGAAGGAGAGAAACAACATACATAGTCATAAACAACATTACACAAAATACCCTGGATATGTGCATAATTATCTTAAAAATTGAAAATTATATTTTTTGTGAACGACCAACATGATTTTACTGTCAGGAATTGAGCTATGTTAGTCAGACTTTCCAAAACAAATGCAATTCGTCTACATTGCTTGTGCTCCTATAGTTGAAGAAATGTTTGTATAATGGTAGAGCATGGTTCCAAGAATGTTCCCGATATTTAGACATATAAAACAAACCGGACACTCTCATAGGTTTTGTATTTTTCCTTATTATTGATGTGTTTAAACATTGAGTTCGTCTTCTTATTAATGGTTCAGCAAAACACCTTGTACAACTTCCAAATTCACATAATTTGAATATAAGAAGTTTTAATAAAATAATTGATTTAAAAAAGTGACATTTACAAGAAATTAATAATAACCAAAATTCAGGAAGGTTGTCGAAATTTCAAATGAGGTTTAAAACATCCTAAGTGATTCAAGAGTCTTGCTGCACATGAACACAAATATATTTCTGTAACGGTTCATCTGATCAAAGTCAGACCTTTTCAGACATACATAGTTCAACATAGAAGAAGTATAAGTACCGATAGTTAGTCTCGCAGGAACCACCAAATTATTAGCACAAAGGTTTAAAACATGAGGCATCAAAAGTACAACATAACCCTGAAACAGAGTATCTATCAGTGTCTCGAATTTGGCTTTGATTAATAAGCTCGTGGGCATTGAGATACCTGTGATACATAAATATATACATAAATAAAATTTCACCAAATTGCTTTGTTTTTTTTAGAATTAATCGTCAAAATGTCATACGGACGGGGCGATTTGACACCGGGGGGAGGAGGTTCCTATGGAAACAGTGGCGACCAATACTCGAGTTCGTACCAGAATGAGGGACGCTCATCACAAGCTGACTACACCAGGCTGACACAACTAATCAGTTCAAACATACAAAAGGTTCAGCAGAATGGTGAGGGGTTTTGCTAATTCAGATATTGAATTTATTGGGGAGATTCCCATACTCACAACTATTTGTTTTCTCTGATTTTAATTTCGACGTATTTAAATAAATTTAACTTCATTATTTTACATTAAATTACAGCAAGAAAAAAGTTTTTAGGATGCGGATTGAAAAAACATGAGCTTATTTCAGTATGCATAAATGATCCTAATGATGCTGCCTTGACCCATAGGTCCCAAACTTTCCAATCTCACAAGTCACAACTATTGACTTTCTGTCATACAAATCACAACACATTTGAAAAAATTTTCTTTGTTTATTTATCACACATTGAATTACGGCAAAAAAAATTTGTGACAAATTTATGTATTGGAATAAGGATAATATGTGAGTATATCACATTTGCACACAATTTATATGATTAGAATCTCTTTCCATTAGTTTTTCCGTTTTTGCCTAATGGTTATTTTACCATGCACAATGTTGAAAAAGCAGATTCTCTAATTAGTTGGTCCGACTAGTTACGCTTCACTGCCTTCGTGTGCTAGGTATTCTGACTAGCTAGGCTTCATTTATACCTGTAGCCAGAATAGTGCTGCAGTGGCCATTGCCTTCATTCTATCCTTTGTTCAGTTCAAGACATTCTGAATTGCTGTTTCTTGATTCCATGTGCTAGGTACTCTGACCGGTAATGCTTCATTGATATATTTGCTCAGAATTGTGCTGCAGTAGTCCTACCCAATAACATTCATTTTATTTACTGTTTAGTTCAAGACAAATTGACTCGCTGTGCTACCGATTTCGAGTAGTTTTGCTTCATTGATTTTTGTGGCTATAATTGTGCTGCAGTAGACCCCATCCTTTATTAACATTAATCTCATCCTTTATTTAGTTGAAGTCATTTAGACTCGCTGTGCTAGGTATTTCGACTAGTTTAGCTTCATTGATTTTTGTGGCCAGGATTGTGCTGCAGTAGACCATTAACATTTTTTTCATCCTCTATTTAGTTCAAGACATCAGGAGAATGGTCGAACAACTCGGATCATCGAGCGATACCTCGGAACTCCGGGATCGATTGTGAGTCTCATGTAATTTACTTTCTGTTTGTATAAGAATGTTCTGCTGATATGTAATACGATTTCGTTCGTATTCTTCCATACATGAGACATCTCATCCTGAACAAGACGCCGTTGATACACACTCAATTTAAATCAATCATGACATGTGTCTGTCGTCCTGTAACAAAAAATGTGTATTTTGCTAAAAAACTCTTGAATGCTATGGTAAAATTTTTACCCATCTATAAATCGGATTTTTTTTCTCGAAGAATCAAATTTTGATGTTTTTAGATTGCGCTTCCATTCAGATTATTGTGCAGCGCCGATATGGAGGCCCAGACTGTCTCGTAAAATAAGAGTTATCACTTATTGATGTATTTTAGCTCAAATGATCTTATGGTCAGAAATGTTCGTGGGACGAAAAGTCTGTATACTCTCCCTCTCTCTACTAAAATTTGTTTTGTATGCTTTTATATGGAAAATATCAGACTATGATTTCTTCATACTCTGAATTCAAAATAAAATGCAAACACACTCATTCTGACACTGCCGCCACTGATATGTACGAAGCTCTGATCCAGCATTACCTGCCCAATTATCACACCCTGAATGACTGACAGGCATTGGATTTGCAACCTGCGATGTCATCATAGTTATGTTACACTTTTACCACCAGCCTAGGAGTTTCTCAAACTAGGGGTTGCATGCAAAGGCCTTCACTACAAACCTTTCACCGTGGTTACATTAATTTAACATGAATGGAGTGTGGTTTATCTGATTCTTTGAATGTAATGAATGCAATATGGGTGAGCGGGCCAAATCCGACTCCTGACTGAAACCAAATTTTGATGTTTTAGCTGAAAAATCGCTCAAGGAATTTGTTGAGATAGCGAATGAAACTAGTTTTGGCTTTGGCTTATTGTTTTTCGTCTTTCGCACTTACATGGCCCGCCAGTCCAGGTGGCAAAATTTTTTGCCTCTGGTGCAAAAACCCACCTCTGTGTTGAAAGCAAAACTAGGCATTTTATAGAAAAGAGAGTCTCTGGCAAAAGATTACAGATTTTACAGATATATAATTTCTTGAAATTCAACTTTTTAGGCATCAACGACAACATTACACGAACCAGTTGTCAAAGGACACAGCAAAATATATAAAAGATGTCAAAGCCCTAGCACCAGCCTATCCAGCTTCTGAACAGGTTTGTTATATATACATGTATAACATCGATAAATTTATATGTTCGTGTTGATTGTGTTATTACTTACCGATCTTGATCGGTAAGTATGTTGATAGGTATTTGTCTGTTTGTCTGTCTGTTAGATGCACGCGATATCTTACGAAAGCGGGGTTGAATCTGTTCCAAATTTTGCATGTTCATTCATCATATGTCGGACCAGGAGCCTATTGATTTTGGATGAATTATGTCTTATAATTAGCGAGTTATTAATTAATTAGTGATGGGACACGCGGTGTCACTATAGAGTCATGAATCGAAACCGCAGTTTAGATCGATAAGTCTTCGGTCTCCGACCGATATTCACATGTTAGCTACTTCATTTTTCTCTCCATTGATTTTGTATCTGACCCATCTTTGCTTCTAAGGATTGGTTGTCGCATAAGATAATGCATGATATAATTGCGTAATAATTACGTTTACTGATTAGTTATAAATTTATTTATTGGAGCAGACATTCCTGAATTTTATAGATACGAATATGGCCATTTTTTAATAATTGATGATTTCTAAACTAAATTTGTTTGATCAACAGTTGTTAGCTAGCTTTCTACTCATTGACTTCTGTAGCATTACCCAGTTGTTGAAATAGAACTTACTAATGACACAGAAAAATGTTTTTTCATGTTATTATTAACAAGGCCCACAGATATCTATCGATAATTTTGGAAGGACCAGCATTTAATAACTTTATAAATAAAGCACTGAAATTGAACATGTTTCACAAGTTAGTTGTTCACACACATTATTGATCACCCAGATCAATGAATTGATTTTGTTATTAAGTTCTTCATTGCACTTTCTCTCCCACAGCAAAGTCGGTGAATCATTTTTTTTTTGTTGTGTGGTATTTTACCTTTGTTTATGGGCTATATGGGTCGGTGGTCCACAACCTTTCCACCCAAGAGGGCCGATAACATTGAATGAAATGGGCAACATGATGGTTTATTGCAGTGGTTCCCAAACATGGGTTAAATACCCCCAGAGGTGTAATTTGGTAATTCTGGGGAATGTTTATTGTTTTAACAATTTCTTCTGTAATTCCCATACTTTTGACTAGTTTGCGTAAAAGCTGGACATACAATGCTCGCATCTAGTCAGTAGTCATCTAGAAAAAATTATATCGAAATAACAAGTCCAGCACGATTCAGAGGAAATATGAAATCAGTTTACCCAGTTATTGCGGGAAAAGCAATTATTTTACAATAACAACAACAATAATTTCGCAAAATGATGGGTGCAATAACAACTTTGTATTTTATGCAGAGGCATCGTAGAACGCAAACAGACCGATTGATGAGCGAATTCAGTGACGTATTGAACCGATTTCAAGCAGTCCAACGAGATGCGGCATCCAAAGAAAAAGAATCTATCGCCCGTGCAAGAGCTGCATCAGCCAGTCAAGACCATTCTGGAGATGTCCTTGTCAGTATTCAAGGGTAAGTGCTTGATGTTGAGGCGTTGTTGCTTACATTTAATTTTCATATACTCAAAATAAGATATTTCATTTTAAACTCTGCCAATGTACAAAAAAGGACAAGACAAACACGACAGTAACCATAAATATGGACACAAACAGTTATCATATATCATCGCGTATCGGCCGAGCTTGAAACTAAAAAAGGAAGTTACTAAACTTGATAAGGGGTCGGCTTATACTCTCATATCTCTGATCGCACTAAAAATTTGGTTTATACACGCACAACTCAAACGAAATGACATTATGCTAACTTAATTCCAACAGCTACAACTCGAACCTTGCTAAGTTCTCACGATAAGAGCGTACGTACGGTTTGTAGGGTCGACTTATATAGGTAATTTTTATAAATTTACCGTTCTAAGACCGTTTTTAGGAAGGGGATCGGCTTATAAGCAAAGATATACGGTAAGTCAATGCGATCAGGAAAATGATTATTCACTCATGACAATCACTCATCGTAAAATAATTTTCGATTACGGAAATAGTCAAAGCAGGCTTATTTAAATCATAGTCTTATTTTTAGTGAATATTCATCAAACAATTTCTCTATTCTAGGGAGCAGCTACAGGAACAAGCACAGATATCTCAGGAAGAAATAGAGGAGATTGAAGAGCGACAAGCTGCCATCCAGCAGTTGGAGGTAGAGAGTCATTTTTTAATATATTTCTTTAGCAATAGATGGTGGTCATTCTCTATTCCATTGTTTACTCTTGATTATCGTTTTATGGGGAATTGGCTCAAACTGCCCTCACTCAGATGTTGAGGAGATTCATCTCTGAGCAAAGTTAACACAGACCACTGAAATGCCAAGAGTTACTGCAAGTATATAGCAGTGATTCCTCATCTTTTATGCCTCGTGACCTCCTTCCTGAGGCTTTTAGCAATCATGGCCCCCCTGTCTAATATTCCTATTGTGCTATTTTGATTGTCTGATTTAAAATCTCATTATGTTCAAACAATTCATGCTTAACGAGATGAAAACACCCTGTAGAATAACCTTATCAAACAATAAAACTAGGAAGAATGGGGAGTTTCCGTGTGAAGGAAAAATTAAAATCAGTTTTTGCTCAGCATTTTGGCTCCTCCAACTGCTCTGTACCCCCCTTGGTGGGCGATAGGCACTCGGTTGGGAGCCACTGGTATATAGGATTACGATGGTATATTATGCACTCACTGAAGTAAATGAGACTCGAATTATGACGATGCATCACACGCACTATATCAAAACTAAAGGTGACTCATCTCAGGGAACTGATTTGCCAAAAGCTACTGAAACTGTACTGAATTATGGTGACGTTCTCACTTAGAAGTAAACAAGACAGTCACTGACAAACACAGAAGTCACAGGCAGTCACTGACGTGCCAAACGCTACTGAAACGCGGTTAATGTGTTGATTCCCAGTTATTTAAAATTTATTGTTATTCATAAAGATTCTAAAAGATATTCAGTGCTGTTTTTTCATTACATTTGCTATTTATCAGTGAATTAATAATTTAAACCAATTTGGCGAAATAAAATTCGAAATGTGCTTTTCAGAATATCCGAAGTTCAAGTAGATCGCAAAGCAAGACTCTAAATTGCCAAAGTAATCAGATTAGATCTGAGTGGAATAAGACAATTCCGTTTTTAAGTACACTGCCCTGTATAAACATTGCTGCTGTTTTTTAACGACTGTAATCGCATTCGACTTGTTACGCCATGGGTGTGCATGATATTCCAATTAATCCCAGGTTTTCAACATAAGCAGCCCATATGCATAATCGATAGATCAGGGGTGGGCAAGGTTTTAGGACCAGGGGCCAAAAATTGTGCCCACCTAGACTGGCGGGCCATGTAAGTGTGACGTAAAAGGTTACATTTTTGGGACAATATTTACAGTGTTACAAAAGTAAAAGTGGAAAACAATAAGCCTCGTGTCATAACTAAAATTTAATCGCAATCTCAACAAATTCCTTGAGCTATTTTCAACTAAAACATCAAAAAAATTTTAGTTTTGTTGTGGCAGCATCAGGCGTGCCAAATTGAATTACCCAACGGGCCGGATTTGGCCTGTGGGTTGTAGTTTGCCCATGTCAGCGATAGATAGATGAGTACTCCTGAAGTATGCACACCAAGATGTCACACAACCTGAACTCTAACCTTGTATACTACCCGAGTTCAGGCTGTGCGCCATCTTGGTGCGCATACTTCAGGAGGTCCGATAGATGGATCCAATATTCAATCCACTGTTCCATCGCAGCCATCAACATTCATCTTCCCCAGAGATGAGCTTAAAGATATCTTGGTATCTTTTTGCACTTTTCGGGCTCTCAAACCGAATTATGCTATTTTTTGTGTATTTCGTCCTATTGGCCAGGTGGCCTACTAACAGTTCAAGCTTTAGACTTGACAATAGCTGCATCTTTGGTTCAAATCCAATGCTCCAATGCCGATTTCATGGTACTCCCGTAGTATGTGTACCAGGTACCCCCTGCCCATAGGTTTCAGTCTCTTTACACAACTTGATGTAAAATAGGCGAACAAAATTAGTTACCTCCATATTGGTACACACACTTCTGGAGCGCCGATTTCATTCCAAACAAAGTAGCTATTTACATATTATTAGATATCAGTAGCTGCTTGTACAGGGCCTTGTTCAGATCAAAATTCATGAATAAATGTGTTTTCTTCCTCCAGAGAGATATTATCGATGTTAATGATATTTTCAAAGAACTTGGGAACCAAATCGAGTCTCAGGGATTGATAATTGGTAAGACTTTGTCACGGTTCAGTGGATATCATGCATGACTGATTGTGGCTGAATAAATTTGTGAAATGCCATATTCTTGGCTTTCAACCCAAGATGAATTTCGAAATATGTCTCTAAAAAAAAAATTATTTTACTGCACAATCATTGAATGTCACACACCAGTGAACAATGAGTCATGCATGACTGACTACGGCCATAAAACCAGCAGATGTCACTTCTGGATCAAAGTTACGTCCAAAAATCTCTTTGAATTGGTTTTTCAACTCAAAAATTTGACTGAAAACTAACATTTTTACAGGCTGACATAGTCGATGTTAACATGATATTTAAAGATCTCGGAGCAATGGTTCATGAGCAGGGTGACATGATAGGTGAGTATAGAATAGCACAGTGTTGTGTCACAATGCATGTTATTTGTTATCAATGATGATGTCATATTGATTTTAGTTATGTCATAGAGCATAGATTTGTAGCATTATATATAGATAGTCAAACACATTAGATTTTTCTCAGAGCCGCGAGTTGGAATGAAAATTACAGAAAGCAATAAAATAAAAGCCAAGCTCTCAACTAGATGAAGTATAGGGATAGGGACTGTAGGTAGATTAGGTTCAATGATAAGTTGTGGGTCAGGATAGGTAAAAGACTATATAAAAGTTGCAAAAATAGCTATGTTGGCCTATTTGTTCTAGTTGATATCCTATAAAGTAAAAGACTGTGAAAACGCTTGAGCTGTCACCAGAAGTCACATTGCTGCATTAGAAAAGCCTCTTTCTTAAGCTGCCTCAAGTCCCATCCCAATCTGTATTTTCTAACACACAATATAACACCATAATTGCATAAAGTTTCATTGCCTCTTCTTGTAACTTTGTGCTCAGACATGAATCTCATTTCCTTCTGAGTGAGTGCATTTGACTCGCTCCTAGCTTATTCTTTTAAATTTACTCTATGAGAATAAAGCAAGGTTATGTACACTCTCTCATAAGTAACTGAGACTCATGTCTGAGGAAGTTATGGCAACTACTGAAGTGCCAATAGCTGCAGACACTTTTTAAAACTATAGCGAGAATTTATGCTTTAGCAAATGCTGATCGACTTAATCGAATATTGTTTATAGCTTACTTAGATAGTAGATGTATGTAACAGTGTGTTTGGGGCCTTTGGCACCTGCTGTTCACACACTTGTCATATACTTGAATAGTCTCAGACATTTCTAGACTTGTATTTTAGTTTGGTATCAGAGAATTCAGAACTTACAGCTTGGATGGTTATTAAAGCAGTCAAAGAATCAATGGAGGGTGACCTGACAGTATTATTATGCAATAATTACAATAGGATTATTTCGACCAGTTTTGGTTAGTTGCTTTCGGAAAGTTGTAGACTTTTTATGTAAAACAGCCAATTTTTGTTTCATCTTGAATGCAAATCTGGCAACCGAGGTAATGGAATTTGACTAGACCAGAAAAATATTATCCGAGCAGTAAATGATAGAAATACAGGCTTTTTTCTAAATTAATCACAGCTTATGTTGGTGGCTTGCTTTTAGTTAGATCTGGTATGAGAGATTCCAGAGCGCACGGCAGGTTTTTTAAATTAACGCAGCCCATCATGGTATGGTGGCTTTTAGTTAGATTTGCCTAATTTAGTATGCAGCTCAGCAGTATTTATATCCGAGTAAACAATGAGGATCATGAAGCGTACCACACTATGCATGAGAAATTGACAAGTTTTATCTGGAGACTAATCACAGCTTTTGTTGGTGGCTTGCTTTTAATTAGACCTGGTGTCAGCTTTAGCTAAGGTCTTTTTGCAGTTGTGTTAATGTGATAGGGAAGTCAATGGAGGGTGACCTGGCAGTATTTTCATACACTAATTAGCATAAGATTAATCTGAAATTGGCTAGAAATTTGCAGAAAAGGTCTATGATGTCAGAAAATTTTCGACTCCGTACATTGTAGTGCTGTCCATGCAGAAATAAACAGGCTTTTTTCATTTTTTAACTAATTGCAGCTTATTATGGTGGCTTTTAGTTAGAACTGCCTTGGTGATCCAGCCAGCGTTGCTCATATAGAATAGCTTGGTGCTTTTAGGAGAATTATTTATTCAATTTCATATCAAACAACAATTTTGGTCAAATTTTTACGCAATTTGTTTTTTATGGTCCAGTGATAATTTCGATCATATTTATTCTGCATTATTTTTTTTCAAAATTTTATTCACCGATTTTGTTTATTTCTTAAGCAATTAAATTTTAATTTGTTTCAATACGAATTATTCATAGATTTTGAAACATAATTTTGATCCAGAACAATATTATTTCATTGATATACATTTAATTTTTGCATGTTTAGAGCGGTTTAAAAAAATTTAAAATGTCATTCAAGGAGATAAAGAAAAGATTGCCGAGGATGACCAAAATTGCAACCTTTTGATACAATAAATTTGGATTTTTATGAGAACTGTTTTGCTCCTTTTTCTTCACTCCTAAAACAGGCTTGCTCTCCTTGCCGCCGTAGGAGATACCACCAAGTCCGTGCTTCTAAACTGAGCATAAAAATTTACTGCCATCGTAGGTTGGTTCATGTAACTCAGTGGTTCTCAACCTGTGGGAGCTTTTCAAGTGGTACGCGGGCGGATTTGAATTATTGCAGCAATTAACCTTTCGATTGGCTAAAATATGCCAGCAACGCTTTATCTTCCTTACTGTATGTATTCGCTGAACAGCGTTTATGGATGTTTCCCCAAGCATTAGTGTCCTTGTTTATTTCCGTAACTATAGCCAATCAGCAATAAGTCAATAATGACGCAACACGTAACAATTACAATTCCTGCACTCATCCGCTCAGACACTTCTGTCGCTCAAACAGATATTCAAGCATGGTTGCGAACATTGCCTCGTTTTTGTAGTTTTGAGTGATATTTGTCAGTTTTCAGTTGTTTCAAGAAAATAATAGTGAATTAGTTAACTTAATTGTCATTATGTCCTCCGCGGAGCTTTACTTTAGTTGCAGTAATCAAAATTGAATCTCGCAAATGCTGCGATGGACAAGGCTAAACTTAGCTATATCAGTACCTGCAAACGGCAGATGGTTGATTCATTTTGATAAAAATTATGGTTTCAAACACGTAAACGAGTTAATATGCGCCAACATACCAAAACACTCTCAGAATAAGCATAAAGTTTGCAATAGTAAAATATAAGAGTAATTTTTCCGGGGTCAATGGTCGGGAAAACGTCCATAAGCACTGGTGCGCTACCGGTCCTTGTCTTTAGAGATCGCCCTCGCCCGCTATTGCCACCTTAAATGAAGCGATATGCGACTGTTTTTGTTCGTTTTGCGTGTTACGCCACAAAGGATGTAGTGCGACATTATAAAATACACACATAGCATGTTTCTTGTGTCTTTTTCTTCACGCCAAAAAAGGAGATTTGTCGGTGGTACGCGGCCATAGTAAGAAACAGTAAAGTGGTACGCGGTCAGTAAAAGGTTGAGAACCACTGATGTAACTGGTCATTTACGGCTTCCTCCACCACCATGTTCATGCTTCCAAAAACAAATACCTGGCTAACTAATCCTGTATCCACATGGACTGGTAATCGAACTAGAGGCCGTGGTTTGCCATATAATTAAACCCTATTATTGGCCTTCCCCCCTTCCCCCTGGGATAAATGTGTGAATCCTATTTTAACAGCTGCACAAGCAGCTACAAATATGACTCTGCGATTCCATTCAAACATGAGTCTGAGTCAAATGTTTTGTTAAAATTGCATCGCTACAAGTGTAAACTCTCCAACCCTACAGCACGAGTGGTAACTTTCCTAAATTTATCAGATTCCGCATTCTATCTCTTCCAACGTTATTAGTGTCTCGTAGCTTTGTTTCTGCTATTCCATGTTTCAAACATTCTTCATTTATCATCACAGACAGCATAGAAGCGAACGTAGAATCAGCGGCTGACAATGTCCAAGCTGGGAACAAACAACTAGTCCAAGCCAGAAGCTCTGCTGTAAGTATTGCCTAGTTTAACATTCTATATAGTCAAGATTAATCGTATCTTATCAATACAGTGGCCTCCCTGTTTTTCATTTCAGTGTTATTCATAGAGTTATTTTGATTGGTAGATTCAAAATATGTTCGAACAATACACAAAAAAGTGAATACACCCTTTGAAATAACCTTATCAAGCACTGACGTTGAATAGAACGTAAAGGTTTCTTGTCGAGGGAAAAGTAAAATCAGTTATGCACCTGGTAATTGTGGCACCTTTTTAACAGCTCCCCTTCGAGGGGATACATTCCTTAGGTTGGGAACCGCTGTTTCAATATATTTTTATGTATGTGCTCCTTTTGCTTTGGTACATACAAGGTTTTGTAAAAGTAGCCATTCACTGTATTTTGGAAGGCTGGAGTCTTTCTGGTTCAACAAAGCCTTCGTAATTTATTCTACCCTGGGTAAGATCATGAGATTTGTAACAGCTGCTCAGTTAGGTTCTACAATTAAACCAATTGTTCATCAACTTCCACAAATAGTTGAGCATATTCTAAAATCCATCTTGATAACTTAGTAAAGATGGATAAGGATAATTGTTGAATTCCAATAACCTAGATTGCCCCCGATAATCCACCAACAGAACTGAACACTAAGGACAAAGTAGACTTGGAAGACATACCTAAATTTTTTGGGCGCTTTTGAACGATTATCTGTGTCTCCTGAATAAGGTGACCAAAGACAAACTGGAGCCCGATTTGCATTTCAAATCCCGAACTTCTAGTAAATTCAGATATAGTAGTGTCAAATATAGAATATCGGATATTTCCTAGATTGTGTTGTGTTTAGGATATAAGTCCATTCATCTTGATTTATGGGATCTCCCGATGGGTGCAGACCCTGACCCACATCAACTTTGGGCTTCATTTCATTTGCTCATACAGTGTCTTGGTTAAAGTTGAAAGGACATAAAACCCTTTTTCTAAACAATTTTCTTGTAAGTCACTCCTTTTTCTAAATTTCTAGATATGGGCCTTGTGCGGTGGAGATACACAAACAATTTTTATAAGCCACATTTGTTTGCTTTTTTTGAACTTTTATTCCTCATTCTCAGGCGAGTGCTCGAAAGAAGAAAATTATTTGCGGGATAATCGTGATTGTTCTCATCATCGTGCTGATTTTGATCATTTATTTCTCAACGAAACCAAATTAATATTCACCCCCCACTCTCTTGTAAAAAATATTTTATCTGATTTGTTTTTTGATTTTTGAATCATAATTGTTTAACAGCGAAGCATTAGCCAAAGCTAATATTGGAAATTAGAAAAATGATCAGTCTAAGTCCATTGCTACTAAATTTGAATTTCAAATTTTCTGTATTTGGTTTGAATAGACATTTCCCAGACCAGACCCTCGGTGTCCTTTGGGGTCGACGAGTCTGAAAATTTAAAATCTGATGTTAGTAAAATTTAAATTTTCCCATGTTGATTTGCACATTTTGTTGGCCAGCAGTATCCAACACTGGGGCATCAAAGAGCCCATGAGTATGAAAATATGAAGGCTGATGTTACTAAATTTGAAAATTCAACTTTTGTTAAGAATGCGTATAGTGTAGACCTGCTGTTTTAGAGGGGCTGGCAGTAATATTTTTGGCGCCAATGAGAGTTTTAATTGAAACAATACCAAGTCTAAAAATGTAGATACTAAATTTGAATTCCAAATTATCGTCCTGTATTTGATTTGAATGCACACTGATGTAGACTAGTGGTTTTGAAATTTCTTTTGGTGGGGGGGAGGAGGGGGAGGAAGTATTTTTGGGTCCATGACTTTGCATGCATGAAATAAAAATAAAGCAGTAGAATAATGAAAGCGTTTCAACGTAGTAGAGCCGGCTATTGAGTGGCAAATATGAATATTTGGAATCTTGCATATTATAAATAAATGGTTTTATTTGCCCCGAAAAAAATTATTCTATTTGCCATTCAATCAAGTTCAATGTCCAATTCCAACTGTTTGTTTCATGCTGGTTTTCTCCAGAAAAAAGTTTTCACAAATTTCAGGGAAATCCTGAAATGGGTCACGACATCGAAGGGTTAGGCCCACTCACAAAGACTGACTACGCAATGCACCTGTACATCTATGCTATGCAGGATATTTATAATCTTAAAGCAAACTTCGGAAGATCATTTGTTTGTTATGCCCATATCTCAGCTTTCCTGGAATAATAAAAGATTCTTTTAATTGGTGACAAGTTTTGTTAATTTTCCTATATTCTCATATAACATTTAACGGATTGCAGTTTATTTGTCTTATGGTTCAGTGATTTTAGTGTTCCTGTATATAGCGAACTTTATATTACGTGTGAACACTGTTTATCTTTGTGTGGAATTATATTGTTGGCTTATTTTCCCACAATTGCTGTAAGAAGCCGTCCGTTCCTGAGCTCATGTGACGCATGGATATTTTTGTGTTGAGACTAGAAAAATTGATAATTTATAATATTTGAACGGAAAAGTTTGAGCATTTTTCCATATTCTAATCATACGCCACCTACTGACATTCCTGTCACAAGAGTGAATCCATATACACTATTTTCCTCATCAGTAGTGCGTGCAAGGACAGCCCTTTTGTCATCATATGGTACTTCGACCACTCAAACTAATATTTTTCCAAATAAATTATTCTTAACATCAAAAATTTGAAATACTGAATGTAATCGATGTTTAAATGATTCAAATATGAGATTCATTTGGACAGCTGGTTAACATCTTGATAACAAACTTATCGTGCGTGACAACCCACAGTTTACCGGGATTTTGATGTTAAGTTCTTGTCATTGGAAATTCCTCGGCACAATTAGAGGTTTCATGGGCGGTTTGGTGTGACAAGAAATATAATTCAAACTCGTATTTAACTATTCCGTAATAAAGCCTGTTCCTTATTGTGTAATAATGTTTCTAATTTTTGTGTTGTGATGTAATTTGCAATTATAAATACCATATGTTGTGTCATTAAATAACGAAAGTTACGAGTCTTTTTTTCCTCCTCGTAGAGATTCTTGTTTGGAAGAGAATACATGGGAGCTCCAGTTAAATCAAATGAATCGCTGAATTAAGTCGGCGGTTAGTTCGAGCCTCAGTCGTGTAGGATACGAGGCTCTGAACGCCAAGTTATGTTCTGTTTAAACTTACGTTCATAAGTACGCAAGTTATCCAACTAATTGGTATCTTTGAATACCTGCGCTCCAACCTATTTCGTTTCGATCAGTTTTATATTTTTGAAACACGAAATTCCGTTTGCTAAAAGAACGATATACCATGTTCGCTTTCATGATAGGAAATAAGGAGTACTGTTAATATTGTATATACAGGTAGTAAACAAACAGAGGTTTTGGCCTGTTTTTTGTCTAATTCTATTACCCAATGCTCCAAATATGGATGAATATGCGACACTTTCTGGATATTCAAATACAATCATATTTAAGTTCGGATCTTGTTCCTAAAAAAATTTGGTTGTTCATGCGATCACACAATAGATATAAGTGAAAACAATTGTTTTTCTCCTGATATCATAAAAACGCAATAACCACGGGGAAGAATATACCCAAGGCAACGGTTGAAAGCGAAGCGCATTTTACTTGGTACAGTACTACCGTAAATATATACTACTAGGTACTACCGTGGTGTGTGTACCAGGTTGGGGTTAGGCCATAACTTTATTCCGATTTCCCATATTTAATTCTATTACGAGTTCGGGGACTGTTTGTGTCGGTGTCCAAGTGAATATACCCCCTCACTATGGGTTTCAGTCACTTTACTTGATGTAGACTACTTTAACTTGACGTAAAGTCTGCGAACAAAATTAGTTACTTCTATATATATCGGTACACACACTTCTGGAGTTCTTTTTATATGTATAGCTCGGAGCCAAGCCACGTAGTGATATTGAGATCGTCACGCAAAATACTTAGGGCGATATAAAATGGCCAAATGGGGAAGTGATTCAGATTCAGATATTTTATTTCGTCAAGCAAAAATCAGTAGGAGGCAAAAGAAAAACACAGTAAACTAAAAAAGACGAGAAAATTGATTCATAGCAATTGACGCAGGCCATCTTGGTTAATATTCTGTGGTCGTTTTTGTTCGCTTTTGGTATGTTAGTCGTTGCTTTTAAGTGATACGTTGGTCATATTATTAATCCACGACTCACGCAAATTGATGAAACAGCCAAAATTAGCACCGTGTGGTGGATTGGGATATATAGCGTTTGATACCCAATGAGAAACGAATCAAGATGAGCAGAATATACAAGAAAAATCGACGCAAATAGTTGATTTCTGTCAAATTCCATAAGAAATGCATTACACGTCTCGGAAAAGTTGGAAGTCTATCGCCTAAACGAGAGAGCCTCCAAATGATCCCGTGGAAATGAGAGAGAAGCACACTCTATATTTATATATTTCTGTGGTCTCTAGTCTCTCACCCAAGTTACTTCCTCCCAGAGTCTGTGATTCCTCGATTTATAACAGTAAAATGGACAAATATTAGTTATGTGGAAACTGTATGTAATTCCACGTGAGTTGAGACTTTGAATCTCGTAGGGATGATCAGGCTGCTCATAATAATCCTCGGTTTGATGTCAAGCTGTGTCAGTCGTCGAGGGTCGTTTGTGGCCATGGCACGAACCACGCAGGTAATTAAACGAGGTTCGCGGTTTGCATATGAAGGCCTTTTTTTTATCAGGGTTAAATACAAAAACTTCATTTTATATTTATGTGATTTAATCAAAAAATTGTCGAATATATACTGTGTGGCTAATTTTTATTTTTTCACAAACGCATACAACGACACGTCACGGGTGAAATGTCAATCAAAATACCGGAAACAAACCATCTGGCTGTCTGGCAAGCGCCGCGTGTTACGTTTATGGTTCTCCTTTGATTTTTGAGAGCGGTGTCGAAAGTATAGGTATTACAGTATTAGCTGCGTAATTAAATAAGTTTGCTTAAATTCAAAACTCAAAACTGTACACTGGTACCGGTCAGCCGTTACCGTCTCGTTTCTTTGTACAGGTGTAGGTGATTTAACACGTTTTGTGTAAAACCTCAGCCAGTCAGCGCGAGGAAATACGGTATACGAAGAAGACGGTAAGCAGTCCTTACCAGACAATAATAAAGCTTGTAAATTTGAAGTTTTTGTCATCAGAATATGACTTCTTAAACGTAAAATTTTTCTTTAATACCGGTATTCAGGTGTCGGTAGACTAGGTAGTCTATTTGAATATGGCTGGTATGGGGATTCTGCGATTAGTTGCGGTTAAGAGTTTGTAGCCAAGTCAAAATTTTTGTTTGTGTGGAGAGGAAGCAGTAGGCCCAGTTGTTTTTCAAAAAGCAAGAAGTTGAAATGTAAAATCACCTTTCCTGGCCCTGATGATAACAGTGTGAATTGTATTTTTTCAATATAGGACCTATAGCAATAATAATTTGATTGATTCAATACCAACAACATGGCAGACGAGTCTCAAACTGCGGATACTTTGACTGAGAAAGCGACTGAAATTTTGACGAACTTTGTGAATGAAACAGTCGGGGAACAAAATGTTACAACGAAGGAACCTTCGACACCGGAAGGACAAGTAATTTGATTTATATTGCGAGTAATATTTACAAATGCAGGGAAGTTTTTTTTTTCGTTCTTGTCAAGTTTCAACCATATTTAAACTTGCCTCTTTTCTCTTGAGCTGGCACTTAATTCAGTATTTGATAATCTCTTTCTCGAAATAGTTTATTATAGTTTTAAAAATACGACATAGCTTTCAATACAAGAACATGGATTTCAATCATGCACAATAACATATAGACACTAACACTATATAAAAAATATGAACAATGACGGAAATGTCCATAATGTAACGGGTTTGGAAGGAGGAAATCTAATTAACAGCATATGCTTCTACTTTTCAGGCTGTTGCATATATCAGTCTGGTACTGATGGCGTGTCTTCCAATATTCTATGGGTCTCTACGATCAGTGAAGTACCAGGACAAACAGAAAGCAAGTGGTGAACAACCAGAAACGATAACTCGAAGTGATGCTGCACGTTTTCCAATCGTCGCCAGTGCAATGCTGTTTGGAATTTATATATTTTTTAAGGTGGGTGGGTTTTTTATTCATTTCATCGAGAAAATTTGCCCAAGGCAAGGTTGCCCCACTCACTCTGAAGTAAAGTAGACTGATCTTTGAGCCTGGTGCAGGACTGATTTTGTGGCTCACTAATGAAAGTGTTGAGAGCTACCAAGAGATGTAGAAAAAATACTGTTGCATCAAATGATAGTTAATGTAGAAAGACTGAAAGACACGACAAACATCTGAGGTATTGAATTCTACTTACCGTACCTGATGGTTGCTCTCGAGTTTGCATTTTGGCAGATTTTATCTGACATTCCCGAAGTATATTCGCAATACAGAAATGTGGAATTGTTAAATAGAAATAAAATTTTCAAACCTCAACTATGCGTTATTAGCTTCTTCTAATCTAATCCTTATTTTCAGATATTTTCTCAAGAATATATCAACATTGTTGTCGGAGTTTATTTTCTGGTTCTTGGAGTGTTCGCAACAGTTCATGTTCTTGGGTGAGCTTGTGTTTTATGCTCATAGTTCTGACAGTGTTGACTGAAGATATTTGGTTCAATCAAACCCCGGATCCACCATCTCACTCAGAGCAAAAGAAATTGTGCAGAGAGTAGACTATATTATTTATCCCAACCGGCAGTCCGCTTACGAACATTTTTTTTTGTGGCTCATTTTTGTTGCACAAAAATCTTGTGCCCCATTAACTTTTTTATGAAAAAACTACAAGAAAAAATCGAATCTTATCACAAAATAAACACTTCATTAATTAATTTGAAAATTACCACTCAATAACAGAAAGCAACATCATTGCTGCTACAATTAAAATTAAGTATAGCGACACAAACAAAACTAGCTATTTTAATAGGTCTTTGGCACAATGTTTCCATGGTCCATGGCTCACTGGTTGTTTAAAATTTTGTTAATTTTTCTTCCAGAATTTCTTTTATTTGGATGAATGTTATAAATTTAGATATTAGCGTGTACAATGTTGAATGTATTTATATAAAAAAGATAGCAATTCATGACGTTATATGTTTGTATGGTAATTCTGAAGTAATATACCAGCAGAAGGGTTGAGAATTCCCTACGATGTGCATCTTCTAAACTACAGACTGTTGGTTCGTATTTATCATGACTCTGGAAGATATGCCTTTGTCTTTGCTTATAGAAAACTCGAATCACTTGGGTTCCTATGATGTGCTTCTGCTAACCTGAAGGCCGCATCAGTTAGCATTCATCATTACTCTTCATCATAGGATTATTCTTCAATATCTTTCCCTTTCGTTTTAGTCCGTACATCTCATCCTGGATTCCGGCATCATTCCCAAATGTTCCGTATCATCTTATTCTAACAGAAGGAGAGGATGAAAGCAAGTCTGGTAGGCTGATACAGATAAAACAACCTTATTTTTTTTTAATATTCTTGGTTTCCTGACAACGCTGCGGGATCGACGTGGTTATACTGAGCCTTATCTGGAGAGGTATTTTCAATTCCCTGAAGTAAGCATTTTGAATTTGGCGGAGTTGAATTTCCAATTATAATGTTGATAATTAAAGTCAAAATTCCTGTAGGCCACTCAAAAAAAATTGAGTTGTCTAAGTATTTTAAACCGACGATCACATGATACCGATTTCCTGTCTTGAATCAAAAATTTTTCCAAATCAAAGCCATCAGTCAGATTCTAAAATTTTGTCATCTGTGGCTAGTTTCTTATTAATGGCTCATAGCTATGAGTCGAAGTTGAGTTAAAAAATTTTCGGCTACTCAATCCTGCTTTGAAATGTCTGATGAATGGGACGAGTGCTGTCTAACTCTGCATAATTTGTTTTATGGAGTTGTTCACCATTTTGAAAAACTGAATTTTGTGTTTTTATTCAGAAATGATGAATTACAAGTTTGATCGAAAGGATGTTGTTGGACTAGCAATCTGTCTTTCAATATCTGTTTGGTATACTTTACAAAAGGTGAGTGTTATCTATGTGAAGCCATTGTCTTACTCTCGACTGTCTACGGCCATACTCACCGATAGTATTAGTAATGTGGGAATAAATTGCTGTTCTGGTCAAAATTTTATTCCTAACCTTGACTGGCGAGTTCACGATAAGTCGTGGTTGTTCATAAGATTATTAAGCCGATTTTCATGCAATCAATAAAAATCATCATGCTTGCAATATCAGTATATCTAACAAGCGTTAGTGAAACGTGGGAAAAAAGGATTTAGTTGGTGTTACCGGCCAGGGCAAGAGAAAACATCTTTTGGCAAACGTGCTTGTTAAAAGAACTATGTGCAAGGGGATTGCTGAACTTATATGACATAATATTATATATATTGAATAAAGATTTTTTGGGCCTGTAATGAGCATTTGGTGCAGTCAACGTGTGATGGTCCACATAACCATTTGTCAGTCATGGCAGCCTCCCCCACCATTGAAGTCAATCAATTTGGAAGAGATGATAACTATGTCATATAATTATCCATCTTATCAGATTTCCTCTCCCCTTCAGATATCTCTCAAAATCATATCCTAATAATATAATACCAATGATTTTCAGCATTGGATTGCCAAC